>NC_132813.1:13301795-13601795 GCF_048594095.1 Paramormyrops kingsleyae | reverse complement strand
CCCACTGTGGCCTGTAAGCATGGCGGCACCTGTCATCCCGCTGGTCATCTTTAGATTGGGACCCCACTGTGAGCTGTCAGCAAAATATCATCCGTGATCCCACTGGTGATCTTTAGGATGGGACTCCACTGTGAGCTGTCAGCACAATATCATCCGTGATCCCACTGGTGATCTTTAATAATAATAATAATAATAATAATAATAATAATAATAATAATTAGCTGGGGGTTAAGGGTCTTGCTCAAGGACCCACAGCTTGAACAAGCGACCTTCTGATCACAGGCACAGAGGCATAGCCCACTGAGCCACACGCTGCATTCAAGATGGGATCCCACTGCTCTAAGCACAGTGTCCCCCGTGATCTCACTGGCAATCATTAGGATGGGACCCCACTGCAAGCTCTAAGCACGGCGTCCCCCGTGATCTCACTGGCTATCATTAGGATGGCGTCCCACTGCGAGCTCTAAGCACGGCGTCCCCTGTGATCTCACTGGCTATCATTAGGATGGGACCCCACTGTGAGCTCTAAGCACAGCGTCCCTCATGTTCTCACTGGCTATCATTAGGATGGGACCCCACTGCGAGCTCTAAGCACAGCGTCCCTCATGTTCTCACTGGCGATCATTAGGATGGGACCCCACTGCGAGCTCTAAGCACGGCATCCCCCGTGATCTCACTGGCGATCATTAGGACGGGACCCCACTGTGAGCTCTAAGCATGGGGTCCCCTGTGATCTCACTGGCAATCATTAGGATGGGACCCCACTGCAAGCTCTAAGCACGGCGTCCCCCGTGATCTCACTGGCGATCATTACTATGGGACCCCACTGCAAGCTCTAAGCACGGCATCCCCCGTGATCTCACTGGCGATCATTACTATGGGACCCCACTGCAAGCTCTAAGCATGGGGTCCCCCGTGATCTCACTGGCGATCATTACTATGGGACCCCACTGCAAGCTCTAAGCATGGGGTCCCCCGTGATCTCACTGGCGATCATTACTATGGGACCCCACTGCAAGCTCTAAGCATGGGGTCCCCCGTGATCTCACTGGCGATCATTACTATGGGACCCCACTGCAAGCTCTAAGCACGGCGTCCCTTATATTCCCAGTTGTGATCTCTAGGATGCGACTCCATCCTGACCTGTGAGCACGGCCTCCCCCGTGATCCTGCTGGTGATTTTTAGGATGGGACCCCACTCTGACCTGTGAGCACGGCCTCCCCCGTGATCCTGCTGGTGATCTTTGGGACGAGACCCCACCCCTACCTGTGAGCATGGCCTCCCCTGTGATCCTGCTGGTGATCTTTAGGACGGGACCCCACTCTGACCTGTGAGCACGGCCTCCCCCGTGATCCTGCTGGTGATCTTTGGGACGAGACCCCACCCCTACCTGTGAGCATGGCCTCCCCTGTGATCCTGCCGGTGATCTTTAGGACGGGACCCCACCCCGGCCTGTGAGCACGGCCTCCCCCATGATCCTGCTGGTGATCTGAGAGCTCCTGGGCGTGTTGTGAGCTGTGCTGTGGGGGTAGGCTATTAAAGAATCATTTGATACTGAGAACCTTTAGCCTGGGAGGCAGACACAGATCCCGAGTCAGTGACGGGGAGGGGGAGGGGGGGGGTTGAATTAACCATGTTTCCACCACGCTTCTGTCTTTCACTTCTTTGTTTTTTCCCCTTACAGCTCTCTGTCTCTCCCTCCCTCCTGTCCCTGTCTCTCCCTCCCTCCTGTCCCTGTCTCTCCCTCCCTCCTGTCTCTGTCTCTCCCTCCCTCCTGTCCCTGTCTCTCCCCCCCTCCTGTCCCTGTCTCTCCCCCCCTCCTGTCCCTGTCTCTCCCCCCCTCCTGTCCCTGTCTCTCCCTCCCTCCTGTCTCTGTCTCTCCCTCCCTCCTGTCCCTGTCTCTCCCCCCCTCCTGTCCCTGTCTCTCCCTCCCTCCTGTCCCTGTCTCTCCCTCCCTCCTGTCTCTGTCTCTCCCCCCCTCCTGTCTCTGTCTCTCCCTCCCTCCTGTCTCTGTCTCTCCCCCCCTCCTGTCTCTGTCTCTCCCTCCCTCCTGTCTCTGTCTCTCCCTCCCTCCTGTCCCTGTCTCTCCCTCCCTCCTGTCCCTGTCTCTCCCTCCCTCCTGTCCCTGTCTCTCCCCTTCTCATGCTCTTGCCCGTGTCTCTCTCTGGAATGTCAGCCATGCTGTCCTCCTCTGTCCCCCCCCTGGTCGTCTCTCCGTTTCATTGCCTCTCTTGCCCTAACCTTCTCTCTCTCACCCTCTCCTATTGCCACCCCTCTCTGCATTGTGAGGTGTCTCACCCTCCTTCCCTGTCTTCTCTCGCTCGCTCTCTCTGCCTTCCTCTCTCTCTTATACTCTTTCTCCTCTCCCACACCCTTTTCTCTTTTCTTCTGCCCCCTGTCTCCTGACTTCTTGCTCTGTGGTTGCAGTTTCTTACTTTCCTTTCCTCGCTCACTTTCTCACTTTGGCTGTTTTCCCAGAAATGTGTTGGGTGAGGTACAACCCCGTGACCCACCCCCGCCCCCCAGTTCAGTGAAGCTAGTTCAGAGCTCCCCTGTCTGGATGTGTGTGTGTGTGTGGGGGGGGGTTCGCTGTTGGGGGGTATTTTCACTGAGCTCACACACCCTGTCTTTTTGTCTCTGTTTAGCAGCTTAAGGGTGCCTCTTTATTCCTCTCCCCCTTTCTTTGTCTCGCTCATCCCTGTCACTCTCTCTGTCTCTCTCTGGCCCTCCTGCCCCCCCCCCCCATGCCATTACCCTGTCTCTCTCTCTCTCTCTCTCTCTCTCTCTCTCTCTCTCTCTGGCTCTGTCTTCCATGCTCCCACCTCTCTGTCTCTGTCTGTCTCTTTCTTTTAAAAATAACCCGCTCTTCCCCCATGGAAACGCCACCCCCCCCCCCCCCCCCCCACAGATCTGCAGTGTTAAATGGCGTGTCGGTCAGCGGGGGCCCTGCTCGCGCCTCAGGCTGCACACCCATACAGCCACGCACACTCTCAGCTCTCTCAGATATAATGACAGTCCCATTAAAAGGGCCCTGTCGCTCTAACCCGTTGTCTCTGTCCTGGCTGGTTGCCCTTTCCTCTTTGTGCACTGTTCTTTTTCGTTCTTCTTTAGCTGGTCTCCCTACCCCCCCAACTCTTTAAACCCTAGAATGCGCAGATATATCTCATTGTCTTCCTCGGTGTTGGTCCGTGACGCAGACGGGCACTGTTCTGCCTCTGTGCCCCCGTAACGTGACTTTATCCTGCTTCTTCATTTTCTCCGCAGCCCCCCCCCCCAGCCTCTCTGCTATTCACAGGCCCCTGACCCTCTTTTTCTATTTGCTCAGAAACTTGTGAGTCCTCCCCCCCCCCCCACCACATCTGTCTCCGCCAATTGACAGGCTGCGAGCCTCATGCTGCACGGTACCACCGCGAGGACAGATGGCTGTAATGCACACTGTTCACGATTTTACTGTTAGCAGAGAAATACCTGCGTGTGTGTCATATGCTCGTCATATTAAAACATTTAAAGGGTTGTTGTTCCAGGGAGCACGACTCTGATAGGTGCATCTGGGCATCCCGGTGTGCATGTTCCTGAGCTGGGGAGCATGTGACCCTGAGATGCCTTCATTTGCAGTTTCATTTAGATTTTGCACATCGACACCTCCTGCTGGCTCACGGTCTGGCAAACCGAGAGAGGCAGGCTCACCCGTAGTGACCTTTTGATCACTTTATCCATGACAGAAAAGGAAAGCGGGCAGAAGCAACAGATTACAGACTGAAAGCGAGGTGGAAAGTGAGCCCTGTTATAAGGCTCCTGCTTTGTCAACGTTTAGTTTCTGTAGAAGGCTGGTAGTGTGTAGTGTGAAGGACGTGGACCTCAAGGTTGCTGGCTCAGATCCCAGGAGAAACTCCACTGTGCTGCCCTTGAGCTAGCAGTTTAACCTGGTATAGTGGTGAAGGATGTGGTGCGGGCCATCTATGGGGCTTAAACAAAATGCCCAGCTGTAAGACCAGGTCATATGAGGAAGCTGCTTTTGAAACGTGCATGCAAACATGTGGTCCACATAAACTACTTGACTAGTTAGCATTATCTATATAAAATAAACAACATGCTTATAACGCAGTGGTCCACGGTGTTATTTATTCACGTTTAAATTGAGGTTTTGGTCCCTGTGGTAGCAATGTGATCCTCTTTCTGGTTTTTGTGTGAATGATTCTGCTTTTGGTCCCTGTGGTAATGATATAATCCTCTTTTTTCTGTGAAGGATCCTGCTTTTGTTTCTCGTGGTAATATTGTGATCCTCTTTTTGCTTTTTGTGTGAAGGATTCCAGTTTTGGTCCCTGTGATGCTATGATCCTATTTATGGGTTTTGTGTGAATGATTCTGCTTGTGGTCCCTATGGTAACGATGTGATCGTATTTCTGTTTTTTGTGTGAATGATTCCGATTTTGGTCTCTGTGGTAATGATGCAATCTTTTACCCGTTTTTCCTGTGAAGGATTCTGCTTTTTGTCACCATAGTAATAATGTGACCCTCTTTCTCTTTTTTTAGTTAGTGATTCTGGTTTTGATCTCTGTGATAATGATGTGATCATCTTTCTGGTTTTTGTGCGAATGATTCTGGTTGGTCCATGTGGCAATGATATGATCCTCTTTCTTCTTTTCTGTGAAGGATCCTGCTTTTGGAATTATTTTTTCGTTGTCCTTATAGTAACAATGCAGTCCTATTTCTGGGTTTTGGCAGACGTTGGTCACTGCATGTTGAGTTTATTCCAGTGACTTTGCTATTTCTTTATCTTTTTGTTTTGGTCTGGAATGGACCGTTTTGTTTTCTGGCAAGCACAAGGCCTGGCAGCACATGTTTCATGTGTTTCATTGGTGAAGGCCACGGCCCACTCACCCGGCGGCTGGCTTTGTGAGGTGGACGAGCACCATCTCTTTGATGCTTTTGCACTCTTCCTCTCTGTTTCTTCCAGTCTTTCTCTCTCTCTCTCCCTTTTTCAGTGAGTGATTATACAGGAAGCGGGCAGAGAGCTGTACAGCCCAGGTTAATGACTGATAGCTGTTCAATCATGGAGACTGATAGCTGTTCACTCGTTATCACTCAACGAGGTGAGCGGCCCGGTCGGTGTCGTCGCAGATGAGACGGGCAGCGGGGGCGTTTCTCAGCCTGTGCGTCACCATGCAAGATAAAAATCGCCTCGGGGTCCTGCTCGATTTTGCAAGAGGTGCCGTTTAATACCAGAGGAATTTCCAGCCTGTGCTGGAAGGGGGGCCTGTTTGAACTGGCAGCTTGCTGATTGTGTCATTGCTGGAGTTTCACATGTCATGCTTTGTCTCTGCGTCGTGTTGAAACTCATAAGCAGGCGTCCGCCGACGCCTTCACAGTGCTGCTGGGTAGGGGATCCCTGCGTTTATGGCTTACCTGGTTTTGCCTGTGTCGCCTTTATCGAAGCCACTTTGCACTTTTGCAGTTTATTCTTCATGGTCTCAGCATTAGAATGAAACGTTTGACTGTTGTCTTCGCATGCCTGGACGGATGTGCGCCCCCTCCCCATGGCACCCCCACCCCTGCAGCCGAAATGCCTCCTGCTGTGGTTAAAACGGTGCGCTGATGAAGGCTTCTATGAGACGGGCCTTTCTGTACTTTTTGGGTCCCACCGATCATGGGGCCTCCATCCCATGACGTTTTGATTTTTTTGTTTTTAGTATCGGTAATAGATTTCATGCAGCCTTAACCTCAGTGCTTTAACATGTGGAGAGAGAGAGCTCTTCTCATTTTGCAATTTTAATCATGTTTAGTACACTTTGCATTCACTCTGTGTTGCTATCTCCCTCCCCGACTCTGTTTCCCCCCTGACCGTGCCTCTCCCCCTGACCGTGCCTCTCCCCCTGACCGTGCCTCTCCCCCTGACCGTGCCTCTCCCCCTGACCGTGCCTGTCTTCAGACTATGCCTCCCCCTCGTCTGTGCCTCTCTCCTAACTGTGTGTCTCTCAACCTAATGGTGCTTCTGTTGACCACCTTTTTCCCCAACCATGTCTCCCCCCTGACTGTGACACCCCCCCCCCCCCCGCGATGGTGCTCCTGTGGACTACATCTCCCCCCTGACCGTGCCTCCCCCCCCGATGGTGCTCCTGTTGACCATGCCTCCCCCCTGACCATGCCTCCCCCCCCGATGGTGCTCCTGTTGACCATGCCTCCCCCCTGACCATGCCTCCCCCCTGACCATGCCTCCCCCCCTGATGGTGCTCCTGTTGGCCACCTCTCCCCCCTGACCATGTCTCCCCCCTGACGGCTCCTCCTCCTGCCACACAGGAAAGGCCCATGTTGCATGAAGACTCCATGGACAGCATGTCTGCTGGCTCCCTGGCTCTGTCTCAGCGAGGCGTCTGACTGAGGTGAGACTGCTTCACTAAGGCTGTGACCGAAGCAGCGCTGACTTATTTACAGGTAAAAAGGAGTCTTGGAGAAACTTCATTATGCCTCCATATTTTGATATGATAACCTAACTTTTTCTTTTTGAGTCACATTTAATAAAGAAGAAGAACTGAAGCTTTAATCAATAATTAGCTAATGAAGTTTATTTGTAATCGTGGAGAGCTTGCCAGGCCTTCTGACGAGACTCAGAAAGGGGAAGATGTCTGCTGTGGGACTTTCTGCTGGAAATGTCACCACTGTCATCTGCCTCCCTGTCTGGGGGATTGTATTAATAGCCATGACCTTTGACCTTTCGCTGAGGCTGGGGGGTGGGGGCGGGGACAGGCCACACTGCGCGGTTGCTCACGAGAGAGGAAGCATAGTGAGCTTTCCTTGCGGCCCGTGTTTATATGCGTCTCACGGCGACTGGTCGGGTGGCGTTTTTTCCCCCCGAAGATTTTCTCATCGCCGGAGGGAGAGAAAGATGAGGCCTATGCTATAGCGGACGGACATGCTGCAGTGTAGCAGCCCCCCCCCCCCCCCCCCGTAACTCCCTCTGCCCTGTGTTTGCTTTCTCAGCTGCGTCCCTAAGCAGAAAAAGCCACACAGCGGGGCTCAGCCCTCCACAACCCCTGCAGCCACCGGCTTGACTCTTGGTCCCGGCCAATCAGATGCACCCCGACAATAAGTTGACCAATCATGGCAAGCAGGTGAACAGCAGTGCCCAGCCCCTGATCCCCAATGTAAATCAGCAGCAGCAGCAGCCTGCCGGGGCTCTGGGGTCAAAGGGCGTGGCGGCGGGGGGCCATGGAGCCAAGGCCAGTCAGATCTCCCCGGGGAATTCTGGGCTGAAGAGTGCCGGCGCAGGGGGGGCTGCAAAGGGCAAGGCTAAACGTGACAGAAGCATGTGTATGGACTCGGGGGAGCAGAGAGACGGCCTGACGCCCATCCTGGAACCTGACGCCAAAGGTGAGCGCCCGTGCCGTGCCCCTCCGCGCCCGCGGCTCCTCCCTGACGAGGGGGTGTCAAATCAGACGCCGAAACGGGGTTTTTGCTGAGAGGCTTGATGTGCGTGCGTGGGGTGGCTGCCATCGCACACGTCGTCGCTGCCGCCCCCCCCCCTCAAACACCGCTGGCGGACATTGTGAGTTTGGCGAACCTGACTCATCATGGGCTTCCTGTAGCCCCCCCCCCCCCCCCCCCCACACTGCCACCCAGTTTCTGCTGCCTACACTCGTAAACACACAGGACGTCTGAAGGAGGCGCACAGGTCTTCCCGTTATAGATGGACAGATACATAGAAACATGGTGGTTATGTATACACAGAGAGTGAAAATGGTGTTTTCCCCTAAATCATCTGTATTGATGGGTTACACACACCAAGATGAAAAACAGCCCCCCCCCCCAGATTAACACCCCTTCACAAATGGAGAGAGGGAAATCCAGACCCCTCTGGTATATACCTGATATATACTTCATGCATACATTATATGGACACCTGCCCATTGCACCTACAGGAATTTGTATGACATCCCATCCTAAATCCATAGACGTCAATATGGAGCTGCCCACCCCCCCCACCCCCCCCCCTTGCAGCCATAACAGCTGCCACTCTTCTGGGGAGGCTTTCCACAAGATTTTGGAGTGTGTCTTTTGGAGTGTGGGAATTTTTGCCCATTCATGTAGAACAGCATTCATGAGCTCAGGCACTGATGCTGGATGTGAAGGCCTGGCTCACAATCTCCATTCTAGTTCATCCCGAAGATGTTTCATGGGGTTGAGGTCAGAGCTCTGTGTGGACCAGTCAAGTTCTTTCACACCAAACTCATCCAACCATGTCTTTATGGACCTGGATCTGTGCACTGGGACACAGTCATGCTGGAACACAAAAGGACCTTCCCCAAACTGTTCCCACAAAGCTGGAAGCATAGAATGGTCCAAAATGACTTGGTATGCTGAAGCATTAAGAGTTGCCTTCACTGGTACTAGGGGGCTTGAAAAACAACCCTACACCCAGTGTTGGGCATTTCAGGTCCAGAAGCTACAAATCCAGACCAAGATTTTGTTTCTTCCAACCAGTTGAGCAACTGGATCTGAAATATCCAACATTGCTTACCCCATTGCAATCCCCCACCAAACTTTCCAGTGGGCACATTGCAGTCAGGCAGGTACAGTTCTCCTGCCATTTGCCAAACCCAGACTCGTCCATCAGACTGCCAGAGTCCAGTGGCGGCGTGCTTTACACCATTCCATCCAACGCTTGGCATTACACTTAGTGATGTGAGGCTTGCATGCAGCTGCTCAGCCAAGGAATCTCATTCCATGAGGCTCCCAGTGCACAGTTTTTATGCTGGGGTTAATGCCAGAGGAAGTTTGGAACTCTGCAGTTATTGAGTCAACAGAGCGTTGGCGACTTTTACGCACTATGCTCCCCTGCACTCAGCGACCCCACGGTGATACTTTACATGGTCTGCCACCTCATGGTTGTTCCTAAACGCTTCCACTTTGCAATAAACCACTTACAGTTGACCATGGAATATTTAGCAAGGAAGAAATTTAACTGACTTATTGCAAAGATGGCATCCTATCACAGTGCCATGCCTGAATTCACTGAGCTCTTCAGAAATGCTCTTCGTTCTATACTATAGGTGCTTGATATTATACACCTGTGGCAATGGGTCTGAATGAAACACCTGAATTCAGTGATTGAATTCTTTTGTCAATATAGTGTATGTGATGTATGGGGATATCAGATATATGCCTCATGTATGTGTGATATACTTGATATATACCTCGGACATACGTGGGATATACCTCGTTGTATATACCTCACACATACGTGATTATATACCTGATATATACCTCACACATACGTAATTATATACCTGATATATACCTCACACACATGTGATTATATACCTGATATATACCTCACACACATGTGATTATGTACCTGATGTATACCTCACACACATGTGATTATGTACCTGATATATACCTCACACATACGTGATTACATACCTGATATATACCTCACACATACGTGATTATGTACCTGATATATACCTCACACATACGTGATTATGTACCTGATATATACCTCACACATACGTGATTATATACCTGATATATACCTCACACACATGTGATTATGTACCTGATATATACCTCACACATACGTGATTATGTACCTGATATATACCTCACACATACGTGATTATGTACCTGATATATACCTCACACACATGTGATTATGTACCTGATATATACCTCACACATACGTGATTATATACCTGATATATACCTCACACACATGTGATTATGTACCTGATATATACCTCACATATGTGATTATATACGTGTTATATGCCTTCTGATCTCTATGCTTCCTGCCGGCTGGTCAGCCTTCTCAGGTATGGCCTCCTGTTCTATATGGTGTCTCACCCCTTGATCTGAAGTCCTAGGATGGTGGGAAAGGGACACTCCTGTTTTTTCTGCGCATGTTGTAACTAAATATTACAACATGAAACCAATGGAATGAATCTCAGTCCAGGGTGATGTGATGTCATGCTTCGGCTTATTTGTAAATGCTTTAGTCTGACCTCATTTATTTAGTTGATAGCTAGTTTAAATTGGAACGTAACACCTGTCTTCTTAAGTTTGTTTAAAAGGGAAAAAAAATACAGTATATCTGTAATCTGTAAATGAACCTTGTGCCATATCTGTCCATTAACAACCTGTCCAGTAGAGGGCGCCATGCGCAGCAAGCGGCGGTGTGTCCTGGTGAAGAAGCAGCCATACAGCGGGGACGAGTGGTGCTCTGGGCCCGACACCGAGGATGACGAGGACAAAGCGCTCGTTGGTGCTCACCGTGAGTGCTGGCTTTTGGGGACTGAGCTGGTGCATGATGCTTAAAGCCTATGGTGTGGAGGCTCCCAGGGGGCTCTCCACAACGGCATTCCCCTATTGGTCGTGCCAGATGGCTGTCTTCCTGCTCTTAGCGTTAGCCATGGTGCTGTATCGTCAGTCCTCTGCATGGATGTCATGGTCACGTGGTTATAACAGCCAGCCAATCGTAACGCATTTGCGACATGTGAAGCTGCCAGACTCGGTGACAGCGTGACAGAGATGACAGCAGAGTGGATTCTCACCATTCAGCTCTCTAATCTCACGGGGGCTTCCCTTGCAATTCAGCTGTAGGGGGCTCCTGTGGAGGGAACCACCGGATATAACCGCAAGGTTAATGACAGGATTATCCATGGCAGTGTAAACAGAGTTTGGGCTGTTAATTCTCATTAACTAGCCCCCTTTTCATTAGTCAAAACAGATCAAATAGAAATTGTCTACTTTTATGGGTTTTGGCTCCATCTAGTGGCGAGTTATGGAAATGCGTAATCAGAGCCATAAATCAAGCTGAACATTGAGTTAAAAGCTGGTTTGTAGAGCAAAATAAATATGAGAGTTAAAATATTAAATTAAAATATTTAATGCAGTCTATTGAGAGGGAAAGTGATGTCATCAAGCCTGTGTTTTACTGAAAGTGTAGTATATGTAGAGTGAATATAATTACTTTAAAACTTTTTTTTCCAGGAGAGCCTTCAGTGGCAGGCCCCACTCATTCCATGACTGGACCCCCCCCAATGGGCTCCATCAGCGAATCAGGGTGCTCTGCTTTGGGGCGGGGACTGGGGACAGGACCCGCCCAGCAGGTGGTGTATGTTTTCACCACCAGCCTGGCTAACAGGTAAGAACGCTCTCTCAGGAAGAGCCGACGCTGGCCCCTCTGTCCTGTGGTCACCGTGTGGCTCTGTGTCCCTCAGTGCGGCGGACGCCGTCATGCACGGCCACGTCGACTCCATCGTTACGTTTCACCAGCAGAACGTCCCGCACGCCAAGCTGGACAAGGTGAGTCCCACTATGGAGCAGGTACATGGTAATCATGCATGAACACACAAACCAGTACTAATGGCGGCCCTGCCCACCCTCTCACTCTCTCTCTCTCTCTCTCTCCCTTCCTCCCTCCCCCACTCTTTCTCTCTCCCTCTTTCTCTGTCCCTCCTTCTCCATTCCCCTTGCTTTCCCTCCCTCCTTTTTCTCTTTCTCACTCTCTCTCAGTGTCCCCCACCTGTGAAGCTCCCCACCCTCCCGGAGCAGATGAACTCCAGCACCCCCCCGACCGGCACGCCCAAATCGCAGAGCGGCACGCCCCGGCCGGCCTCCGTGGGAGGGGGAGCGGGGGGTCACCTGCTGTCAGGGAGCACCCCCACCTCCTCTGGCAATGCTGAGGAGGACCTCCCTCAGGGCCGGCCTGCCGGCGTCTACGGTGGCCCGGGGGCACACCAGCCAGGGCCGGGTGCCGCTGCTACCCCCAGGCCCGGGGACCCCGAAGGGCCGGCCCTGCTGCCCCACGCTGCCACTGGTGTCTCCCCTTCGCCCAGTCCGGTGGCGTCCCTCCTGCAGCGGGAGCCGGGCCTGGTGGGGGTGCCTGGTGGCGCTGACAGGCTCTCCAAAGAGCAGCTGGAGCATCGCGAGCGGTCACTGCAGACGCTGCGTGACATCGAGCGGCTGCTCCTGCGCAGTGGGGCTGGCCCGGGGGAGCCCTCGGGGCCGGATGGAAACACCGGCGACGCCCCCGGTGGGCCCAACGATGGCGCTAACAACCCCGCTAACTGCAGCAGCAATAACGGCGGCCTGCCTCCCCTAGGGCCCCTGCGCAAGTATGAGGAGCCCCTGCAGTCCATCATCTCGCAGACGCAGAGCCTGGAGCCCTCTGGCCTGGACGAGCCGCCCATGGGACCCCACGCCGGCCTGCTGTCCCTGCATCACCAGGCCCCCTCGCCCACTGGCATGGACGTGGGCGGCCTGCTGGGCCCTGACGGCCTCACCCCCGAGCAGGTGGCCTGGAGGAAGCTGCAAGAGGAGTACTATCAGGAGAAGCGGAGGCAGCAGGAGATGCACCCCCACCACTACAGGATGATACCTGAAGCGGGGATGGGTGGGCCCATGATGCGAGGGCCCCCGCCGCCCTATCACAGCAAGCCGGGGGAACAGCAGTGGCCACCGGCGGCCATGATGGGAGGCGGGATGGGGCCGGGAGGCGGGATGGGGCCGGGAGGCGGGATGGGGCCGGGAGGCGGGATTGGACCGGGAGGCGGGATGGGGCCGGGAGGCGGCGGCCGCATGATGGACATGCACCAGGAAGGGCCGAGGGCACAGCGCTTCCTGGGGCAGATGCACAGAGCACCACCTGCTGGTGGGGGTGGTGGTGTCTACCCAGGTGGTGCTGGAGGAGTGCTGCCTATCGAGGCAATTGGGCACCAGAGGCCTTCCAGGCCAGGCATGGGCTGGACCGAAGACATGCCCCCCAACGTGGGAGCTGGGGGCCCTTTCCCAGGGTGCTACCCCCCCGGGGGCCTCAGTGGGCCTCCGCCCCACCTCCAGGTCAATTCGGAGCGGTTCTTGACCCGGGAGGAGATGTTTCGCATGCTGGAGAAGAGGCAGCTGCAAGGGCTGCATAGGATGGAGTTGGAGAGGCTGGGCAAGCAGCAGGTAGGCCTGGGGGGGCCCAGAATACTGGACAGCATGGGTGGGGGGGGTTTCCCGGGTCCTGGCATGGGTGGGGGCCCGGCCCCTCGAGGCGACCCCATGGACTTTGCCAGCTCAAGGGCAATGTTGGGCTCTCCCTTGGGGGGTGGCGGTGCAGGTGCCGGAGGGGGGCCCCCCCTCAGAGACTTGGTGGATGCACCGATGGGCAGTGTGAACATGAACCCCCAGATACAGCAGATGATCCTGGCGCAGAAGCTGCGGGCCGGTCCCGGACCTGGTCCCGGTACCCTGGGGGAGATGCTGAGCTCGGAGGAAATGTCCCGAATCAGAGCAGCACAGAACGGCCGGGAGCTGGGCAGCGGCATGCAGGCTAACAAAGGCATGGCCCCTGGGAGAGGGGGGCCCCTTCAGTACCCCAATCAGGGGCCCTTCCCAGGTGGCCCGGGGGCAGGCGGATACCTCCACCAGGAAGCGGGTCCAGACATGTTTGGGTCCGAGCACCAGGGTCCGCCTCTCATGGGGGGCTCCAGGCTCAGCCACATGCCCATGAATTCAGGCCCCCGGGGCCCTGAGCTTGGCCAGCGCCACCCCTCGGACCTTTCCATCGGCGCCAATCCCATGGGCTCCCCGGCCACTCCTCTGCCCCATCAGCTGAAATCGCCCTCCCTCAGCCAGGAGGCCTCTCCTCTCATGCCCTCCCCCTCTGCCCCCAGCCTGAAGTCTTCCCCCCCTCAGATGTCCGCCACAGGGCCCCCTCCTCCACCGCTGCCAGCTACGAGTGGAGTGGGAACCCCGTCTTCCTCCATGAAGTCCCCCCAGGTGATGGGCCCCTCCTCTTTGGGCCTGCGCTCCCCCACCGGCTCCCCCGGCCGTCTGAAATCACCAGCCATGCCCGTGGCCTCCCCCGCTTGGGTGGCCTCCCCCAAGACGACGATGCCCAGCCCAGGGGGGCCGCCCAGTGGCAAGGGCATTGGAAATGGAGGGAGCAGCTCGACCGAAACCGGTAAGGACCCCGTGGGGGTCAGATGTGACCGGGCACCAAACGCCCCAAGGGTTAATCGATCTTCTGTGAGAGAACGCTGCCGTTTGTGACACTGTGCGTCCTCCTGTCTCGCAGGGCCTTCCCTCCCTCCCAGAAGCACCAGTTCCACCCCCATCAGTCAGCCCGGCTCCATGAATCCCAGCATGCCGTTCACCTCTTCCCCTGATGGGGTGCCCACTTCCCAAAATCCCCTGTCCCTCATGTCCCAGATGTCTAAGTATGCGATGCCCAGCTCCACGCCACTTTACCATGACGCCATCAAGACCATCGCCACCTCCGATGACGAGATGCTTCCGGATCGCCCCCTAATGCCTGGCGTCAACATGACAGGTATGCCAATCACACATTCCAAAAAGTAGTTTTTTTTTTCACACGCCACACTAGAAAAGAGGATTCTAAATATGACGTGTTTTATTATCAGCCTGTGTTGTCCTCCCCTGAAACACTGTAATCGTTGGCTGTGAGTAGATGGCTGCTCAGTGCATTCAAGCTCTCCTGCACCCCCCTCCCCCCCCAGGAAACATGGGAAGCCACCAGTCCTCCCAGATGATGCTCGCCTCCCAGAGCTCCATGGGCCCCTCCAGTGGAGCCCAGAGTCCCATGGGAATGGTCCTGCAGGGACAGCCCCCACTGTCCCACGAACCCCCCGGGCCGCTGCTTCACTCGCCGGGCGCCATGGGCATGCCTGGCATGACCCCGGGCATGATGGGGGGCCCCCCAGATGGGATGGAGCCCTGCAGCGTCTCACCAATGCTCCAGCAGAACCTCATGGGGGGCTTCTCCCGCATGCAGCCGCCCCCCCAGGGGCCACTGCACTCCCCCGGGCCCGGCATGCCTCAGCAGTACCCTCAGCCACCAGACGAGGTGCTTCCCCACCACCAGCTGCAGCTACTGGGAAAGGGGCTGCCCCAGCAGAGGCCCCCGCACCCCGTGGATGCCTTCCACCCCGTGCCAGCGGGGGACAGCCCCGACCTGAGCGACGTCATCCGGCCGACTCCCACAGGGATCCCCGAGTTCGACCTGTCGCGCATAATCCCGGCCGACAAGCCCAGCAGCACCCTGCAGTACTTCCCCAAGAGCGAGGCCCAGTCACACCAGGGGCCAGTCCCGGGCCCCCAGCTCCTGAAGCCGCACCCCCCGGGCGGCCCTGCGTTGGCCGGCGCCCCCTCGTCCAACCCCCACATCGCCAGCCTGCAGAATATGATGGCAGAGCAGCAACTGCAGCCGCCCCACCCGTCACACCCAGCCATGCGCATGGGCATGGGCATGCCCCCCGGTGGGCCGCGGGGCCTGGCGCCAGGGCCGGGCATGGGCCCTGCCTGTCATCCTGGGCACGGCATGGGCAGGACAGCCATGATGCCCCAGCCACAACAGCACCATCACCACCATCAGCAGCAGGCCATGATGGCCGACAGCATCCTGCACCAAGCGCCACATCCCCACCCTGGCGTGATGTCGCCCCAGCAGCATCAGCAGAGCCTCATGATGATGCAGGCCAAGCAGCGAGCCTTGTCCGTCCCCGGAGACCCTTATGGACCCCAGGGGCTGCTGATGTCCCCCCAGGGCCCCGTGATGATGGGGCCCCAGCCCCTGAGACAGCGCGGCATGTCCCTGGACAGTCCCTTGGGCTACGGGCACGGTGGCATGGCCAACATGCCCTTCTGAATCACCTCCCCCAATCTGTAAAAACTGCTCTCTATTATGTCCTTATGGTATTATCAATGTTACTATGGCAACTTGTGTCATTAGTATTGCTGTCCTTAAATGCTCTTTTAATTTGGATAAAAACTGAAAAAAAATGGTTCATCTTAAATGGGTCATCTTAAAAAAAAAAAAAAAAGTTTAAAAAAGAAAAAAAATTTGTAATATCGAAGATTGCCTTTGACATGGTACTAAACAATAAATCAGATCATTGTGAAGCCATTTTTATACCTGTAAAATATGTACATTTCACAGATCAGTAAATTTGGTGGGGAAGCTAGTTAGGAGAGGGCTGCAGATAGTAATTTTTATCTATTTTCACTTTATTTGGATTTTTTCCTCTGGCTACCAAACTGTTGTGAATGAGAATACATAAATATATATATCGGTGCTGTATATATGATGCAATTTGTGGTTGTTTGCAACTGTTCTGTATAACTGTGTTTTAATAGAAGCCTAAAAATCTGGGGAGGGGGGAGAAAAGGCTGTTAAAGCAGTTTTTGTCCTCTGCTCATTGACGCCGTGTGAGTTTGTGTGTGTGTGTGTGTGTGCGTGCGTGCGTGTGTGCGCGTGCGTGCGTGCGTGCGTGTGTGTGTGTGTGTGTGTGTGTGGGCGTGCACACACACGTGCCCCATGTTTTGTTATGACAAAACAGCCTACCCAGTGTCACATGAATACACATTACGGCAAACAGTGGTTACGTTTCACTACTGCTGCTGAGCTTTGTCCTGGTGTACAGTTTACACATCTGGCAACACCTTGCTTTCCGTATATTGAGTCTTTTAATGGCCATGGAATGTCGACAGCCCTGTCAGGTTAATCCTCAAAGCAAGCACTGCCACGTTCAGAAATGCCCTCTTGGTGTGATACGATTCCTGTTCCCTTGCACTGAAGCACAGTTCACATTGATTAACATGTATGAAATGATAATTAGATGTCAGGCTAATTATATTTTATAACCACATACAGAATTTCTCGTGTCACTGCATAATGTGACACCTTTTGGACCGTGTCAAACATTTTGATCACTTTTTTCCCTCAAATATTTGTAACCACCTTGAATTTTTTGAAGAAAAAGCCACCCTATGTTAGGAGAGATGGAGGGGGAAGAGCTAGATTTGAACAAAAGGTTAGTGACTTTAAAATTTAAAAGATGTCCACTGTAATAAAAAAAAGGCAGTCTGAACATCTTAGGAAAAGTTCTTATGAAAAGTCACACTAATGAAATGACATTTAAAAACAAGCACAATGAAAGCGACAATATGGCCACTTGGCTCAAATGAGCTAGCACTAGATATACATTATTACAATATTAATTAAATGTGCATATAAATTTGACAAACACGAATCATCAGAGAACAAGCCATTGGTCAGACCACGTTTTTTTTTTTAAATGGAGAAAACATCTTGAGCGACATTCGTCCCGAAGCGACTTCAGAACAAGCAATCCTCCTCACAATAACATGCGGCAACCCACTCACGCGAAAACATCAACCCGAGGAAGACCGAGTATGTACGAATATTCCCGAGCTTGACCGAGTGAGTCCGAACAGTTCCGCATATACTCGAACGTTTACGAGTGTGTCCGACCGACTCCGTTAATTGTCGGTCTCCGTCAGCTGACGAGATGGGCAGGGTTTAAGAAGAAGGGAAGCCATCTTAGAGCTTCTGCTTAAAGAGAGTAAAGCTGACGAGCTACAGCAGACCAAATAAGACATACAGCCAAAAGCGTAGCGGTAATCTCCGCCATCCGCGGTAAATACGCCTCGGCTTCACTGCTTGCGAACTTCTGCTTTGTCCTTTTCCGTTAACAGGCTAGTATTTCAAAGCCTCCTTCGATAATTTGTTGGTTTATGATTATTATTTTTTGTTTATGCTTGTGACGTTTTTAACGACTAAGACTTTTTGTCACATTTAACCCGTTAAGAAATTAAGTTACTTTCGACGTAGCCTGGGCGGTTATTGCAAATGATATATTTTGGTATATTTAACGCCATTTAATTATTTCAAATATCTACGCTTTTGCCCTGTTCAGCTAGCCTGTTAGCCACAGGGTGCTAGTTAGCAGCTTAGCTTGCAGTCGAATGTGTGGACGTTTCGTCGCTAACGTCACTAAAAGTCCAGTCCGTCTGGGGTTAACCGGTTATGGTTTTGGTTAGTTGTCGAGGTGACGGCCTTCGGGATATTCGGTTTCGGTTCAGCAGTGCAAGTTAACCTACTGGCCGACTGGTAATCGTTAGCATACGTGTCCGGCCCAGAGGCTCTCCACCTGGCTGTTTTATCACGGTTTGACGCCATAACTAACTTTACCCCTGGTTAGTGACCGTCTAGGGAACTAGTTAGAAGTTAGGAGCTACTGAGTGGGGTTTGGGCCGCAGTCGATTAACTAGTCGCGGTTATCAGCCCCCGTGCCTTGTTAGTAAGGTCCGGCTTAGTAGAGCCAGCTGTGAAATGTTTGATCCAGTCCTATTGTTAACCAATTAGATGTGAAGTGTTCTTACGAAGGTTGGATTTGTCCGGGCCTTTGGCCAGCCGCCCGCTTTCTTCCCCAGCTGGGCTGGTTGAAATGCCACATAACCGGCTCGGACGGTAGAGACTTTCACTTTGCCCGAGTTAAACTGTTGCGTGTTGCTGTTGATCTACTCAAGTGTAGGAGGTTCGCTTTGGGGCTGATTATTGGTTACTTGCTACTATAACGTGTACTACTGCTGTACACAGCCTTACTCTGGGCCTCCTGCCACTAGCTCCTGAACGTCTGTCCACGTTCTGCATCCACGCTGATGCCTGTTTAATCTCTCAAACACTCTTAAACTGAACCGTTTCTTATACGCCTCTTATTTGTGCCACAGGAAGCACCTGAGGAAATGAAGTAAACATATTGAAGATAAATTGGAGCAAGAGTGGATTTAAAAAAAGAGAAGAAAATCACAGTAATAAAATGACTGACACTGGCTTGTTGACCACTGGATTGTCTTAGGGGACCCGAACCACAGAGGTGGGGTGTGGCAGCACTGTGCCAGTGTCTCATGCTTTGCAATATTGACTCATTTACTGAGCAAGACATAAAAACATTAAACGAAGGATTAAAATATTGATGAAAAAGACTGACTCAAGGAAGAAGCTCTTTCTATTAACCAGAGACTGAGTCCGGGATTTTTCGGATTCTCTCAAACATTTGAGAAGAGACGATTCTCTATATTAAGACTTGGATTGATTTGAAATATTTGTTGAACTGAGTAGCCATGAGCACCGCTAGAACAGAGAACCCAGTGATCCTGGGATTGTCCAGTCAGAATGGTCAGCTACGAGGATCAGTGAAGCCAGCAGGGGGCCCCAGTGGTGGCGGGGGTGGGGCCCAGCTGCAGCCGACCAGTCAGGTAAAGTCATCCAGCACAATCAACAACGGCAGCTCCCAGCCCATGCCCACAGCCAACACAGTCATCAAGTAAGTCCCTCCTATAGAGCCGTGAAGTCCAAGTGTAAATGCTCCGGTCAGTTGCAGATCTGTAGCCAGAGCCATGGGCTCATGTTGTTCCGTCCTGCTGCTACTTCCGTTCATATCCTCAACAACCAACGTTGTCTGGAGTTGTACAAAATTGACTTTTGAAATGTTTCTTTTTATACTTCCCCTCTCCCCTTAGTGACTTGGGGAGGGGGGACAGATTTTGTTGGGATGCTTTTTTTTATTATTACTGACTGCTCTTGGTTATCCTTAAAGTTCTTTGAAATAAACATTGTTCTGTATAATTATTCTTCAGATATCAGTAAAGTCTTTTTCTATGCAAAGTAACTGGCTAATTGGCTCCTTTTGTCCCATTCCTCTTGTAAAATGAACATGGTTTCTGATGACTAAATGAAGTAATTCTCCCTTTGACAGGCCTGGAGATGACTGGAAGAAGAATCTAAAACTTCCTCCTAAAGATATGAGAATGAAAACTTCGGTAAGAAGCACAGATTGACATGAATGAAGAACAAATGAACTTGACACTGCTACTCAGTAATGCCGTCAGTTTGGTTGTGTGTCCTGTTCTATGTGGGTGCCTGTAATGTTTCAACTGCAGCAGATCACAAACATACTGATATTCCTCTTTGCCTGCATTAGTTTGTCATGTGTTATATCTGTGCTGTCTCATTGTTATTGCTTTGCTGCTGTTCTTAGAGTAATTCGTGAGTCAATTTTTGCTTTGGGACCTTGCAGGATGTGACGGCCACAAAAGGCAATGAGTTTGAAGATTATTGCCTGAAGAGGGAGCTCCTGATGGGGATCTTTGAGATGGGTTGGGAGAAACCCTCACCCATCCAGGTACGTGACCGGAATTTGCTCTGGGAACGAGGTCGTTGCATATCTGGGCCTGTGGACACTTGTGTCAATGTTTGTGCATCTGTATCATTTTCCAGGAGGAAAGCATTCCCATTGCGTTGTCTGGGAGGGACATCCTGGCCAGAGCCAAGAACGGCACTGGCAAAAGTGGCGCCTACCTCATTCCCTTACTTGAACGCATTGACCTGAAGAAGGACTGCATACAGGGTATGGCGGAATGCTCCTGCCTTGGGGCTTCAGCTGTGTATTTATGGTGGCTGACTAGCTTATCGTAACACAGCTCTTATAAACCAGTTGCTCAGTAGTATGTGCCTTTGTGGTGGGGTCTGGAGCTGGTGTGATCGGTGGTTTTTGTGTGAGGCAAATGTTCTTGTGTCTCTTGCCTGCAGCCCTGGTCATTGTGCCCACCAGAGAACTGGCTCTGCAGGTGAGCCAGATCTGCATCCAGGTCAGCAAACACATGGGTGGGGTAAAAGTCATGGCCACCACAGGGGGCACCAACCTTCGCGATGACATCATGAGGCTCGACGAGACGGGTGAGTTGGTGCTGGAGTTGTGCATCGGAGTAGATTGGCACAGGAAGAGAGAACTGAATGTGTGTCTCTGCACGCAGTGCATGTTGTCATTGCTACCCCCGGAAGGATTCTGGATCTCATCAAAAAGGGAGTGGCCAAAGTGGATCAGGTGCAGATGATTGTGCTGGATGAGGTGAGTCCTCTTGGTTGTGTGTGCGCTTCGGCTCGTGATAAAGATGCTGTGCTGACGAGTACACTTATCCCCCGCTAAATTTCCCGTATTGCTGAACAGGCGGACAAGCTCCTGTCCCAGGACTTTGTGCAGATGATGGAGGAGATTCTGAGTTTCTTGTCGAAACAGAGGCAGATCTTGCTGTATTCAGCCACGTTTCCACTTAGCGTGCAGAAATTCATGGTAAGTTCTCTGGCAGCTCTTGGCTCCTTCATTCGTCTTGTTACTTGGCTAGTAGTTGATTACTCGCGACCTCACTCATGTCAAAAACGTCAGTTGGCAGTCTGCTAGCAATAATGGTTTAGTTAAGACGATGCTGTTTACCTTGTGCAGCTGTGATGTCGATTGGTGTTTGCCTACAGGGAGGTCCTTTCTTACTGGAAGGGTAATTGAACTGTCCTGTAATTAAAAAAAAAAAAATAAAATAAAAAAATTGCAGGCATGACACGCCACACTAATTTGAGGTGAAAGAGGCCTGTTTCCGTGCTCTTTGGGGCTCCCGCAAAGCCCCCAGCCGCAGTGCTGGCACTCTGATGTCCTTGGATGATGTTCTACTCCCTCCCCTGCAGGGCTCCCATCTGCAGAAGCCGTATGAGATTAACCTGATGGAGGAGCTGACTCTGAAGGGAGTGACCCAGTATTACGCCTATGTGACTGAGAGACAGAAAGTCCACTGCCTTAACACGCTCTTCTCCCGGGTGAGCACTTGTAAGACCCCCGTGCGGTTGCGTACTGTCATGGTGCCTGGCTTATTTATTTTTTTCCTCCTCTGTATCCTCTCCAGCTCCAGATTAATCAGTCTATAATCTTCTGCAACTCATCCCAACGTGTTGAGTTGCTGGCCAAGAAGATCTCCCAGCTGGGCTACTCCTGCTTCTATATTCACGCCAAGATGAGACAGGTGTGGCCCGAGCGCTGCTCCAGTAGGCAGGCAGCCGTTCTGCCCGCTCACGTCTCTCAATGTGTGATGTTTTGTCTTTTAGGAGCACCGTAACCGCGTGTTCCATGACTTCAGAAACGGCCTCTGTCGGAATCTCGTCTGCACTGGTAGGTGATGCGCGAATGCGTGGCTTTGGCGGGAAGCATAGTGCCTGGGCTGTAGCTCCATCGTGGGATGTGCTCTGACCTTGGAAAGCATTAGGGTTGTTGTGAAGCAAAGTGAGGTTCAGTTGTGTGATTGGGTAGGTAAAGGAAAGTGTTTTGGCTTCATGAATGTTGGGGTGAAATAATTCTGTGTGTGTGTGTGTGTGTGTGTGTGTGTGTGGTTCTGTTATCTAAGGGCACTTTTCCACTGACTTTTGACACTTTCTGTATGGTCCCTTTGCCATTAATTTCCGGTCGAGTACAAGTACAAAAAAAAATCCATTACCCAAAGTACCACTCCAGCTGGGGTAGGTTTAAGGTACTTTGGTACTTCAACTGTAAGCACCCCCCCTCCCATGCTATAATGTTTGTGTAATATGTGGGTATGAAAAAGCCTGATCTCTACCTAGCGGTCCATGTGATGTAGAACTGCATCCGCATAAAATAAAATGATGGTACCAGTATCGCGCATCGCCCACCCCTGTAATGTAGTGGTGGTTTATTGCAAAATACCCCACCTTGCATTGTGATATTCAGTGGCGGTAGCAGTTTATACGCCAGTGGAAAGCTAACAAAGAGATACTAGACTTTTACTGAAGTACCAAAAGTATGGTACCTGGTGCAGTCGAAAAGCCCTCTTAGAATTTGGGTACCGCATGTGGGAAGTGTTTGCTCTGTAGGGTGTGCTTGTCATTGGATCTAACGACTCCCACAAGATGACTGCCCAGGCCAACACTGTAGGTTGAAGGAATCCTTTGTCTTCAGACAAACACGTTGATGTAACAAAAAGGTTACAAATGACTAATCAGACCTCGCAAAGTTAAGGTGCAGGTTTTATGAATGCTGACACCAAGCAATGCTTTGTGCATCGGCCTTGGGTACGAGTCCCAGTGGCAGGTCTGCCGTAAATTCCGGCCTTAGGAAGCTCTCAGCATGTTGCTCTTGCGTGGGTCACTGGTTTGCTGATTTGACACTATTCTTATGGTGTTTAGTGACTGCTGTTCGTGTCTTGGTCTGTCATCACTGTTCCTTTGCCGTTTGTGTTCCTCACATGCTGTCAGTTTGAGACTGTTCCCCTTGACACATTAAATCTGTAACTTGTCTGCTGCACCTGTATTTCATATACAGGCTATTTGGAGTTCAGTCAACTGCCTCACATTGCCTTCAACTCGTATCAAAGGGCTGATCTTCAGACTACTTACAGCTGACACATGCTGCTAGTTACCTTTATTGGCGTGTGTGGGGGTTTTTATTTTTGTGGATTGCTTCAAAATTGTTTGCCACCCCTGGTCTTATCTGCCTTCTGTCATTTTTAGACCTCTTCACCAGAGGAATTGACATTCAAGCTGTGAATGTGGTGATCAACTTCGATTTTCCCAAGCTGGGAGAAACGTACCTGCATCGCATTGGCCGGTCTGGTACGTGATGTTCTTCCTGGGACCTGGCTCCCCCAGAGGGGGATGCCCTATGCTACAGCAGTGTCATCTATCTACAGAAAGGCACAGGGTCCATCTGCTGCGTGTGAAACTCACTCCGGCTTCCATTCCCTAACAGGACGTTTTGGACATCTGGGCCTGGCCATCAACCTGATCACGTACGACGACCGCTTCAACCTGAAGGGCATCGAGGAGCAGTTGGGGACGGAGATCAAGCCCATTCCAGGCAGCATTGACAAGAGCCTGTATGTGGCAGAATATCACAGCGAGAGCGGGGAGGAGCTGAAACTCTGAGGACAGGTGAGCCCCTGAAGGTCTCGTTTTCCGTCGCTCAGCTGAATGTGACGAGCCCTTTGGGGTCCGGCTCAAACTGCCGCTGAAGACTGATTCATGTTTTTTCATGGAATTCATGCCATTGGTAGCCACTTGCGGTTCTAGACTTTATGCCGGAGTGTGTCAGCCTTAACTGGATCTTTCTCTCCTCTCCCCACAGGTTCCCCCCCCTCCTCCCCCCACCCCATATCTTTTTGGGAGGATTTATATATTTTGAAATGCATAAACCTTCCATCTTCCAAACCTTCTTTTTTTTTAATTTATTTCTTTTGTGCCAGCAAATGAAAAGGAATGTGAGTTGCAAACAGACGTTGGGACGAATTGGCCGCCTTTTCCACCGACAGGAGGACGTTTTAAGTGCACTACCGCTTCCTAAAGAGCAGAGGGGACCAAGAGAGGCTCTTCTCAAAGCAGACACCCAACACCCAGCCTCTTCCCTGCAGTATGGCTATCTACCCTCAGCCAGCACTTGTCACCATTTTTTTTTTATTTTTTTTTTTCCCTTGATTTCTGCCTCCTCCCCTTGCTGTTTTTGGTTTTAAGGTTTTTAGCAATTTATCAAGTGCCTTAAGCAGCTGAACTTTTTCAGAGTAATAACCTCCTTATTCTCAGACTTCATCGTTCAGTGTCCCGTCCCTGATTTCATGAGGTCCATATTTTGTTTTGAGGGGGGGGGAAACCTGCCCGTCCGAACACATGAAATGAGACTCCACCCTCTGACGGCGAGTGAGGATTTGGAGATGTCGAGATGGGAATAGATCTGCGCTGCATTTGCTGCTCAAGACTGTCACATGACACATGGGATCTTCGTTCTGGGGAAGTGTGATTTGTGTTCTCTGGTCCCAGCTATGGGGGAAGGAGGGGTCTGGGTCTCACTTTTTGGTCAAGGAACGTTTTGCTGATAACGACCCAAACTGTACCCTCCCTGCTCTTCAGTGTTGAGATGTTAGGACTGCACCCTGATTCTGAGCAGCCATCTCCCCTGGCAACAACAATTTCTTCTGATGTGGGGTAGGGTGGGGTGGGGGGTGGGGGCTTCCCCCCCCCCCCCTTCTCATCAGTCATGCTTTGTTTTGGTCACCCTTCTCCAAGATGTGCTGTGGAAACACATTTGGCACGATGTAACTTTTGTAAATACTTCATTTAATTTTAGGATTGTTTTAGACAAGTTGAAAAGGCTGGCTATCGCACAGACAGAAGGCACCTGAGGTTTAGGACCTTGTCAACGCAGGTTTCAACCAGATCAGCCTTTTTGGGCTCAACTGTATTACTGGGGCTAAATTTTACTGTCACTTCTGACAGAGTATTTATTACTGGTTAAAAGGAATTGATTAGATGTTTAACCACTAAAACATGACACTCAGTTCCTGGTGCTGAATGTAGGGGATCCAGTGTTTTGACTGGTGATGAAGGATGCTTTCACCGAGCACCTCTGCAAATCACATGTTGTGTACCCCTCCCTCCTTGCGTTTTGACCAGTTCCTATTCTCTGCTGGTGACCTGCCTGTACGCCTAATTGTATATGTGAGACGATGTGGACTTTTTTTTATTTTTTTTTTCCCTCCCCAGCCTTTGCTTGTAACACTGACTTACGAGGCACTTGTCAGATAAGGAGTGAGGATAGGAGCTGGTTTTGACATTAGCGTACGTAGCGATCTGCTGAGGCGCAGCCTGGTGGGCAGTGGTCTGTACGCACTGCTGTGGGCAGCAGCTCTTTGTCTGAGCTGTTTATTATTATTTTGTTCTTCCCCCCCCTCCCATCTATAAGTGAACATCTCGGCAGGGAGGGGGCTGATTGTCTGATCCTATATGTTAGCAGGGTTGTGTGATTCTAGTGCATCGTAAGCCAGCCGGCTTTAGAAACCTGTTTACAGAAGACTCTGCACAGGTCAGGAGAGAGCTGACTGCGTTCGTGCTGCATTTCAGCGCAGCCTGGGGGGGTGGGGTGGGGTGGGGGGGCGTCGGATGACTATACACTGCACTGCTGTCCTCACACTTGAACCAGCCGCTTGGGGACAGAAGTGTGGGTGGGGGGGGGGTTGGGGGTTTTGGGCGGTGGGGAAATGACCAAAATGGTGACTTTTCCCTTTACCAGAGCAGCAGAGGTGCCAGGGGTTTGCCTGATCTCTTAAGGAGGGCGGGGCATCTTCTGCACATGTTGCTGTAGGATAATGGTAGTAATTGGTGTGAACACGGTGTGGTTTTCATGGCCCTTGATATCTCTGCTGCCATTAAGCTTGGAATGGATTTCAAATGGGGTGGGGTGGGGGGGGGGTCGTTCTGGAAATTATGTAACTGCTCCCTGCGCCAGTGTCTGTTTACCCACTTCTGTAGTGCCTAAATGGCTGCTTTTGGCTTTGCAGGGAGTCCCCATGTTGATGTACATGTGAGATGCTCCTTCTGTCTGGTTTGTTCACTGAGGCATGCTGGGAGATTTCCTCCATGCATCTTCTAACCCCTGGGGCTGGTGTGTTGGATATCATTCAGTGAGACTAAAATGAGGGGAGGGGGGGGTATTGCCATGGGGGGAAATGCAACGGTGCCCCTCGGTGGACAAACCTGACCCTGTTCCTCCTTGTCTCTTGGTCCAGGTACATGTAAACACTCCTATTGGAATGACACATTTTGGGTGGGGGGGGCTTATACTGGAGTGTTGTGTTCCTTAGTCTTGGGGGAACTGGGTTAAATTGCAGGTACTCTGGCAGCTGCCTGACTGTTTTAAGCCACACGGGTGGGATGAGCAGCCCTCTGTGTAATGGAGAAACTGGTGTCACTTCGTGCCATTCGGCTTCCCCTGTGCTCGGGTGGGTTGCTCTGACATGCCGTTGGTGGGGGGGGGGGGGGTTCCTTTTTGAAGAATGAGGTGAGGAGCATCTTACCTTGATCAGTCTTAAAATTGGCTTGTGCTGGACATCAGGCTTCACCCACTGATCATCTCGTTCTTCTAAAGGATTTTTTTGGGGTTGGGAACACGCTGCCTCTGTGCTGCTATACCAGGACGCTCCTCTGGAGTGAGGTGAGGGTGAGTCCCATGGCTGCAGTCTGTCTGGTCATCAAGGGAGCTCCTGGTATAGAGGCACTGGTTTCATTTTGGGGTTGGGAACACGCTGCCTCTGTGCTGCTATACCAGGATGCTCCTCTGGAGTGAGGTGAGGGTGAGTCCCATGGCTGCGGTCTGTCTGGTCATCAAGGGAGCTCCTGGTATAGAGGCACTGGTTTCATTTTGGGGTTGGCTTTTGTTTTGTGGGGATGGGGGGATGGGGGGGGGGGGGGGGGGGGGAGGAGGATGCTAGGAATCCGGTTTCTGGAGGATGTTACTTTAATTTTTCCCCTCCCTTGAGTCAGTTCCTTCAATCTTAAGGAAGGTATGAAACCTAAATTAGTAAATTTTTGCCCGTTAACATTTCTTAATTTGGACCCAAGTTAACATGGGGGAAAAATGTGACCAGTTTCGTTTTGAGATTCGCTTTCTTTCTTTTGAATTGGCTATTTTTGTCAGTGATGCTTCAAAGTAGTACTGTGGACAAAGTGGTATTTGGTTCATCTGAAGTGACTGGATGGAAGTTTTGTGTTTTGAAAGAAAATAAAAGCTCACTGAAATTCTGTCTGCTGCTGTTATTTTGATAGCTGCACAAAGTACTGCCTGGTGCTTGTGAACAGTGGGATGACCTTCCTGCTCTCAGAACCCTGAAGGAAACATCAGCGCCGCACATCCAAGGAGGTCTTGGATTCTGCATGGCCAACTCGAGCACAACCATCAGTAACAATCATTGTCTGTTCATTACAAGAAAACCCTGTTTACAGGCAGTGGCTGGACCCTGGGTTACATGCAGTACTGCAGCTTTTGATAATTACAAACCACAGATCTGCTTTAGATGACTGAGTGATGTACTGCTGCTGGAACATCCACGGTAGGTTCTGAGGCCTCCGCCATGGAGCCGCTCCGAATCTAGCTGCAAGACTCTTCTCCCCGGCCGGTTTCAGCAGTGAGGAAGCAGTGCATGAAAACAGCCATCGGCATGGTCTGACTGGGCAGAAATCAGGGTTTAGTTTTTAAACAGATACAAATGTGGAAATGAGTTTTTGTCGGCTCATGCGTTCGGCTAGGTCCGGCCTGGATGGCGGGGGCCATGATAGCTGGTGGGTGGAGCTTGGAGGCTCTCGCCATGATTTCCTGGCTATAAAAAGGACCTCTGCCCGTTCCTGCTGTGCTTCTCTGCATGCGTGGGGTCGGATGTCATGGCGCTACTCTGGAGCTGCTTATTCCTATTCATACCTGCGGTCGGCTGTGATTTTTACGGCTCCTGTGACAGGTGGGGTTTGGCGCGGCCGTCAGTGCTCCCATGGTTCTGTTTTGATTAAAGAAATTTTAAAGAAATATACGTAATGGTAGCAAATTCCAGAACTTGTGTATAGCGGGTTAGGGTTAACAGGGGTTGTAGTAATGCATCTATAAATATATAATCATAATAAGCTAGTAACAATTAAGGTAGACATCACATGCTTTGCACTTCCAATACGTTAAATAACCCGAAACTGCGCTGCTGTTATTTTTTCATTTTGCGTTATTCGCTCCTCCCTTTTCTGAACCAACCGAGCACGAGTTGTATCATTTATGTGAAGTATACAGGGGATACTGGTGCAAAAGTTTTGCATCAAATCTGTTAACTATTTTGCGACATGTATTCGGAGAAACACAAGGTAATACGAAAACGATTGTTTATGAAGGTCCTATAGTTGCAAAAAATCTCGTAAAAGTGCTGAAAAACGATAAAAGTGGGACAGGCATCACCCATTTGTATATACATTTCTTAGGTAAACGTTAGGGAGAACGAAACTATTCCATAAAAACAAATCAATCAAATCTTTGGCAGGCATAAATGGTAGAAATAAGTCCTAATATAAGCCTATTGATATGTAGAATAAATTATTGTTTTCCAAATTTACGGATTTGTTTCCATATGTTTCTGTGGGTGTTTTTTTAAAAACCGCTTTCTAGAGATTTCTCTATCTATCTAGTGAGATATACTGCACGGGTGAAATCCTAAAGCAGGTGCAAATGACCAGACTGTTTGACGATGACAAGCACTTTGTGGACATGAAGCTGCAGAAGGATCCTGGTAGGTTTGCCGGGGCTCCTGAGGGCTCCGCTCTGCTGGGGCGCGTCCTGCAGCTGCATTTCTGCCGTCTCCTCCAGGTGAGGTTCTGGATGCCTTCCGCAATCTGACGTCCGTGTCGCCGGGTGGCTCTGTTCACCCCGCCGTTCTGCGGGATTTTATTATGGAGTACTTTGAGCCTCCGGGGCAGGAGTTCGAACCATGGACTCCGACTGACTGGCATGACGGGTAAGTATCAAGCTGTCCACAGATAACTGGCATGGCGATCTACCTCCATGTGACTGAAAGTTTGATTAGGGTGATTAGTTTGTATCGTCCCAAGTTCTCATATATAAAATTGTCATCTGAGCTGTTGTTTTCTGGCATTATGCTGTAACTGAAGCTGACTGGCAGAAGTGTAGCTATGGACCTGGGACATAAATTATCGGGGGGAATGGTGATATGTAACCCCTCCAATAATCGAAACCAGCCAATACAACCCCCTGGACCCCCAAATGCTCAACCCAAAGTTATGCCCTTAGCTAACTTTGACGCAGTTCGAACACTGGTGTCCACCCCAGCATGGCATACTGGTAACGCCACTGATGACTGGACTCTCAGCTGGCCGACCTACAACTGAGCCTCATAGAGCGGATGGGACCCTGGGGGTGGCCATTCCATGTTGACGCCGGAGCTCTTCGCTTGGGTTCTTCCTGCTTTGCAGGCCGCAGTTCCTCTCTAAGATAGCGGACGCAGAGCTGCGCAGCTGGGCAGGGAAGCTGCACCAACTGTGGAAGTCTCTGGGCCGGAAGGTGAGACACTCCTTACTCTACAGGGTCTGCTGCCCCCGTACTGACCTGGCCCTCTCACCACAGGCCATATCTGTCCACGGGTCTGGTATTACTTCACTGTTACCATGGTAATCCCTCAGCTTCTGCTTAAACACCCCTCCTGGTTCTGATGGATGGGCTTTGTGCTGGAGGTGGGCGAGCTCTCTCTTCTCTCTGTGTGCGGGCAGATCCGTTTGGACGTGAGGGACCGCCCCGAGCTGTACTCCCTGATCTACACTCCCCACCCCTTCATCGTGCCTGGGGGGCGCTTCCGAGAAATATACTACTGGTGAGTAGTGCCCCAAACTGCCTGTCCCCCCCCCCCCCACCATCCTCAGTCATGAAACCTTCACATGAGACCGTGTGTCCCAGGGACTCCTACTGGGTTATCAACGGGCTGCTTCTCTCTGAGATGCAGGACACGGCTAAAGGGATGATCCAGAACTTTCTGTACCTGGTTGATCGGTAAGACCACCAAGCACCTCTTGGCAGATCTATTTTTCTGAACTTCATTCCTCCTGCTTGTCCCACAAACTGTTTCTGGATAATGTGTGAGGTCCCGTACCTGGAACAGGGTAGCTTCCTCTCTTCTCCATCAGGTATGGCTTCGTCCCTAACGGTAGCCGTCGGTACTATGAGCGACGCAGCCAGCCACCCTTCCTCGCGCTCATGGTAGAGAGCTACTATCAGGCCACGGGCGATGAGGAACTGCTGAGGTACGTCGACCGCGGCGCCGGGTGCGTGGGACACCTCAGCCAAGGCCACCGCCTGATGGTAATTGGGGTGTCCATCCACTTAGGAACGCTCTGCCAGTTCTGGAGCGCGAGTATGAGTTCTGGATGAGTAACCGGTCTCTCGACGTGGCTACAGAAGGACACCTGAACATCCTGAATCGTTACGCTGTGCCGGTGGGCCAGCCGAGGTACAAAGCACCGCCACCCCCCCCCTTCTGAAACACTCTCTGCACGCTCTGTGTGTTAAAAGTGATGGAGATCTCTCTCCTACAGGCCAGAGTCCTACTCAGATGACGCAGATCTGGCCAAAGGCTTATCTGCAGGTAAAGCATTAATATCTGAATGTGATTAAGGGGGAGGGCAAAATCCCTCAGCTGTTAATGATTGTAAAGGTCCTGAATTGTGTTCCAGTAGGAACCAAAGTGAACCAAGGATGAGCCTCTACCTGTAGCTGTGTGTGTGTCTGCAACCTGTACCCGTGTGTGTGTGTGTGTGTGTGTGTGTGTGTGTGTGAGTGAGTGAGCGGGTATACCTATCCTTATGGGGACACAATGTCCCCATAACGTGATAAATGTTTTTTTTTCCCTTATGGGGGCCGGTTTCCTGGTCCCCATAAGGGAAAACTCTATTTTATAAAAATCGGTCACTGCTATGAAAAAACTAAAAATGCAAAAACTCTTGTATTTTGTTTGGTTACTGGTTAGGGCAGGGTGGGGGTTAAGGTTGTCATAGTTAGCGTTAGCATTTTTCCCATTGAAATGAATGAGCGGTTCCCATAAGGATATGTTTACCCTACATGTGCGTGTGTGTGTGTGTGTGTGTGTGTGTGTGTCTGCCCCCATCTTCTGCATCTCCTCCACACGTAGATGCACAGCAGCAGCTGTACATGGAGCTGAACTCGGGTGCTGAGTCGGGCTGGGACTTCTCGTCCCGCTGGTACCTGGCTGGCCCCGGACAGGCCTCCTTGAGGGACATCGGCACCAGCCGCATCATCCCCGTGGACCTGAACTCCGTGCTGTGCCGCGTCGAGGGGCTCCTGGCCAACTTCCACCGGGCTGTGGGTGAGGGGTGGTATGGGCTGGAGGGGGCGGGGACTGTGGGGGGCGGAGTTGGGAGGGGAGGGGCAAGTGTGTAACATTGCCGCTCGGCACAGGCGATGGGGCATCGGCGGGCAAATACGACAAGGCCCGAGAGCGTCGCCTGGGGGCCATGGAGACGCTGCTGTGGGACCCGCAGAGGGGCTGCTGGTTTGACTACGAGCTGCCGAGCGGCACCCGCCGGCCTGCGTTCTACCCCAGCGGCCTGGCCCCCCTCTGGGCTCGGTGCTACTCCAGGCCCGACATGGCGGAGGCGGCGCTCCGGTATTTGGAGGTTGGTGTGCCGTTGTCTCTGACGGCTGCATTCACTCCCCCCTGATCTGCCTGCTTCGCTGCTGTCGCCGCATTATCTGACTCAGTCACTCCTGACTTTTGGCCCCTGATAACTCCTAATAAATGACTATGCACTCTGCTGGTTTCATTCCTCTTGTGATGGTTCGTAGAGGACAGCTGGCCATTCTGCCACCTGGCAGCCAGGGGGAGCTCTTCCTCCATTCCAGCAGGGTCCCCTGTCATTTCCTGTCCTCTTCTCCCCGTCTCACCAGGAGAGCGGTGCACTTCTCTTCCCAAACGGCGTTCCGACGTCCCTGGTGGACAGCGGGCAGCAATGGGACCTTCCTAACGCTTGGCCCCCGCTACAGCACATGCTCATTGAGGGTAGGGCTTTAAGCCGTGTGACCCCTGCATGCTGGTGGTGCTCGGGCAGTCCGGCGGGGCTGATGTGGTCGGCTCTCCTCCCCATTCCCATCTTTCTTTTTCTCCCTTTCTGTTATGTCAGGGCTGTCAAACATGAACATATCCAAGGCTCAGGATTTGGCATTTGATCTGGCACAGAGATGGATAAAGACTAACTGGGTGGTGTACAAGAAGTATGACGCCATGTTTGAGAAGGTGAGTGGGGGCGGGGGGTTAGATGATATTTCTGCCATGTGTGCGTGTTTGGTTTCTCTCTGGACAGCAGGGGGCACAGTGATTGAGGTCATGGCCTGACAGCTGCCTTTTCCTAGGAGGGCTTTTTGTACCTTTGATAAAGGTAGTGACCCTGTATCACTGCCACCTGCATTGTGGTAGGTTTGTTTGGCTGAACAGCTGCTTGTAAATGTGTCCTCTAGTACAACATCGATGGAGATGGCCAGCCAGGAGGTGGAGGAGAGTACGAGGTCCAGGTAGGTGCTGCTTCTGCTCCATTTCTCACTACAGTATGCCAGTGTTTCCCAACCCGATCATCAGGGACTCTGAGACACTCCACGTTTTTGCTCCTTACCAGGAGCTGGGGAGGGAGCAAAAATGTGGAGTGTTTGGGGGTCCCCGTGGACCGGGTTGGGTAACATACACTACGACTCTCTGTGGTCCCTGATTAAGAGTGGTACGCTTTGTTATTTTATCACTGTCTGGTCGCACCTGTTAGTAAGGTGAAGGTTCATTCCATTCCCGTTCCGTGTGCTGCTGTGGTTCTGTGGAGGTCCTTACCTCCCTCTCGGTCTCCTGCAGCTGGGTTTTGGATGGACCAATGGCGTGGCTCTGCAGCTGCTGGATCGCTATGGTGACAGGCTCTCTGGAAGTCCTTCTTTGAGGCCTTCCATCTCCTTGGGGCTCTTCTTTGTGACCTTGGTAATGGCGATGTGAGCTTCTGCCAGACAGAATCGTGGGGCGGGACCTCCAGGTCATTCCCCCAGGGGCTGCCCGCTTCTGACGGCTTTAATCAGCCATTTTGGTGAGTTAATAGAGCATTACGTTTAATTTGAGCCGCTCGACTTCTGTCATTTTTAATAAAGGATTTAAAGATTTGCTATAACCCGTCAGTGCGATTTTTCTCGATGACCTCACATGTCCAGAAAGTTTTAAGAGACGCCCGAAGATGGATAGAGCTCTGTGTTTGGGTGACGGTGCGCTTTTAAATGGAGTTCTGCAAGGTTCGTTTGCTGAGCACCTTGCTTTATGAATAGATGCGATCTCCATCTCGGCTCCGACTGTATGGATTATGTGGGAACGTCAGTACAGAGAAGTTAACTGGGGTTCCCCTCTTCCATTAAAAGATTATCATTATGATTATTAAGAAGTATTTTGTTAAGGAGGTCCAGAAATGTCTGAATTTTAAGTGTATCGGAGATACTAATGAATTTTGATAATCCAGAACAAATAAGATAATCAGACAGACATCGAGTGAATGTGGATTTTTTTGTAATTCATCTCCATTTATGCAATCTTAGTTATGTAATTTTATTTAATTGTTTTTTACAAATGGTTTCATTTAACAAAAGCTCAATTTGCGGTTCAGTTTCAGCCTGTTCCTTTACGGTAATCCAACCTGTATGTTTCCTTCAGAACACAAGGGTTTAATTGAAATTGTCCAATATATCTTTACAAATAGCAGACTGTGCAGTTCATGAATAATTATGTGTACCACTTACTAGTGTCTATCAAAAGACTGATTTTGGGATGTAATACCCCCCCACCCCCACCTGAATGCATTAAAGGTTTTCCAATAGATTTAGGATGGTTTGTGTTGCAGTCTGAATACTGTTTGTCTGCTAAAATCAAGCAGATGTCTGTCCTGTTCCTCTGTTGTGAGAGGAAAACAGCCCAGATGGAATATCTCTCTGTACTTCTAACACACATTTAAAATGAATACATTGCAATTAGGCTCCACATGAATGCTGCAAGCGGTACTTTCTGAATGACTGGCTGCTCGTCCGATTTGTCTTCCCCCTGGATGCCAGATCGGACCTTAAGGGGGCATCGATCCAGGTCTCTGTGCCAGAGGCTGATGGTGGTACACAGAAATAGCGCTGTAAGGTGAAATCGATGCGGGTGACCAGGTGATACGGCTGGACCGTGGGGATGCAGTGACAGCATGCAGATGGATTGGAGCAGCCAAAAACACACGCACACACACACACACACAGGCTTGTAATTATTTCTTTGTGGGGACTCTCCATTCACTTCTATGGGAAAAAACTCTAATCCCAACAAGACGACCTTAACCCCTACCCAGCCCTAACCTTAACCATAAGTAACCAAACACAAAAACGTGATTTTAGACATTTTTAGTTTTTTGATTGCATTCACATATTTTATAAGATTGAAGTTTATACTGTGGGTACCTGAAAAATGTCCCTACAAGCTAAAAGGTAACAGATTTTACCATATTGTGTGGATATTTGGTCCCCACAATGTTATATATACCTCACCCATACACAGCTGTACTACCCTCTTCCACCTGCCCCCTCCCTGTGGTGACCGTTCAGCTGCCCCCTGTGGCTGGTGGCCTCTCAGGATGGGTCTGAACAGCCGACCTTGCCGGACGCGAAGGCTGCCCGTCGATACTGTCACCAGGGAAGCTTCTTATCGGCATCCCAAAGTCTTCCGTGTTGCCCGGTTCTGCTGACAGCCCCTGCTATGATCTTCTCCAGCACTGAGAGCTGATATTGATTGGGAGAAAAAGTCATTTTCTGCAGTGTGCAAGACGCGTTTCAAATTGCCAAAGTGAATCGCAAACTGGATCCCCTTAATCCTGAGGCATCTCTGCGGCATCTGAGTCAGGTGTGGTGAGGTTCCTGCTGTCATGGGTCTGGTAGTGTTGAGGGGGGGGGGGGGGTGGCGCCAGGGGCCTTCATGTGTTTGTGTCAATGCTGTGCTTCTCAGATCTGAAGTTATTGCCCCCTCCCCCCCTCCTGTCTCTGCAGGCTATATGTGCATCATGCTTCTCTGGGTACTTAGGACTGTGTTTGTGATTCAGTATCATTGCATGACTGCGAAATCAAATCCAATCTTTAGAAAAACACTTCACTGCTTCAGGACTCCTGATTATTGAATTTCCTGCCTCCGCACAGAGGGAGAAGATGAAAATGTATGCATTGGACATGTATAGAAATTTCCTCATTTGCTTGTTTCTGGAAACAGGTCACATGACGGCTGAGAGTGTGGACTCAACTTTTTGAGTTGCCGGTTTGAATGCTGTTGTACTCTCTGGTGAAGATCTTAACCTCAATCCCTTCAATAGGAGATCCAGCTGTGTAAATATTTTCCACTGCTTCAGATAAAGAAGCTCAGGACCTTCATATGTGTTTCATTGTCTGTACCAGGCATCCTTCAGCCTCCTGGGCTGTTTCATCCAGCCCTGTAGCTGCAGAGACGTAGCACAAACTGCCATTAGTGTGTGATTTTCTTCTGCATTTCAGGCTTGCTTGTAATTGCCTGGGGACAATAACTAATGATTTCAGAATAAAGCAGGAATATCTAAGTCTACAGGTTGAGTTAAAAAAATAACAAGAGGAATGTAGAAAGGAAGACTGCATTCGAGGCTAAGGATGACATTAAAAGTTTCTTCCAATATTTTAACTCCAAAAGAGCTCTAAATGCTGAAATCACTAATATGCAGGATAGCAAGGGCCTTATAAATTGATATAGTAAATGAGTTTAATGATTATTTTACACGGGTGTTCACAGTAGAGAACACAAGTAACTTACCACCATTTAGTACAAATACAGCGTAGTCTATGACTAATATATGTATAACGGAGGCTGATGTGCTACAAAGCCTAACTAAGCTGAAAATAAATAAATTGCAGGGCCCTGATGGCATCTTACCTATAGTTTTGAAAGAGACTAGGGATATTATTAGCCAACCTTTACTATTCCAGAAATTATCTGCTGGTGTGGTACCTTCTGATTGGAAGCATGCTAATATAATGCCCATATTCAAAAAAGGGGATTGATGTAATCCAGCAAACTATAGGCCAATCAGTTTAACTTGCATAAATGGAAATGTAATGGAAAGCTATATTCCAAGTGAAAATGGCAGATTACCTGGATTCAGATAACATTCTGAGGGATAGCCAACATGGATTTAGGAGAGATAGGTCCTGTTTAACTAATTTACTTGAGTTCTTTGAGGAATCTACAAGAGAAATTGATCACAAAAAGGCCTATGGTGTGATCTACTTAGAATTCCAGAAGGCCTTTAATGTTATCCCCCACAAATGGCTCTTGTTTAAGCTCAAAGCAGCAGGGCCTGCGGTCAGAGTGGGGTACTGCAGGGTTCAATTTTAGGACCACTACTGTTCCTAATTTACATTAATGATATTGACACCAGTACATACAATAAACTGGTTAAATTTGCAGATGACACCAAGGTGGGTAGTGTAGCAGATACTGATCTAGCAGCATAGAGGCTACAATGGGATCTTGATTTAATTAGCGACTGGGCTGATACCTGGCAGGTGACATTTAACATAGATAAATGTAAAGTAATCCATGCAGGGAGCAGAAATATAAAGTACAGATATTTTATGGGTTCCACTGAAATAAAGGTAGCTGACTATGAGAAAGATCTCAGTGTGTATGTTGATGCTTCCATGTCTCACTCTCACCAGTGTGGGGAAGCAATAAAAAAAGGCCAATAGGATGTTGGGTTACATCTCTAGGTTTGTGAAGTTTAAGTCAAGAGAGGTGATGCTATGATTGTATAATTCCTTGGTAAGACCCCACCTAGAATATTGTGTGCAGGTTTGGTCACCATACCTTAAGAAGGACATTGCTGCCTTGGAAAGGGTGCAACGTAGGGTTAGGAGAATGATTCCTGGCTTTGGAGGAATGTGTTATGAGGAGAGGTTAGCTGAGCTGAATCTGTTTAGCCTCGAGCAAAGGAGACTAAGGGGGGATATGATCCACTAGAACTAGAACTTGTGGAAATTAGCGGGAGAACATTTGAAAATGAATTTGAGGAAGCACTTCTTTACACAGCGTATAGTTAGAGTATGGAATAGTCTTCCTGCTAGTGAAGCGCAATCTAAAACCCTGGGTTCCTTTAAATCAGAGCTAGATAAAATTTTAACAACTCAGCTATTAGTTAAGTTCTCCCCAAATTAGCTTGATGGGCCAAATGGCCTCCTCTTGTTTGTAAACACAGGATGGTGGTGATCTAGTGGTTAGGACGCTTGCCTCTGGACCACGATATCACAGGTTTGAGTCCCACCTCTGGCACTACAGAGACAGACCCCTCTGGCACCATCATTGGGTCCCTGAGCAAGACCCTTAACCCCAACTCTTCCTGAATTTAGAAAAATGGAAGTCACTCTGGATGAGAGCATCTGCTAAATGCTATAAATGTAAATTTCTTATGAGGAAAATGCAGCTATATGGATGCTTGTACTAGTTACAGTTTAGGTTCCTCATACCAGGACTGAAGCAGCCCCTTCTCCTCGTCTTAGACGCATGTGGTTTTCTGAGTAAGTACCTGCCTGCTGGTATGATGCAGTGGCTGAAATTATGTGCGAGATTAAGTCCATCCCTCGCGTGGACTTTATCCTGCTGGACTTTGTCCGTCATTCATCTGAATTGTCGGGGTTGAGCAGATTCAGAAATCACTCCCGCAGGTAACACTTCTGTCCACTAGGTGGCAGCAGTGCTCTGTGTTTACTATATTTTGGAGACAGGCTCTCTCGACTGACCAGGTGATGACAGTCAGTGCTGGGGTAATTCAAATAATTCACCCCTCCTTTGGCCTTCCTCTGATACACTGGGCATAATCGGTTGATAGGCACTTATTGGAAGGGGGGTGTTCCGTTAAACATGCTGCACTGTTTTGAAATGTATGGGAATGTCCCACCTGTGATGCGTATTTCTGTGTTGTATCCGCGCTGTTTTTTTAAACCTCTGGAGGCAAGGAAAGCCTCGTGGGGGCCCATGGTAATGCTGTGAGGGGGCGGGACTGGGGGCCACTTCACATGACAATGATGACACGCACCGCTCTCAGGCGTGAACAGCAGCCCATAACACGTGTGTCACGTGGAGGTGGGGCTGTTTGCAGGACGGGTGCCTGGGGCGGGGCAACCTTGCCACAGCCGAGTAGATGGCACCATTGGTGAGACTGGGAGGGGGGCGAAGTCACGTCATTGAGACATGAGTGTCAGGAAGAATGTTCCAGAGCGCCCCCAGCAGTAAATATTAATCATTCTGGAGCCAGTTGGAAATGTGCTATCTCCAGGCCATCAACGGGGACGACGGCCGGCGAGACGGTCGTGAAACATTAATCGTCTTCCGGGGAGTTTTTGGGTAGGATGTGAGGGTATTGGAGGACCGGGTGGATGGAAGCATATGGAGTCGTCCCTGAGGGAGGGAGACAGGAGTTCATGGTGGGGGGAGCAGGAGCGGGGAGCGCACAGAGGGGCCAGGGAAGCCGGCGATTCAAAGATGGAGCCAGAAATGCGGAGTCCCTGTGTGTCTGTACTGAGTTTCATCGTCTGTCAGCTGAGCAGCAGAAAAATGAGCCTCTTAAAGCCGCAGCTTGGAGGCGAGTTTCACGTCCGTGTGAGGCGCTAATGGCCTGGCCTGCTCCTGCTAATCATTCTCAATTAAAGGGTTATTCAGCTGGGAGGGTGGGGTTTGGGTTGAGTTCAGAGTTCTGGGGGGGGGGGCGGTAGGCCATACCATTGATTTTCTTTTCGATCCTTTACCAAATAACACCAACGCCGGTGAATTTATCGCTCCATCTTCCCAGAGGCGGGGTCCATCCTAATGTCTTTTAATTGGTATTTGAACATTAGAATCAGTTCTCTATACAAATCAGTCAGCGTCGATCCTTATTGGGGAGGTGGGGGTGTCACTTAAACAGCAAAGTGAGGAAACTGGACTGTTCCTGGTTTGGAACTGGGAGCAACTGATTGTTCTGTGGCTTAACGGCAGGCGTGATGGTTTTGGAAAGTTCCCGCAAGCAAAATGGTGGCTGAGCTTCTGGGACAGGTGAAAGTCGTGCAGCATAGCTTCTTCCTCTTAGCTGTGTGTGTGTGTGTGTGTGAGAGCGGGTTTACATAATGTCCCCATAACATGATAAATATGTGTTTTTTTTCCCTTATGGGGACCGGTTTCCTGGTCCCCATAAGGGAAAACTCTATTTTATAAAAATCGGTGACTGCTATGAAAAAACTAAAAATGCAAAAACTCTTGTATTTTGTTAGGTTACATATGGTTATGGTTAGGGCAGGGTAGGGGTTAAGGTTGTCATAGTTAGCGTTAGCATTTTTCCCATTGAAATGAATGAGTGGTCCCCATAAGGATATGTATGCCCTACATGTGTGTCTGTATGTGTGTGTGCGCACGTGTCTGTGCGCGCCTGTGTCTGTAAGTGTGTGTGCACGTGTGTGTTTTAGAAGAATGTGACAGGATTGCTGCTTCCCCAGGAGCTTCTGCTTCCATGACGGACTGTGATTATCAGTGGAGGACATTTTAGGCCATTTTCGGCTTCTGGTATGTCCAGTTGAATTCCGGCTCTGTCTCTCTCAGCACAGAACTGGGACCACATTTCACCGCACAGTTACTCCCACCACGCTCACTGGGTGTCTTGGTAACTGCATTACAAAATGTATAAAACGATTAATGTATTTTACGCCTGGTAAATTCAACAGCTGATACTTTTGTTTGGTTTCTTCGATGGTATTCTGCTTGCAGAAAGGTTTGATTAAGGCATCGTCTTATTTTTAGCAAATTCTCCTTCAGACCGTTGGCTCTCCTGTGTGTGTGAGAGTCTGTGTGTGTGGTGACCTCACATGGCTGCCCGCTGACTCTCCTCTCCCTGTGTTCTGGCTTCCCGTGTCCCTCGAGCACCTGCACAGCTCTGCTAAGGGGTGTCCTGGTGTGTCCCGGGAAACAGCCAGGTGACCCCATCTATTAGAGTAGGACTAAGTTTTAAAAGCTCTCTGCTTCATTTTTTTATGTGCCAACTGCAGGGGAGGACAGTGACACTCATCTTATTCCTGTCCTGTGTCTTTAAGAGCTGGTCAGCCTTTCAGGAACGTTCAACACGGATCCCACACGTCAGTTTTTTTTTGTTAGGGCTGAGGATGTGTCTTCCTTTTGGTGCTTTTCCACTGCTATCGAGAACTGAGCTCTACTGCAAACTGGCGGTTTTCCGTACCCGAGCCATACTAGTACAGTACTTAGCTGGGCCGAAAGCTTGACCGAACTGAGCTGGTGGCGTCACCGCCATCTGATTGGACGAAAAGCATTGAAATACTAGTGTACCGCGCATGGGTTATCTGTAGGAAAAAGCGTATATTTTATAGATTATTCATCGTTAGTAGTATCACACATCGCAATGTATTTATGCATTTCCAATAGCATGGATCTTGTACATTTCCAACCTTCTACTTAAAGTACTACAGAACAGCTGAATAGAATGGACTCGTAATGCAAATTTACGCAAGCGGATGCTAATTCCTCTAGCGATTGATGCTAAAATAAGAAGGCAATTCTCACAGACATACTGGCGGAAATTAGCACACAGTAAAAGAAAAAATATATAACTGTACATAGTAAATCATGATGTACCGATTGTACATCGTATGAACAGTAATTAATTGTCTCTGCAGTTTTACGCAACTCCAAATTCTGCAGCGCCTTTACCGAGCCGACCCTTCTGCAGTGGAGAAGCAAAACAAGCATGGAGCCGCGCTGCAAATAGTCTTCGTGGTACGGGTCGGGTACAGCCTGGTTCCTGTATGCCAGTGGAAAAGACCTGTTTGACTCTGTCTAAATTAGCCAGGGTTTGCCGATCGTGGAGCGTACAGTGGTCACAGACTTCCGTCGTCCTCTCTTCAGCACCCCGTCTGCGTGGAGACCTGGTCCGCTGCATCGTACCTGACTTCCAGGGAAGTATGCTGTGTTCTACAGGACTGGTCCTGTGAACCAGCCAGGGGTAATGATCCTGGCTCCCCCCCCCCCCTTTTTCTGTGGTACGCTGTGGATCCATTTGGGAAAAAAAAACAATCTAATTAGAATGCTGTGTTTGTTGAGCAATGAAAGGGTTTATATAAAAGTGGGAGCGTGAACCAAACTCTAATTACATGGAGGGAAATTGCTTTTATTTCGCGTCAACATTAATCAGCATTAGCACATCTGAGCATCGGCCTTCCTTTGGCTCAGACACTGCCTTTTAGTTACTAGGAGCAGCAGCTGTGGTCTCTTTCTATTAGACACCCAATTTTGGCTGTAATGAGTCTGCTCAGACAGCAGGGGGCGTGGCGCCTAATGATCCAGTCTGCTTCAGAAACTCACTGGTATGAATGTATAAGAATGTTTTTAAGCTGGTGGTCGGTTTACTAAAGCCAGGTGGAGGTGGCTGGTGGTGTGGGGCTATGGCTCCTGATTCCATGTCCCTCCTCCACTCTCATCCTGCCCTCTGATCCCCCGATCCCTCGCCCCACTGGAGTAATTTGATCTGCCATTTCGAGGCCACGCTACGTCTTGTTATTCCAGCCGACGAAAGACCCCTCCCCCAGATACAGTGTCCCGCTCCGCCGCAGTAAATTGAGCTTGTGCCTATTCGGTTACTTCCGCTTGCTTAGGTGTGGATAAAATATCAATATATATGCAAATATTTTGTGAGAAATACGTCCATAAGAAAAATGTCGGAGGACATCAAGCGGGGCGCCCAGGCTGTGTGCTCACTTAAGGGTTAGCCATCTCGCTGTGTACGCTATCTCTGTCTGTGAGACGGAACTTCTGACAGCTGTGAGATATTTTAAAATGTGGAAGTACGAAACGTTGGATCAGATGTGGCTGGGAAGGCACTCCAATGTCTGGAATGGCCCATAAAAAGCATCCTGCTGTCTCCTTACATTAGCCATGTTGCAGGTAGCCAGCACAGCACAACCTGGCATTAATTGTCCATAAATGATTTCAACGTGGCAGTTTGTGGAACAAACTCCAGTGTGAGCAGCTGGAGGCCCTAGGAACTTGGTCACTGTCATCAGCCGAGTTACGGTTCTGATTTAAGTTCCCTGTCTTTTCTTAGAAGTGAGTTAACCTTTGCTAAGTTTTGATACCAGTGAAGAATCTAAGCCATGGATCTTCAAATCTGGCCCTCGATTCCAAATCCAGGCCTTGTTTTCAGATCTCCCAGGAAATTAGTTTAATAATTACTGATTCTGATTGGTCAGAGTCTCACTCCCAGGTAAAGGAAGGCTGGAAAATCAGCAGTGCTCGGACTTTGAGGACCGTGATTTGAATAACCCCGGTCTAGGATCTAATTCATACAGGAAGGCCAATCTTATTAGTCAATGGTAAATTTTCAGTCAGTGAGTGACGGGGAAGGGCCTCTGTGGGGGCCAATCTTAAGCTGGGGCCAGTGCCCCTTTGGCCCTCCCCATGTTTAATACAGCAGATAAAAGTATAATGACTAGGTGTGTAGAGTTTGTGCAGTGACGGGGACTCTGTGACCAATAGGGCAGCCCATCCTGTGGTCTGTGTGGATCCCAGTGCCCCAGTGCAGTGACGGGGACACTGTGACCAATAGGGCAGCCCATCCTGTGGTCTGTGTGGATCCCAGTACCCCAGTGCAGTGACGGGGACACTGTGACCAATAGGGCAGCCCATCCTGTGGTCTGTGTGGATCCCAGTGCAGTGACGGGGACACTGTGACCAATAGGGCAGCCCATCCTGTGGTCTGTGTGGATCCCAGTGCCCCAGTGCAGTGACGGGGACACTGTGACCAATAGGGAAGCCCATCCTGTGGTCTGTGTGGATCCCAGTGCCCCAGTGCAGTGACAGGGACACTGTGACCAATAGGGCAGCCCATCCTGTGGTCTGTGTGGATATGTGTGCTATGTGTGTGAAGACATGAGGAACACTGATGCTCTCTGTGTGGAATTCAAGCATGTATTGTTGGAAGTTTCCAGAGGGTCATGGATATCATGACTCCATCAGATTCCAGCTTGAACAGTGCTGTCCATACAGTCTGAACTGTAGCTGTGCTCTTGGTGTTGAGCTGTGTGTTTGTTATGGGTAAACTGTATGCTTTCTGAGTCTTGTTTACCATGGACTGGGTTTGTATGACCTTTTAAAACCATAAAAATAGTAGTAAATTTATCTTAATCTGTAGCCTAAAGCTGCAGTATTTATATTAAAAATCAGCACAAATAATAACTGTGAAGGAGAGGCTTCAGGGGTGAGACCTTCATACTGGTAGAATTGTGGGGGGAAAAAAACGCCGTAATTCGTAGCAAACAGAAACGTGCAGCATGGTTCCCTCTCATTTCACACGAGGCGCTGTTCTGCCGAGCCTGTGCTTCCCTGCGGCTCCTTCAAGGTGTGAGCCGCAACTTAGGAATTTAAGACTGAATAAGTGCATCCCTCTCAAATTAGCCTGATAGCGCTCGTTAGCACTCCCCTTCAGTCGAGTTCTCAATGAGGGCCATCGGCAGAGGCCACAGAGCTGAAACACAGGCTGGGGGGCCATGGCTGGCTGGCCGGGGGGGGGGGGGGCTCTGGATTGGATAATGCTGACTGAGAGTGACAGACCTCAGAGAACCAGTCCGCTAATTCAATGTATGCAGAAGCCTGAGTGTGAATCGAGGCAGTCTATAAATCAACCTGTGCTCTGGTTGGGGGGGGGGGGGAGGTGGTTAATTCCAGCCTCTGACACCATCCTTTAGCATAAAGAAATCAGTCCTGGGGAGTCACGCCTGATCTGTGGACCTGGGAAAGCTGTTTAGGGATGGGGATACACCTTCCTTCGCTACTGGGGGAGGGGCTGCCCAATTTCCTCTTCAGGTGGATGGGCTCCATTTATCAGCTTCTGGGATCTGGCGAGTCACCAGACGCCGTCCCCCCCGGCTCGTTCGTTGCTCCCTCCGGGGAGTTTTAAATTACAAACACACAGCAAACGGCCACCTCGCCCTCCATTTCCAGCCATTATTTTAGCATAATAAATATATTACCGTCCGCCTCCTACCAAGGCCCGCTCAAGAGATGAATCTTTTCCTGCAATATAAGAATAATTTACCAACATTATCCGCACTGATGAATAATTCAGGACGGGTTCAGGGAAAGTGCTGTTTTCATCAGAGACGATTTCGCTTGCGTGTGCGTCCCTTGCATGTACATGTGTGTATGCGTGTTGGTGTCTGAGTGCCGCGTGTGGCTGAGAGCAGACGGCCCCTCGACTTTCCTGCCCTTCGGCCCTGAAGAGGGCTGCTGCGCCCTCCTGTACCACAGAGATTCCGTTAAAACGACAACGAAGAAGATGTGGTGATTGCAGTTAGAGTCTGATGGAGCTATTTGCCAGACCCATTTTTCAGGATTTCCATATTCATTCTTATCCGGTTCCGTCAAATGTTCCCACAGTGCCCAGATCCACCCTTTTTGGAAGATAACGTCGTCGTAATTCAGCTGAACTCTTTTTTGTTATTTGGCTGTGCCCCGTCGCTCGTTAAATTAAAGGCCAGACAGTGGGAAGATGTGCTCAGTGGCGGGGGCTCGATTGAGCAGGACCCCACCTTGGTCTGCACACCCTTCATTGGCCCATTTCCATTGATACATTCCCAGCACTGCAAGACTGTGGACTCTGCTTTTGAGTTTCTGCACAACCACAACCCTCCCCGTTGATCTAGAGACTGTAGAGATGGGTGCCGATAGCCAAGAGGCCCAGCTTTGTTTGGATGGCACTGCAGACCAGGCACGGGTTGAGCGTTGGGGGACCTCAGGATTGGGGCCACTTGACGGCAGATTCCCGGCCTGCTTTTTGTCACCTCCTCCTGCAAACTCTGGCCCGTGACCATCCCTTCCTGGGATCCTCACTGTCCCAGCTGGGTGCTTTGGGCCATCCTCCTGAGGTCCGTCTCGCCCTGGTGCCAGTTTCCTGTACGGGTTTTCCTGCTCTCTATTCTGGCCACGTTGACTTCTATTAGCAGCTCAGTCCCTAATTTAATGTTACGCAGTAACTCTTTGGAATTGTTACAAGTGCAGCAATAGAAAGTACCCTGGTAACTTATTTCAGCCAGTGATACATCTCGATAGTGAATAATTTCCGTTAAGCTATGTGAGGTTGTTTTTTTTCTATAATCGCATTCCTCACAATAACAGAGCATTTCCCGATCTGATGTGCTGGTAAAGAACATCACATGGTTGGACAGGCTGTGGCTTTTGGGGGCCATGCATCCTGAGAGGTTCTCTTAGCAGGAAATGAATCGGAATCGTGCTGAGAGGCACCATCGCGATGCTCTTTGTCCTCCAGACGACGTTGAAAGCAAAAGGCTGGGTTTAGATGCCGTGAAGTGCTCATATAATGTGTAAATGGGGTGTAAACTCAACAGGCAGTCAATCTGGCAGTACGGGCTCCTCGCAGCAGGTCCCTTATGGCATGAAATACCCTCCTCTTAGCTTCAGAGTCATAGGAACAGCGGCAGAACAGGCAAGGCAGGCAATTTCCTGGGGTCCCAAGCTGGGAGGGGGCCCCTGAGCTGGGAGGGGGCCCCTGAGCTGGGAGCTGGTTATTGATAAAAACTAAGACGAAAAATACTCACCAACGACATTTTTTCTGTGATGAAGATGGAACAAAAACTAAAAAAAGCGCCTTTAATGATTAATAAAGATGAATGTTTTTAAAATCATTGTTGATGAAAAAGAAACCAAACGAAAATGTTACAAACAGACAACTGGACAATGAGTGATGTGATGCTCTGTGCACATTTCTATTACACATGACATGGTCCGCCAATTGTATGCATGCTTGTAAATGGATAACACTAGTTTTGACACGTCAGGAAATCATCAAGGCAAAATCTTGCTCTGTTCTTCTCCGCTGTGTCAGCATGATTCTGACTGTTATGCGTTTGTCTTACCTCTTGTTCCTGCCCCTGTGTGATTCACTCCAGCTGCCTCTCGTCTTGCTCCCTTGTTAGTCCTTGTATTAAAGTTCTCCCCAGTCCTGGCATTAAGATCGATCCTGTGTGTGGCCCAGCCCGTTCATAGGGTTCCATGCTCCTGGTTTTGATCTTCCATGATCTAGGGCTGTCATCTGGCGTAACACTCGCGCTTTCTCACTCTCACGCAAGAAATATTACGGCAAATCTATATTATTCCATTATAAACTTCAAATTACCTATATCTAAAGCATTGGGGTAGTTTCCTAACCCCAGAGCCTATTTACAAGGTAATAAAACTCTTACATGCAATGTGTGGAACTCTTGCAATGCACACCAGCCAACTGACCAGAGTTGGCAGCCCTGCCGTGATCCTGTTCCTTTCTGTTTTGGTGTATTAGTTGAATAAAACCCCATTTGCTTGCCCCATCTCCTTCTCCCTCACCCTTCATCCCCTATTTCGTGACAGTCTGATACTTGATAATGTTTTTGAGAGAGGACACAAGTTTTTTTTATATAATATGAATGAAGATTTGTTAATGCAAGTATTTTGTTTGAGACTAAATTTTGGTTTTAATTACACTTCATTTAATGATAAATGAAATTCATATAAAGCCAGTTTAACATTGCAAAGAATTACACAGTTTCACATTTCAATAGTTAAATCTATGTCCTTAAATATAGCACGATGAAACCTACTGGCACGCTATAATGACAGATCTATAGATGCTTCCGTCAGGAAGCTAAAGTGGATAGATGTAGGCCAACCTGTGCATGAGCGTATGTACATGTATGTATTAGACTACAGCTAAACCTGTCAGTTTCATTTGACTGCATGCACTTTAGATTCAGTCGACTAAATCTAAAGTAGGTTTAGCCGACTAAATATCCTGTGAAACTAAAAAAATAAAATAAAAATAAACTAAAACAACAAAAAAAAAATCGGATGTCTATGTCTAGAACTAAGTTGCATTTTCGTTAAAGGACTTAGACTAAAACTAAATCAAAATATGCTGTCAACGTTAACACTACTGGGAGGGGATTACACAGCACACCGCAGCAACAAATCTGCTTTAATTATGTATTCTGCTGTTCATCAAAGTTAAAACATAGGACTAGTGTTTATTAAATTCTTTGTTGATATTAGTTTAGAATTCACGTTAAAGTAATGCTACTAAATTTTACTATGTCGTGGGAAGGTGATTTGGAGGGCCCCATAGAGTTCTTTTTCCCCGCCTAGGGGCCCCAGAGTCTCTAGAATATTCTCTGTTAAAAATTGCTCACTCTTCCGTCAAATACCAACCAAGAATCAGACCTCAGAAGTAATCTGCTTTATTTAGACTGCATTCCAGCAAAAAGGGTGGTTCTGTTTTTGATTCTTTACTTGACAAGTTTTCCTTTTTAATATTGTTGGTGTTGATCTGCAGGTCGGTCACAGTCTGAAAGCAGAAACACATCTCCATTGTGTATATCTTCACCACACTGCCTATAAAATCACCCAAATGTGTCACATGACCACAATGGTTTTCACTGTCGACCTTAACCTGGGATAAAGATCAGTTGTATAAATATCACAGGTCCATGTCACCCAATACACACAGATTAATGCTGCAGTAAGATGGGTAAATACGACGTGGTCAGAACACCAGAGTCATGGTATTTTATGGCAGAACCTCGTAGTATCTCTCAGTATTAAAGACGAAGACCAGAGGAGTTAAAGGTAAGGCTGTATGGTGTAGGGACACAGACCTGAGGTCCACCACATCCCTAAAGGCACCGGCAGAGTCGCTGCTCATGCTGTGAGTTTGCAAGGCAAAGCAAGTTGATTTATATAGCACAAGTCAGATGCAAAGCAATGTACTTTACAAAGGTACAAGGATACATAAAATAAGACATTAAAATCACATTTAAAAGACAAAAAAACCTAAAAGCTGCACAATGAAATAAATAGTTAAAACAAGTTACATTGTTGACAGTTTTTGACTAAAATGACTTAATTTATTGAAAATGTGCAGCAAACAGTAAAGTTTTAAGCCCTGAATCAAAGGAGCTGACAGTTTCAGCAGGACCTCAGTGTTGCCATCCGTCCCTTATGATATGGGACGATTCCGTACTGGGACATGCTGTATCCTGTATAATACGGGACAGATGGCGGCATGCAAACTAAACACTGCTTCATTTTGCATGGTCTGGATTCTGGGAAAACGGAGTAAACCTTTGCCAGCTGACCTCAGGGGTCTGGATGCATGATAACATTCAAATGAATCTGAAATGTATTTAGGCCTGAGACCATTTACTGCTTTGAACGCAAGTAATAATATTTTAAAATCCTGTGATGCAGTGATTTAAGGGTCGGTGTATTAGCAAGGGTTCTGCCAGGTGCATTCTGGATGCCCTTTCTCCCACTGCCACTTGCCTCCTCTTCCTCCTCCGGCTGAAATATCTGCAAGCCGCCCAAGTCTCAGATTACTTGTGACTTGTTTACGGCGCCGGGGAAATTGCTGCCCATCGCCGCTTCCCGGGCTGCTGTTATCCTAACAGACAGACCCACTGCTCCAATAAGGGACAAATGGAACGCAGCACGCCCAGCGCTTCCAGCGTTTATGTCACACGCAGATTAATAAAGGAAAGGGCGGTCCGGCGACGCTCTGCAGAAAACAGATCCACAGGGGCCGATATCTGAGGACCACCTGCTGTGATTACGGAGATATCCGGCTAATGGCGCAGTACGGGGAGCAGAGCGTCACAGTTCCGAGGCTGTGTTCATGGCGACGCCTGGCGGAGACCGCCGGCGTCATCTGCTCATCACGAATGTGGCTGCTTTTTTCCGTTCCCTGGTGCGTATCTCTTCGGACTGCTACTGGAGCAGATTTTCGCACAAAAAGTTAATAACAAATTTGTATAGTAGCAATAAAGGGACACTGCACTTCTTGGGATGGAAACAGCGCCCTCTAATGCACAGGTGTGTTAATGGCCTTCCCCTCTTGTTTATTGCTTTTAAATAAAGGCCTAATTAACGGGGCAGTATGAGAGAGCCCCAGAGTGTTCCTGCAACAGGGCCGCCCGCACATTAATATTGCAATTCCCTTTACATCAGTCCCTCAGACTCGGCCCAATTAATCCTAATGTAATTAGAGAGCTGACAGATACAGGAGGTCAGATATTTATATCAAAATCACAGGCCTGCCCGTCCCCGAGGTCTTCCTCCTGCTTATAGCAACCCCGCAGGTTTGCATTGTAAGTGATTGAAGGCTGTGTCCTCTATGTCAACAACAATATGGTGGATCAGTCATTTCCAGGTATGTCTGTGGGGTGCACAGGGGGTTCTGTCTGTCAGCTTTTAGTGTGAATGCCACCGAGAACCGAGAACCGGCATCTTCCTAAGCTTCTTTGTCAGAGGATGAATCGACTTCCTCTTTCCATTTATTGGATGCTGAACAGAGATTCGAGCAGCATTTGAAATAGTGGCTCCTCCCACCCCGCTGCCTCATTCGGGTGCCCGTCCCACCCTACTGGCTCATTCAGGTGCCCCTCCCACCCCACTGCCTCATTGGGGTGCCCCTCCCACCCCGCTGTCTCATTCAGGTGCCCCTCCCACCCCGCTGCCTCATTCGGGTGCCCGTCCCACCCTACTGGCTCATTCAGGTGCCCCTCCCACCCCACTGCCTCATTCGGGTGCCCGTCCCACCCTACTGGCTCATTCAGGTACCCCTCCCACCCCACTGCCTCATTGGGGTGCCCCTCCCACCCCACTGCCTCATTGGGGTGCCCCTCCCACCCCACTGCCTCATTGGGGTGCCCCTCCCACCCCGCTGCCTCATTGGGGTGCCCCTCCCACCCCGCTGTCTCATTCAGGTGCCCCTCCCACCCCGCTGTCTCATTCGGGTGCCCCTCCCACCCCACTGCCTCATTCGGGTGCCCCTCCCACCCCGCTGTCTCATTCAGGTGCCCCTCCCACCCCACTGCCTCATTCGGGTGCCCCTCCCACCCCGCTGCCTCATTGGGGTGCCCCTCCCACCCCGCTGCCTCATTCGGGTGCCCCTCTCACCCCACCGACTCATTCGGGTTCCCCTCCCATCCGAATCCATTGATCAGATGCCCCCCCCCCCATCTGCTGGGCCCATCTGTGCCCAGAGCTCCTCTGTTTCTGTCCTGCCCTCTGGTTGGTGGCAGATCGCAACGGGGTGCCAGAGAACACCAAGAGATGGCGATGGGGGTGGGGGGGGGGGGGCTGCCTGTTCCTCCCCCGGCTATAAATTCAGCCACCCTCCATGTTCTCACATTGGCTGGTCCGAGGATCCTGCTGGGCCCCTCCCTCATTCATCATGCAGTTTGGGTAACACTCCCCCTCCCCCGACTCTGTATAGCCGTGATTTCCAATTAAACCTCCTAACTGTGAGGTTAAGAGCCAATTTCATGCACCTTAGTCCTGATAAATAGATGACGAGTTTCACGCTCTGTTCTGCCCAGGGGGTGGGGGGTAGGGGGGGCGCTCTCGCTGTTCCCGGTCACCGTGACCGCAGTGTGCGGGGCTGCTCTGACCCCTCGCTTTTCTTTCGTTCTTTATTTACTTTGCCTGAAAGAACAGTAATATCTAAAGATAACGGAAGCTGAAAGTCCGCCTTTGCTTTGCGCCCGGGATCAGGCTTGGATTTCAATGCCAATTACATACCACACTGCAAATTAACAAAGAAAACTGGCATTTAATTCACAGAAGATTGACATTCACTTACTATATAATAGGCACTTTGTCCAAAACAGTATATTCATCTCTGAAGTTGGTCCTATATAAAATTAAGAGGCTAGTGTCCTTCTTGTTCCATATAAACAGCCACTGTGATCTTTATTCTAATTTTCATTGTGTGCTTTGGCTGTAAAATAATGCATTTCTCATCAATTTTATCTCTGATATTTTACCTGAGTTCTGTGGGATCCTTATAAAATGAAGCCCACTGTAATTTCTCTCCCTGCGCAAGCTGCGCATCGAATGTCAGTCTCCGCTCACAGGCGTGTTTGGACCTGTTATTAATTACTGCCTGAAAAGGAACTCTTCATGATGGTTTATTGCAGGACAGGATTCATAATGAACGTAAGTGGCCTTTGTTTAATTAAGATGGATGTGTGGTTGGAGAGTGCGAGTGAGATTCTGTGTGCTTCTGATGGGGTTTGGATGTGAAGGACACTGCTGGTCCTTTGTGGTATGGACCTGTTTTTGCTAAAAAGTTCCAGAAAGTACAAATCCAGACCAGGGTTTTGTTTCAACCAGCTGGTCGAGTTCTCCGTGACTGTGATTCTTCATGCTCAACTGGTGGGTTGAAACAAAACCTTAGATTTCTACTTGAAGTCTTAAATGGATTTTTGTGAGTAACTTCCCCAATACTGATTGTGAAGCATGACTAAACGAGCACAGAGTGGTGAGTCCATGGCTTCCCTGCCTAACAATGATGTCACGGGTCTGTTGTATCACCTGAATTCATTCAACCACTGCACCCGTATAACTAGCAGGTCAGTGAAAGCTGCTGGTTGATGTAATATTATGGGATGGGCACAGTTTGGAGCATGAATAAATAAAACTCTGTAAAAAGCAGAAAGCAAACATACACTGCATTATAATTTTATTTTAAGAGAGATTATGGAACAAATAGACCTTTATAAGCTGGAGGTAAAAAATCCAAGGTGAAGACCAGAAAACAGTAGCAAAATCGTTGGGGATTTTTAGCAGAGACGCCTGCTGTTGCCGCAAGTGAGGGTCAAGCCCTCCCGCTGTCTGTGAATGTCACACACATCCTGGGATAGGCTGTATTCTGACTGCTGGGGGCCACAAAGCTAAAAAGGACCACTATGGGGGGGGGGGGTTATTATCTGGCTCGGAGTACGCACTTACCGAGTAAACCTCAAAGAACAAGCTGTATTATAAAAGCAGCGTCGACCCGTTTATCCCAACGCGCCTACGTCACTGCTTCTGCGTTTGCTTCCTTTATAACGGTGGGATTAATCATCTTCCGCTGACTATGCCTGAGAACGTGACTGGACGTCTCAAGATGCTCTCTGTACATGTTTGGGCATCTGCTGCTTTTTCGCTTCATCGAATGGGGATGGACCCCCAGCCCGGGGAAGTGGGACGATCAGACGCGTAGCTCAATCCGGAGCTGGGGGTGCTGGCTTCTAGAAGGGGGTCTGCCAAGGTTGGATGCATGTGGGTGGGGTGAACACAGAGAAAACCTCTGGACCCTGATGTGGGCAGCCTTCCTTAGGGAGTCATGGCTGTCTGTTGATGAACTGGGACATATTCCGACCAGAAAAGTGAACACGGCAATGATGTCACAGTCAGGCACACCCCACGACAAACTCCTGGCTGACTTCCCAGTAACTCTCCCGCAAAGCTAACACGAGCAGCCTTGCAAACCCCTTCCAATTTTATCTGAGTTCCCACCTATCTGCCGATCTTTACACAGGAAACATGGGCCTGAGATTTCCCCTGCTTCTGATTCAGTCTCGCTCTGGATTGCTTGCTTCTTTATCTGTTTATGTTGTGCTAATACCCACAATCAAGGCCCTACATCCTCCAGGCAAAAGGGCAGCTTCAAGCTTGTCGCAGGGAGACGGTTAGAGACTCTGTCCTCTGTGCTGGCATAGCAGGTCACACTGTGGTCATGAGAGGTTCTGGCTTCCAGAAGGGGGTCTGCCAAGGTTGGATGCATGTTGGTCGGGTGAACACATGGAGAGCACCTCTGGACCCTTGTGTGGCTCGCTTTCTTTCTGGAGTTTCAGCTCAGTAGTGATTGTTTTGGTCTCCAAGGTGTGTCCAGTTCCCATCCTCGTTTTGCTGCCAGCTCTCCGCCCCCGTTCCTCCCGTAATGTCAGAGGAGGTGTATGGTAAGGCGTTGTGGCTGGGAATGCCACGCGTTACCCATCTCTGCCTAGCATAACCCAACAAGAACTAGTAATGCTGCCCGTGGGAGTCAAGTTAAACTATCTACTGATTGACAGTGGGATAATTGCACCCAAAGCCTTGTTTAGCGACCGAGAGACGACTGTCTTTACAAAGCGTGGGTCACATGACCTCATCAAGCACTGGTGGTGTCTGCTGACAGCCCCACAGGGCTGCTAGGGGGCCACTTATAGAAGCCCCGGCAGATATCCCTGGTCTTCCGCGGCTGCATAGCTCCAATTATGTTCAGCCTGTTCAGATCTGCTGGCCACAGTCCCCGCCGGACGCGATTCTAACTGAAACTGAGGTCTGAGCTCCAGGCTGTGGCTAGCGCTGCTCGAGACTGCAGTGCAAATCCCAGCATGCCTCATCCGTGGCAGCCTTTAGAAGATGCTCTTCGAAAACACCTTCTCAGATATGTGCAGGATTTTTCGCAGTTTGTAGGGTTAAACAAGCAATGACCCCCCCCCCCCCCAGTCCCCCAATGTTTTTTAACAGAATGCAGTCATACCCATCGATTTGGGAAGCGGGGTAAAAATATAGGAAAAATGCAGTGTGCTAACTATCCACTAGAGGTCAGTGTTGTGACATCCCTGAAGACACCGTGCAGAGGGAGGGGTCTCAGATAGCCTTTTTCTACACTCTGTCCCCCACATGTCAGTCAGAATTCAACTGAAATTGCTGTCATGGATTCTCACCCTCACCAGGCTCTTCAACGGGGCAAAGAGGTTGGTGACTGTGAAGTAGCAGAGGGGTCTTTGACAGTCCCCCCCCCCCCCACCCACCCACAGAAGTGTCTATTTACACAAGTCTCGTATGATGACCTGGAGCGCTGTTTTTGTACCACCAGAGTTCAAAAGCATCATGAGGCAGAGTGCTCTCTCTGCGAGTGTTAGCAGAGCAGTGTGCCACTGGTGGCAGGGGCTATAACAACATCAACATAAAGTGCCTTCTGATAGAGCCCCCTCTCCGATTGCTAATGGGTCTGTGCGCCCTCTGGTGGAGGGGGCTATAAAAATGACGTACCTCTCATCCAAAAGCAGTTCCTGAAATGCCTGAGTAGACTTCAAAAATAAGAAGGATCGGGTGTCATTAGAACATTTTCTGCCCCATGTCCTTCCTAACCCCTGTGTGTGTGTGTGTGTGTGTGTGTGTGTAGTGTCACTAAGAATATGTAACCGGTGTGTGGGGGTGGGGGCTTTCCTTCCTTGCGCGTGGTAATTGGCACTCGTCCTGGCGACCTGTCCCTTGGTCTGCGACACTACGTGCTCGGAATGGGAGATGTGGGGGCGGCAGTGTTGAGCTCCTGTGTGACGATTCCGTAACCTCTCAGACACATTAAGCACCTTCCGAAACAGCGCTCTCTCTGACTGTTAATGGATTTGTGCGCCCTCTGGTGGAGAGGGCTATAACAACGACACAAAGTGGACTGTGGGGGACCCTCCCCCATAAGAAAGGCAGAGAATGTAGAGAGAGCACGATCCTCTCGCACAGATTCTGGATGCAGCATGCCATACGTTCAGAACATTCGAGCTGCTCAAAATAAGCTAATGGCTAAAACTGGAGCTTGTTGCGCTTACCCTCCAAGTGCCCGTTGTGTTGTTTGCTAACATAATGAAGGCAGGACTTTGCTTCAGTCCTCCTGCATACAGGGTAATTACCGCGGCCGTTATCGTGACCTACCCTGTCATGGCCTTCCAGAGCTCACCAGCCTGTGACAGACTGTCATTAGACACTCAACACTCCATGATTTATGTATAATAGCTCGCCTCACAAAGTCCATGTATATTGTATATTAGTCATCACAGTGTCTCTTGGAATTTGAAGAGGCCGTCTGTGGTTGTGTTGTCGTCACCCAGAGCTCGTTGACATGTCACAGGTGGTATTTAATATGTACCTTTAAGAAGGGGGCGTCCCCAGTGGCAGGTCTAGGCATAGGCGGTGACCCCTGAGGTCACAGGTGCTGCACACTGGGTTGACCTGCATTAGGATGTCATTAGCGCAGGACGCCTCCTGCTTTAGTGGGACACCGCCGAGCCCCAGCCGCTCCTGAGGGGGGTGCTGTCCATCATGGGCTCTCCTGCTAATTAGACTTGTCACACGTGCGCCTCTGTCATTAAAGCTCAAAGGAGCAGCTCTCAGTCTGACCCTTTCCACCTATCCCTCGCTCTCCTACCTCATCAACACCTGACCTGACTCAATCCCCTCGGCCCCTTGGAATTCTGGGTAGTGGATATTCCATTGTAATTCCTAACGGAATAATGGATGCGATATTATACTTCCTTTAAAAAAGAAGAACACGTAGTTTCTCGCATGTGAGGCTATATCTCCTGTGGGACTTTCCCATATAGTATCATTAATTTGGCAAATATAAATGACCATGTACTGGTCTAGCACAACTAACAGAAAGGAGAGCCCGTTTGAGCACATTCTGGCGTGGATAAGTTCAGCCTGGACTTCGTCAGTTTAATTTGAGGATCTCAGGCTGCAGATTGAAGCCCCTGAGGAGTGAGTTTATGGTATCTTCAAGGGAGCTGCTGATCCAGGCTGTGTAAAAAAAATTAAAAAATAAAAAGCACCCGCGTGTCCAAAATGGTATGTGGGGAAGTTTTTGGGTTCCATTAATTAACCATTATCTATCCCTTTAAGGGTTTCTTAATGATACATAATTACAGCATTACTCCACAATGATGGGCTAATTAAACTCGACCTTTATGCGTTCTTCATGTTGGTCCGTGAAAATGGCAGACAGTAGGGATCGAGCCCCACTTTGCACTTTCTCTCTGTTCGACCAGAGCTGTTAGTTAACCTCCCCCCACGTCCCCTTCAGGAAACGATCCGACACGTTCAACTTGGACGGATGCATTCCGTACAATGTGTAATAAATGACAGCCAACTCAAATTATAGTTTAACTCAGAGTAGTTTAAGTGGGAACAAGCGCCACGTCCATATGTGAAGAATGATGCCGTGCGTTGTTTGAGGCCTGCTCACTTCCTGGCTCGTCTGTGAATGTGTGAGCAGACCCAGAAATTAAAACACTGGTTTCCTTTGTATGTGTTTTTTTTAACAGTTTATTGCCTGGTCTGAGAATGTATGCATGTATTTTTTTCATGGAAATTATCACCGTACGAGAAAAATGTTTAGTAATTTAATATTCATAAAAAAAAAACATTCATATTATCACTTAACAGTTGTCCCCTACTTTGTTTTACCCAATCATACAGCTTGATCATCCATCCATCCATCCATCCATCCATCCATCCATCCACTACCTGCTTATCCTGGTCAGGGTTGTGGGAGCTGCATATTATGCTTCCCTGAAATTTTGTCCTAAAGGGCCAGGCCCTGTGTGTCCCCTGACACGACTCTTTGCCCAGTTTTTTCCCCACAGCACTGAGAATGAGGTTGACAGGCTCAATTCAGCGCGGCCTGCACTGCACATCTCACAAAGATATGACACCTTTGCCCTGTGCGGGAGGCCAGGATGGGCGAAGAGCCCTCAGCTGTGTGGCAGGGGGCATATGCAGTCCTGCCTCGACAGCGCTGCTTTGATCTTTAGTCACAGTGAAGACTTTCATTTGTGTTTTGGGCAGGCATGTGCTCCATCACATATTAGACCCTAAATGCATTTTATTGGCTAACTTTTTTGCTTACAGCTGGTTTTTTGAGTTGCAAGGCCTTCGCAACACATCATAATGTCAAATTCCCAACTTTCAGTTGTCATACTTTGGGAAATGTTCATCTTTGCTGATTAATAAACAAATGCAGTCGAGCTGCTCGGTCCACAAAGCTTCCTTTCCAATCTCCTCATTGGGTGGTTTTATGTGATTGAAAAGAAAATCCTCCAATCGTGTGGCTGCTCTGCAGTCACAACCAGTTGTCAGGACTGCCTTGATGCAGTGAGAGTTTCGCTCAGAAAAATAACGAGGGGATTAGAGCATCGCAGGCCAGGATTATAAAACCCAAGAGCGAGGAGGCAGCCAATCGGTGCCTGAAAATCCGCCAGCATCTTCCGGCTTTTATCAGCAATTTGCTTGTTTGCCGTCAGCTGTGGCCTCGCGCTCTGCCGTCGTTCCTCTGCTCTCTGCTCCATCTCTCACGTGGCGCAGAGGAGTACATAATTACCACCACTGTGCCACTGCTAATCTGCAAGGCACAGGGCACGGGGCCCCGCCTGGAAGTGACAGGCTCCAAATGTGATGTAAGTGCACGTGAGTCCCATGTCACATGGGAGGGGACGGTAAATGGCAGCTGGGCGGCTGGGGAGCACAGACTCACCCCTCCACAGCGCGTGACAGCAAAGGTCGCTTTCCATCTGGGGCTTTTAGTCGTTTTTTCCAGTGCCGTCCAGCACCCCTTCCTCCAAATTCATAACCTTGGTTTCCTGTGATAATTCTGATGTAGCCCTGAAGGATAGTAATCTCATCAGGCCAGGCCGTGGTTCAATTTGCACACCATTACGGTGATTTGAGATACAAATGGGAGGCAGGCAGAGCGCCTCCCACTCACTTGTGTTCACAGGCGTGTCGAGATTATCGTGGTATTTCATGGTGTTCCTGGTGATGGTTTTTATTCACTCTGCTCAACAGGCTTAGCGCATTAGCAGCTATTGTTATCAGAAGAAAATATTATTTCAGAATTTCATCTTCTATAACCACTTATCTACAGTTCGGAGTCACGGTACGTCTGCAGCCTCGCAGAGCGGGGGACACCCTGGATGAGGTTGTGGTCCCACGTGGGGCGGGGGGGGGGGGGGGCATCCCAGATGGGGGGGTGGTCCCACACGGGGCAGGGGCACTGAAGCATGGTAGGTAGGTAGACAAACAGACAGACAGAGAGACAGACAGACAGAGACACAGACACAGAAAGACAGACAGAGAGACACAGACAGACAGACAGAGACACAGACAGACACAGAAAGACAGACAGACAGAGACAGACAGACACAGAAAGACAGACAGAGAGACACAGACAGACAGACAGAGACAGAGAGACAGACGGACACGTTCCTTTTATCGGGCTGGGATAAAGCAGATACCTGTCTCTCATTAAAGCTCAAGGTGTGCTTCATAAGAGACCCTCTCCATCTGAGGGTTTACCACGCCGTTTGTGTCTCTTCTGCAGTCAGCAGACACACTCTCTTTCATCCTGAAATTTAGCTCTGTCTCTCTCTGGCAGTTAATTAGTTTCCCCCCCCCCGCTGCAGCTCTTCACTGCCGCCAGTCGCCACACATATTTCCACATTTACCTCCACTTTACTTTTTTTTATGATACCAGAGTGGACTTCATATTGCCACAGTATTGTGCTAGACAGATGGACACCTCTAGTCTTCTTTAACAATGTTAAATAAAGCTGACTTTGACTTTAAGAGGTGGACAGAGTCTTAAATGACATGCTGTTTTGATGATCTGATGGTTTGTTCGCTCAGGCTCAGTTATTGCATGGTTAATTGTCTTATTGACAGTGACCGTACCAGTGCAGAGTAAACATTAATTTAAATATGTTGGATTCTGCACAGAATCCCCCAGGTCAGCTGTGTGCAGTCTGTTTGCTGTGGTATTCTGTGCACATCACTTGTGTGTCACATCTCAGACTGCTTGCCACATCCTCTGCACGTAATTCTGTCTTTTGTAGCTCCATTAAGGTGTACACTCTCTGTAGTAATGTCTGTAATCTTTGTGTTGTATTTGTGAATATCAGAGTCCCCCAAATGGCTGAACAGGACTCGCCTTCTGCTAAAATCTAAAATATAATTCTGGAACAGCAAAAATTTCAGTCATGTTCTCTGGTATTAAGCTCATTTCAGCCTTAGAATAACGTAATTGTATCATTGGTATTCGGGATTTCTGCTGCAAGGCTTCTGATCTGAGAAATGGCTAGCATGCTTGGCCATATTCTGAGATGTTTAGTGTTTCGGCATTAGGACATGTGGGGAACCCGCGCTGTGGCCCGTAGGAGGCTGTGGGGAGTACTGGGGGCGGGGGGCTGGTTCTGGGGGCATTTCGATGGGGCGAGCACTTATGGTGCCTCATTTTGTGAATTTGCAGTATAGCTGATTTAGGATACAACATCCTAAAATACTTTAACAGCTTTTATATACATTAATATCCAACATTATATAATAATAACAAATATTACAATTGTATAATGTTAGTTAATGATGTATATCTTAATGTATGTTAGGATGTAAGGTATATATGCATGCTGCTAGTGCATGTTCTATGAATGCCTTATGAAGGTGCACTGAATGGTCTGTGAAGGTGTTATAAATGCATTGAGGAGGTTCAGTTAATGTAAAGTGTTAGCAAACGACTTTTCATCTCTTTTTGGTCTTGTGATACAAGACGATGAGGTTGGTGTGGAAAAAAGGGGCCTGATAAATTTTAAATCTGTTTGCAGATGTCAAAACACGTGTGGCCCAAAGAAGGAGCTATATACAGGCCATGGAATGAGGGAATGAGCGGAGGAGAGAAGAAGGTGGGAGTGGGGGAGTGAAGGAGTGAGTGAGTGAAGGAGGAGCAAGTGAACGGGGAGGGAGTAAGTGAGAGAGGGAGTGAGGAGGAGTGAGGTGGAGTGAAGAAGGGAAGGAGTGAGTGAGAGGGTGAAGGAGTGAATGAGGAAGGAATGAGTGAAGGGGGAAGTGCGGGAGTGAGGAGGAGTGAGTGAGGGAAGGGGTGAGTGAGAGAGTGAATGAGTGAATAAATAAGGGAAGTGAAGTATTGAGTGAATGAATAAGTGAAAGACTGAGAGGGTGTGAGTGAGTGACAGGATGATGATGGTGAGTGAGTGATTGAAAGAGTGAGGGAGTGAAGGAGTGAGGGTGTGAGTGGGTGAGGGAGTGATAGTGAGTGAGTGAATGAATGAAGGAGTGAGGGTGTGAGTGAGTGACGTAGTGGTTCAGAGGAGCTCACAGACTCCCCTGTGGGGCAATTCCTGTTATGTGTAGCATGTGTTATGCAAAGGGATATTTATGTAAAACGGTTATGAAACTGAGTATTGTGGGTACCGAATGTAACTGCCATTTCACTCCATTGTTGTCTGTCAATTTGAAGTAGGAAAGTACAATCTCTGCCCCAGCGCTTTCTATGACGGTTCATTACGCAAGTGAAATGTTACACAATTTGCAGTTCAGAGCTGCAATACTGCACCAATTGCTGTACTTGCATAAACACGTAAACAGAACTACAACACAGCAAGCCTCACGCACACAAATGGGCCAAACTGAAGTATCACTTTTTCAGCTGAGTAAACGAAATTGTCAGTTTTGAAACGAATGCTAAGCATCCCGTTAAACAACCCGAGCTGCAGTGCAGATGAGTGACGTGCCCCCTCCCAGCAGAGTGAACCGTCAAGATAATCCCAGGGGCTCTCAGCGTTTGGTGCGGCACCCAAGAAAGGTTCACTGGAGGTCGGCCCTTCCGGAATTTTCTTTTCTGGGCTATGGAACTCCCTTTCTTGGGGGGGGGGGGGGGGCAGATTTTAATTCTTCACTGGGGAGACCCAAGGCCTTCTATGATGAGTGTCTCTTCCTAATTTGCGCTCCTGAGGTTACAGGGCTAGGTATGGACCATGGGCTGTAAGGACCTGTGCTCGCGGTTGTGGTTCTGCGTTGGCGGTTCTGTATCTGTCTTCCCACTGTGTTCAGCCTGGATGCTCCATGTCACCAGGGCGTCTTCCTCTCTCTGGGTATATTTGTTTAGTCTTCCCCAAGTTTCCAGAGGACTCCAGCTGTTCTCTGTCTTCTTTCGTAACAGATCCTTATTAGCAGACAGTGGGACAGCGAGGTGAGGGACCCATGGAGTGGATGGAGTCTGGGGTCTCTCTGCAGGGGACAGGGTCCCTGTGGGGCCCGCTGGGAGTTTGAGGAAAGTATTTCACGGGATGGGGGATCTGAGTGATCCCCTCGCAGGGAGACTGAGCGGGGACTTGCGATAGGTAACATGCCTTTCAGACCTGTTTTCATTCACGTCTGCTGTTCCCCCAGGACACTGACCCATCCTTGTCAGCTCCTTTTGGCACCTGAATCCACTTGGGCACCTGGGCGAAACTCGAGTGGCGTGAACTTGCTAATAAAGGATGAAGTCACACTGGTATTTTAATGGCACTGAGGCAGAGCCAATGGGGCGGGTGAAGCGCCAGGGCCGGGCTGGTGAGGACTGGTGAGGACTGGGGATACTGGGTGAACATTTCTGTCATCTTACTGCTGAAATCATCACCAGCTCTGAAGCCAGGATTACTATGACTACCAGTACAGGTTACTGATAACGAAAAACAGTCTTTATAGTCGTGTTTGCCATGTTTCAGATGCATAACATCCGTTTTTTTCTTTTTTTAAAATGGATGTCTGGATTCATATTTTTGAAATCTTTTGCTGTAAGTTGACTGTATTTATACTACATTTGCACTTTACAGCAATGCTGTGGATTTTGCATCTGACATCGTACACTTCATTTACACTCAGTTTTATTGCCTTTTGTAATAGTTTTCTCTTTTCTCTCTGTTTTATTATTTACTTTGCCTCATAGATGTATATATGTGTGTGTGCTCACTGACTGAGCCGTTTTGCCACAATAACGTCTCACTGCCATCGTACTGCACAACAGTGCCTGTGAGATAAAAAATCTTGAATCTGAGTGTTTCTTTTAAAAAAGATACCGAGTGTTAGGATGTAGGATCAGGCACAGAATGCAGTTTCACAGGGCAGCACAGGAACACGCCGCTGTTAATGGTTTTGGATTGTGGGCGGTGGCAGGTCTGTGATCACACCCCTCTGCCAGCCTTGTCCTGTTGATTTTCACACTTGTCCTTCAATTAAAGTGTGACATTGACCGGGGGAATCCTTGTGTGACCTTCTGGCCCAATCCGGGGACCAGCAGGGAGATGGCGAAACAGACCGCTCTATACTCGGGCGTGTTCGTTAGCGTTGATAACTTGTAGTGTGTTTTTATTTGTAAGAGGAAACTTTAAAAGGTTTAATAATCGTCTAACTTCGGCTGATGCAGAACATGCAGTAGATTCCTAAGTAATTCCGACACGACATTCTTATGCCCATTCCACACCGAACATGTGCCATTGTGTCCTCCTGTGCTTTATTGCTGTGTTACACAGTTATGTGCAACACAGCTGAGGAGTACATCCTTGGCCCTGTGGCGATGTGGTAAAGCCATGTCAATGCGTCCCGCATATCTGCTGGTACTGTGGTCAAAGGCGTACCATTCCTCACATGCCTTCGCGACGACTCTGCGGATGTTTTGTCTCCGTTTGTGGGTGGAGGGTCCGACTGAAGGTGATCCTCAGAGAAGCGTTTCTCCTTTGCTGCTCGGTCTTCATCACAGCCAATCCAGACATATTGCTGGCTATCTGGCGTCACCGGGATATGCAGAAAACATTCCGTTCTAGGCCTTATGCGGCAGTCAATTGACAGTAAAGAAAACCTCCCCCCAAAGAAGGGCTACCTTTGCTATTAGCGGGGGCTCTGGTATTCGGAACGTCACAGTGAATTACAGTATAGAAACCCCGGCTCAGATCCGATTGCTTCTCCACTTAAGGCTCCGAGAGACTGAAATAAATGCGAAATACACTGATCTTCTGCTTGTGAAAAGAACAGGAATCGTTTCTGGGCTCCGAACTGCCCGGCAGATCCCAGAAAAATGAATGTTTTTGAAAGCATAAAATTTATGGAGACCAGGAGTACAGGATTCATTTCACACTTGGGAATCTCGCGCCGAGTCCGTCATCTCATTCGAAATTGCCCTTGAATTTCTGTCTCTGGATGTAGTTTTTACTCCCGTGATGCTGGACGCCTCGTGTCATATCGCAGAATTTCAGATGGTCTTCCCGTGTCACTGCCACCGTGCGAACGTGCTCTGTTCATTAATCCTTGGGATGCTGCGGAGAACGGAAAGCTAATATTGGGAGAGGAATTGCTCTCCTATTCTGGTTCCAGTTACATGCTAACGTTTACGTTCTTGCACTAAACAGACCATAATAGTCGGGGTGATAGGTATCTGTGCCCACATCTTGGTTGTGCATGGGTTTTATCAGGCTGCGTGCTCCACCGTGAGTCTCTGCCGCTAACAGACGGACGCCTCGCTTTGCCGAGAGGAACCCCGGCTTTCTCCTACGGGTTCACCCAGTGGGCAAACGGCAGCTGGCGAAGGGCCATAAAAATATAACAAGACCCATGGGAGGTGGAGGAGACAGGCTTCCTGTTCTCCTGGGAGGCCTTTAATAGGGGCGCGGAGCTGTAAGGGAGACCCACGTTTCCAGGGTGGGTGGAAATGAGGGACCGACCGCCCGCAGAGAGTTACTCCGCCACCGGGGGCAGATATTCTGTTAGCGATGGTTGCCGTGCTCGGCCCCGGTACTCTGTGGGCTTGAGCTGGGCTGACGCCACCCTGCCAGAGGTGCCCACAGACACTGCCACGCTTTGCCGGGCCAGCTAATGCGGAAAGAGCAAAGGTGTGATGAGACCAGTGAGGGCCACACAGAGAGAGCAGCTTAAATGGTAAGCTCTCGCTCACCCCATCTGCTCCGGATTGCCGAAATCCACTTCACACCATTTTCTCGTTCCGCGAGGAATAACGGTGCGGTTCGCCGTGAGTGGCCGCCTCTTCCTGGTGTCCTGCTGCGTCCCGGCATTTCAGGAAGACGCCCGCTCCTCTGAAATGTGTGATGTGATGTGCAGCCAGGACAGCATGTGAATGTGCCGGGATTTCAGTAGGAAGGAGCCTTTTCGACCGGCCCTGTAGGCGATCCTGTGTGTGGGAATTCTTCCTCCGATAGACTATCTTTGGTCTGGAATCTGCAGGAACACTCGCTCCGCTGCTGTCAGGAGGTAGCTGCTGACCCCCCTCCCGAACACCCCCACGCCTCAGAATAGACTCAGAGACAGGCTGGGGGTGGGGTGACGTGTTGTTGCTTTCGTGTGTCACTGTCCGAATAGTCCCCTTGGGGGGGCCTTCGACGTCCCCCTGTAATCGGTGCTGAAAAAAGCGCCAAAGGAAACGCAAAGGGGTTTTTTAGAGGTTGACTGGGCGATTCTCGCAGCATCTAAAGGTGTCTCTCCACCACAGTCATGCTAGCAGCACGGGGCTAAGAGACCCGCCTTTGTGGGCCAGAGTGTGTTTATATAATCAGAGGTGCAGCTTCCCTTGTATATTATGCCTATTAATAGGATCATTATTGCAATAAGTGTTTCTCAGTCCGGTCCTTGAGGATCCACCGACAGTCCACATTTTTGCTCCCTCCCAGCTTCCTACCAGACACTGCACATTTTTGCTCCCTGCTGGGAGGGAGCAAAAACGTGGACTCTCTGAGGGTCCCTGAGAACCGGACTGGGAATCACTGCGTGCACAAACTGAGTGAGTGTTTCCAGCCTCTAATGAACACACGTGATTCTCATCCTGTGTACAGGTCATACCGTCAGCTGTGTGGGAATGTGGCACGCCGTTGGAGGATAGGGGGCCTGTGCCCTCCCCCCCCCCCCCCATCCACCTGTCAGTGAGCCTGCTCTGTCGCATGGACCGTATTCCTGTCTGGTCGCAGATCCTGTACCGCGTGCCTCTTCCCCAGCTGGTGTGAGACCGTGACCTCCGTACACAGAGTGGGGGGGAGGTTGGGGATGCTGGTGACGCCGGCCGCCCCAGGGGGACCTGTCGGAGCACGTGGGTGAACTGCAAATCGCATTAAGTGGAAAATGCGATTTAATATGTGTGATTTATGAAGGTCAAAGGTCTGGCTCGGCAGAGCGGCGACGCTCCCCACTGAAAATGCAATTAGTGTGGATTAGTATGGATTATCTCCCTTCATCTCCTGCTCATTTGCGGACAGGTACCCGGAGGTCAGAGGAGGAGGAAGGGAGCATGAGCCGCCGTCTGAAGGTGCGGGCCCCTCGGGGCCCCTGAGGGAGTGCAGGGGCCGCGGGAGGCTTGGGAGCTGCTCCCTCTCATATTCGTCCCAAGAAGTTGGAGGTGTGGAGTCCAAAAAAAAGGAGGATCTTACTGGGGATGGGAGGGGGGTGGTTTTCTGTAAGCACCTTGGTTACATAATTCATGCTGTTTGCTGGCAGAAGGATAGCTAAATGTCTGTGGGAAAACACACACACACACACACACACACACACAGAAGTGAAGGAGTTACAGTAGGATTTGGCCTGACTCTTGCGTGGAGACGATGCTGCAATCTACCTGATTTCTTACCGATTCCTCATTCTGTATTTGTAGCTTATTTTGGGGATGTTTTGGGCATCTCCCCCCCCGCCCCCCCCACCCCCCAGGCCCATAACCCTCTGTGAATAATATTTGGCAGTTTTAGTTTCAGCAGGAAGGCCATGGTATTATTGATTACTCTGTATTTATGTTTTTTCTCAGTCAGCGTAGAGCTTAAATCCCAGTGCGGGGGGGGGGGCTCTCCATCCTGCAGCCAGGTACGTGACTGATTTTTTGTTCTTTTGTGGCTCAGTGATCCAGAGCATGGGAGTCTCTTCCTGCTGGGCTCCTGCCCGGGTCGAGCAGAGGGGTGTGTGGCAGGATTGGCAGGATGCGACTTCAGAGCAGGACCATCGCGGGTCTTCGCGGGTTCGAGGCTTTCCTGAATGGCGAGGAGGTGGGGAGCGGATCGAGGAGATGTCGGGGATGCCACTCGGGCGTCCCCGTATCGTGGGGTGGGAGGGAAGAGGCCTGCGCTCAGCAGCTGATTGGTTGTTGTGAAAGAAGCCGTTCTGAGGAGCTGCTCTTTCGTGGGCAGCGTGGACGCTTTGATTTCAAGCCAGGCCGGTCGTAAAGATGCACGCAACCCTGGAGAGGGCAGGCCCACACACAGTGCCTCTGCCTGGAGAGGGCAGGCCCACACGCAGTGCCTCTGCCTGGAGAGGGCAGGCCCACAGGCAGTGCCTCTGCCTGGAGAGGGCAGGCCCACATGCAGTGCCTCTGCCTGGAGAGGGCAGGCCCACATGCAGTGCCTCTGCCTGGAGAGGGCAGGCCCACATACAGCGCCTCCGCCTGCTCAACGATTCCGTGGAGGCCGTTTGTGGGAGCGGTAGTCATTTTTTTTTTCAGACTATCACGAAGAGTGCAAATCCCTTGCTAAACCCTCCATTTTGTCATTTCTTTGGTTGATTTTAAAGAACTTCTGAATCTTACGTGGAGGAGTGAATTCGACTGCGATCGCAGTGGGATGAAAAGGTCTCTCTTGGAGTTGATTTATCACTTAAAGGCATTTATTATGGAGGCCGCTCTGTGAAACTTTCATGTTACGTTTGTGTAAGCAGAGATAACGGTGTGCATCCTGTTTGCGTCCTGTGTGCGGGCTGCGTGCGAGCTGTGTATGGCCTGTGTATGGCCTGTGTATGGCCTGTGTGTGACCTGTGTGCGACCTGTGTGCGGCCTGTCCGAATCTGCTCGCCAGCCAACGTCCAGGCGCTGGCTAACACAGCTTTCTGAATGGCTGAGTTGTGTCTCATTTGATCGCCTTCTGCTACCTGGCGTCGCGTGTGAAGTTCTTTACCACCACGAAACAGCATAGCCTGTTTTTCATTTCGCTCTCACACTCGGCCTGTTTGTTCCATTTGCCTTTGCGTGTCTCCACGTGCGATCCCGTGGCTGTTATGATGTCAGAAAGAGCACCCAAGCAGCCGCGGCTGTGCCTGCGAGCCGTCCATTAATTAGGGGTGCCACCTCAGTTCTGTAAAATTCCTGGACACCCAGTCATTGACCAAAAATATTCAACCACTCCAAAGGTTAGTTTGGATTTGTTTGACTGGCAAATTATGATGCCAAATGGTAGTGTGACCTCCAATATTATGTAATGAATGCTATGTAATGTTAGCATGCCGCGGCGTTGGGCAGCCAGGTGACCTTGGACCCCAGAGGATTTTTTCTCCCTATTTGAGAGTCTTTGGTTCATCTCCTCCATTGCCTTCTTTCTTTCTTTATTCCCCGTTTTTGAAGTGTTCTGTGTAAATGATGCAGTAATGTATGACAGCACACCAATGTAAAGTGCCTTGGTGTGTTTCTGTTGTGAAATGCGTGGTATTTCATTACCTAAACAGACACAGTATAATCTCTTTTTATTAATGGTCTGCCTGAATATGAGGATGTTATTCATGCGTATATACGATTCAGGAACATTCAGTGTCACAAACAAAAAAAAATCTGGTGGCAACCCTACCGCTACTCAGCACACTCACACGTTCATGTTTATGTTTTATGAGGCAGTTTTACGAGAGCACGTCGTCTTTGACAGGGATGGGTATATTTCTCTGGGGGCCTTATGCTGACACGGCATGACCGAACGGGCCATCTGAGCTTCTTTTTGGAGCCAACGGAGAAATGAGAGAGAATTAAAAATATTGTAGTATCTATGATCTGCTGATCAGCATGAGACCTGTCGGTACTGGGGGTAGGTGGTAGGGAAAATTTATAAATTTGGTTTCTGGTGAAACTTGTTGATCGATCAGCCAGATTTAATACATTTAACCATTCCTGTAGGCTATGAAGATATATATGCATTTACTGTATATGTACTGGGTATATGGGCAGTCTGGTGGTGCAGTGGTTAGCACTGTTGCCTCACACCCTTGGGACCAGTGTTCAAGTTTGCACAGCGTTCCATGTGTGTGGAGTTTGCATGTTCTTACTGTGTCATTGTGGGATGTCTTCTAGGTACTCCAGTCCCCCCCCCACAGACTAAAAACATGCTGAGGTTAATTGGAGTGAATGTCGTGTGTGAGTGAATGGTGTGAGTGAATGTCATGTGTCAGTGAATGGCGTGTGAGTGAAAGGCGTGTGAGTGAATGGTGTGTGAGTGAATGTCGTGTGAGTGAATGTCGTGTGAGTGAATGTCGTGTGAGTGAATGTCGTGTGAGTGAATGGCGTGTGAGTGAAAGGCGTGTGAGTGAATGGGGTGAGTGAATGAGTGTGTGAGTGTGAGTGAATGTCGTGTGAGTGAATGTCGTGTGAGTGAATGGCGTGTGAGTGAATGGCGTGTGAGTGAATGGCGTGTGAGTGAATGGCGTGTGAGTGAATGGTGTGTGAGTGTGCTCTGCAATGGGCTGGCACCCCATCTGGGGATGTTCTCTACCTTCCGCCTGTAGCCTCTTTACCCCACATAAGACAAGCAGGTACAGAAAATGGATGGATCTCTACTGTGTGTATATATACATGTATATATTTTTTGCCTGGATCTGGCCCGGCTTTTCCAAAGCAAACTTGCATAGGGTTGTGGGAATCAGAAGAATCGCTTCTGGAGAAGTCACAGAGACAACCTCATCTTATTTTATCTTATCTTATTGTAGGATTTCAGACTGACTGTGATGCGGGATTATTTTATGCTCGTGCTTGTTTGTACGTTGCACCCCAGTTGAATAGACCATTCATACGGTACAGCGCTCGTCGAAATTCACGAGGCTTGGGAGTGTTTACATACATGAGTTTCTTTTTAATTATCCATGTAAATCTGCATATTTAGGGCCGTCTGAGTTGGCGCTCCATCGGAAATGAAAAGCCGCTGAGGCGGTGAATGGCTGCCTCGAGTGCTGCCATTCACCTGAGAGCAGGGGGCTCTCGTGGAAATGCACGCTGAGGCGGCACCATCCGAGGCCTCGCCAGACGCCCTGCTAAGGAGCCCTCAATTACCCCCTGTGGCACGAGCACCCTGGAGGGCGTCCAGGAGAATAACCAGTGGAGGCGAACCTGCGAGCCCCATTTTCTCCAAGAGGTTAAAGCCAGTGGCCATTTTGTCCACGTTCAGCAGAGGTGACCACCGAGGTCTCTGGCTCACACCCGGCGATCAGTGGTGTCGTGACAGTGCTGAAATCGTTCAGCAGCTCACAGCTTCTTCTGACGTCTGCAAGACAGTGAACATGTTGAGCTGACAGGACAGGAATTTCCTGACTAAAAGCTGCTACGTTCTGACAGGACGATTTTTGCTTCATGACCGGCTGTTAGTCTCCCTTGGCCTTCCTCACTGACCCCATATACATTTCATCTTTTGTTCTAGATGGTTTTCGGCGCTGAATCAGACCCCCTCCGTCTCACCAGACATCCACCTCTCCAGCTAAGCATGGTGCCCTCCTGTTCATCTGTAACTATCTCCTGTTCATCTGTAACTATCATACCTTACTTTCCTTGTTCCAACTTTGGCTGCCGTGTTATTATGGTATCTTTGTGTTGTCAAAAAAACCCTTTCGTAAGAGTGGAGTTCAAGCGGAGGGCCCTGAAGTGTTTCCCCGACAGACGGCACGGCGGAAAAGCAGGATTTCATGGCCTGTTCTCACATAGCTGATGCTTGGTAAGGGCACATTTTTGTGGATTCCTTCCAATCGCCAAACAGTCAAATGCCCAGATTTGTGCTGGACTGTATGTGGCTGTGTTGGTAAACAGAGATGGATGGTAGATGCTGACTCATAGCCAGAAAAATATTTTGTGGGGTCTGGGAACCATCTATAATTTTTGCTGAGGGGGCGTTGGTCCCCCTCAGTAGATTTGTGGGGGCGGGGGTCCCTGGTGATGATTCATAGATCTGAGGGGATCCTTCCATGGATAAAATTTGGAGGGTTTCTCAAAATCAGAACTACCTGACCCTGTGCATGATTGGTAATAAAAAGTAGCGGCCATAGTGATGTATTTTGACGTACGATGCGAAGTGTGCATGTGTATGTAAAGAGTCCAAGTGTGCAGGGATGTCTAAAAACCAATGGGACACACTTGATATCTGAAGAGGCAGACAAGACGCTCGGTGGACAACTATGTGGTCATTTATGTTGGATGTGTTTCAGGTTGTCCTTCATTGCAGCCCAGGTTCTGCAAACATTTGTTTGTGCACCAACATTGAAACGGCTTTGGAGACGTGCTGGGCTCCGATTAGTTGGCAGATTTCCTGGTGTTTGATGTCAACATTGGTGTTCAGTGATGTGGTGCATTGTGGTATACAGTATATACTTAGCCGAAGACCACTTCCGTGTAGTATTTGCCAAAGTGTGGAAGTGCAGAACAAGCGCACTGCATTTGGCTTACTTGAGGAACGGGACAGCCTTGGATACTTGTGCAAAGTGCCTGCTGTGTGTAAGTGGGGCAAATGGACAGAGCCAGTATTCCCACAAAATACTACTCTGACAGAAAAAGGGCTACCTGAGGCATTCAGGCATCAGCCTGTGGGGAGAAATTAAATGAATGGATTTAAACTGTGTATATATATATATATATTTGGAGAAAATGTCATGCTGACAGGGGGCGCACTAAGAGGATCCCTGGGGGTCTAAATATGAAACTGCATCTGTAATTTGTCTCATTCTGTAAATACTATCATTCACACGCTTTCTTCCATTGTAAACCAATTATGTGCAGAATTAACATGCACTTGTAAATTGTACCTGTTTCATGTTGTACCATTTTCTTTGTTTCTGGTTCTCAGAACAGACACGTTTGAAACATCAGTACAGACTGGGCTCAGTCTGCCTGCAATGCCTGTAGGAGTACCTCAAAAGTCATGATCCATCCATCCATCCATCCTCCTTTGAACTGCTTATCCAGATCAGGATCATATGCACTTTCGGAACACAATGCATATATCATTTTATCAACCCTATTACATGATGCAGTGTCTTTAACGTGTGGAGAGCACAGAAGTCGACCCCCCACCCCGAAAGGCAGAGCCCGATTACTTATCTCGCAAGATAAGATTTTCCAGCGCCACCATGTGGACAATTTTAAGGCCTCCAGGCACCTGGCTCCACACCAAAGGATCCTGTTGCCCCTGGTGCTCCAGGGACACCTGAAGGCTGCTCCTCTCTGTCCGGTCCACACAGAAATGATGTTCAGAGAAGCTCAGTAGCAGAAGACGTCGTCCTCGCATAATGCCTCTGGAAATTTCCTTCCAGGCCCTGAGGAAGGATGTTCACCATAAGGATGCGGTACTTCAGCTTATCTAACCTGTGATGATTTCTGATCTTTATCATCAGCAAATCAAGGGGCTCCATCTAGCCCGATGAGCATCTGATGAAAAGTTGGGCCATGCTGGTTAAAACAGGAGCATATTCAGCTGGTATAACCATAGGAGACGTTCCTGCTCCACACATGTGGACGCCAGCTAGGCTGCTGTGCTCAGTTCGGTCTGTCTTTCAGTGTCCTTCAGGTTCCCTTGATCCGCTCGTGAGGTCAGACCTCATGGCGTGACCTTCTCCACCACCTCCTCGGCCAGCGTTTCATGGAGCTTTTCCTCCCACCATTCAGGTATCAAGGTTGATGGTCATGGTTTCCAAGACTGATGGTTGATGATTTCCAATGTGTAAGAGGACAAAAGTAACCAACAAACAAGTGGAATAGCAGACGGTTATATTTGATTCTGGGGTGCTGGTAGCTGCATGCTCTGCGCTCTCATCTGACCAGTGAGACATGCTACACCCCATGGCCTGATGAAGAGGCTGGCCTGAAGTCTTTCATCCTCCCTCAGCACTGCCTTTGATCTGCCACATGGGTTAGCCGATGCCTCACGGAGATCAGAGCTGTGCAAATGCCAGTCTGAAGGTAATCCCCCGAGCGGCCAGACTCATCTGGGTCTACATGGCAACGATGAAGATCTGGGCACAGTTCTGACCTTGTTAACACCACTTTACATTCAGAAACGTTTAACCCTCTTATTGACCTACCAAGAAGGGTGTCAGCAGCAGGTTTTGCCAATTCTAGGATTTTAAGGTAAGGGGAATAAGAGAGGCCATAATTCATACGGGGAGGGGCGGGACTTTATCATTAGCCAATGCTTTGTTTTTAATCGGTGAGTGACAGGGGAGTGGCACTCTAGGGGCCAATCAGGCTTCAGCTGTGCTCCTGTGGCCTCGCCCCTGGATACCTCCTCTGGGGTTGGGACCTGAAAAAAAAAGATCAAACTCATTTTATGGAAAAATTACCCTGTAGGACTGGACTGGCCTGAGTGTGATAGTCAGTAATGCCAGGGAGACTCGGCCAGCAGAAGAGCGTAGAGAGAGGCCTGGCCAACGTGCACGTGACTGTGTGTGAACAGCGCGTGCCTTTTGGTGAGCGGGAAGGCTGCCTGTGTCATACCTGTCTACACGGAGCATGTTTGACTTCCTGTTTCCTGCCTGGGCTGTTACCTGTCAGAGCTCCTTCAGGAGGCCCACAGACACGATATCGCACTCCTCCTTCCCATCATCCTGCTCTTCAGAAGCTTACTTCCATCCCGGCTTAGTGCTCTTACTCCCGTTAAATCCGCCACTGCAGCTGATGCGGCTTATCAGATTTTTCCATTTTAATTAGCGTATTCGTTTCAGCCGATGTGTCCTTTCCTGTGCCCCCAATAGAGCAGACGAACATCTCCGCTACTAGCTGTTCTGGGTAACCTGACCGCTGACCTGCAGCTTGGAAGCCTGTTTTTATGCAACTGCTAATTAGTGATCCATGTTCCATTTTTACAGAGATCCAGAGAAGCCTCTTGGGGAGAGAGAGAGAGAGAGACAGAGAGAGAGAGAACAAGATCATGAACAAGAGAGGGACCGAGTGAGAGAGAGAGTGAGCGAGCAAGAGAGAGCAAGAGTGAGCGAGAGACATAAAGAGCAAGACTGAGCAAGCGAGTGAGAGAAAGAGCGAGAGAACGAGAGCAAGAGAGTGAGAGAAAGAGCGAGAGAGTGAGAGAGCAAAGAGAGTGAGACTTTTTAAAACCTTCTTTATTAACACAAATGCACAATTAATCCTTACTCAAAAAAAGATGAAAAAAAATAAAATAAGGAAAAATTAAAATAAAAGGGGAGTGAGAGAAAGAGAGAGAAAAAGAGCAAGAGAGTGCGAGAGAGACTTCTAACTTTTTGTTCACTGCTAGTGAATAGTGATAATAGTTAATTTATGTATGCTGTTGACCTCCTGCTTGTTTACCTGAGCATGCCAGGAAATGGGTCTGTGTAAGTGCCGACTCGCGATCACGTTCACGCCACTCCCACTCCCTTTGTTTGTTTGATCTGGAAATTCACATCAAAACTAGAACATGATAATAAAAATGCAGAGCAGAGGATCAAATTTTTAGTTGTTCTTTTTAAACATTTTTAATGAGGCATTTGCATATAGTAACCCACAGAACGTTACAAACATCAAAAGTTAATCCATGTCACGTTAGAATGTCTCTACGCATAAATGATAAAGTACTCTTATATCACATGCATATATCGCAGGCTGTGGCGGGCAGCACATGGCTCCGCGGGCCCCCCAGCGAGGCCCCTAACCCCCAGCTCTGCGGGCCCCCCAGCGAGGCCCCTAGCCCCCAGCTCCGCGGGCCCCCCAGCGAGGCCCCTAACCCCCAGCTCCGCGGGCCCCCCAGCGAGGCCCCCTAGCCCCCAGCTCCATGGGCAGCGCTGCAGGTGGCTGCCCTTCGCGGCCAAGCCTGCTCACGCCTCTATGTGTGTCATGGAGAGCAGGACAGGGCAGGCAAAAAGACAATTTCCCCATGGGGATCAATAAAGTATCATCATGTCATATTCATTTATATGCATTACAATATAAGCACAGGCACCTGCCTCAATACACATAAGGGCCGTTGTGCTTTATACCTTGTTTATACCATGTTTATGCAGCGCTCTTTGCTGCCCTTACCAGATGCCATACTGAATGTAGGGTGTGTGCACACGCACGCACGCTCGCACGCTCGCACGCACGCTCGCACGCTCGCACGCACGCTCGCACGCACGCACGCACGCTCGCACGCACGCTCGCACGCACACTGTAGTACCCACAGGAAACCTACATGTCACAGGGAGAGGATGCATAGAGTGGATTCGAACCCCTGACCCTGGAGGTGGGGGCCACCTATTTGACTTCCCATTTGTTTAATTGGACTGTGAAACAACAGCCAAGGCACATTTACATAGAACTCTCTGCCTTCCCCCACCAAGGTCTCCATCTTCCTCCACCCAAGTCTTTGCCTTCCCCCACACAAGTCTCCATCTTCCCCCACACAAGTCTCCATCTTCCCCCACACAAGTCTCCATCTTCCCCCACCAAAGTCTCCATCTTCCTCCACCCAAGTCTCTGCCTCCCTCTTTACCACCCGATCCTCCACTGAAAACTGGTAGACTGGTAGAGTCAGGGGCAAAAAAATTACGAACTCAAGTAATGGCCTCATATTTACACAATTACAGCCATTGTTATGTCATTTGGAAGGAAACACGGTAGCTAAGACCCAACTTTTAGTCAAGGAATATCTGCATTAATCCTTTATTTATTTATTTGTTGTTTTTAAACCCAATTTACACTCTGTCAAATAGCAGATGAGTTAAAATTATTTGTTTTGAGGACCTCGGCACAGATAAGTGTTACAAAATGAAAGTGACATTCCCCCCCCCGCCTGTCTCATTTGTAGGTCATTATATTTCCGAGCCGTTGGCAAGCAAATTAGAATCCAGCACAGATTCATTTTACTTCCAAGATAGAGGGGCTTTAGCAAACAAGGCCTGCTTTCAGCGCGCGGTTACATGCAAATGAGAGTGACACTCCAGTTCTGGCAGAAGCGTCCCGCGCCGGGCCGCTGGCCGCCCGGAGAATGCATTTTTATTAATCGCGTTTAACAGCATAAAGAATCAACACGTGAATAATTCATGAGGCCCCTTGTTGACAAAAGCTTTCCGCCACCGTGGCGGGAGACGGAACGTGCTCATGCGCGGCGTGGCGGAGATGAACCGCGCCGACCCGCCGTAGCGCCAGAGCGGGCAGAAGTGTGCCGTGGGATGATATAACAGGTAAAGCAGGCGGAGAGACATCAGGTGTATGTGGCTAGAAGAGAGGAAGACAGGAGTCAATTAGGTCTGCCTCACACCTGTGATGGGGCCAGTCTCATTTCAACTTAACTAAAGAGCAAATGGAAAGAGCGTCAGGCCAATACTGCTGCGTGCCTCCGCCAGATGGGACAGGTCTAAAATAGCAACCAGGCAAAGGTGAAGAAAATTGCAAATCAGCGTATGACACTATGGAAATGTTTTCTGTAAAAAGCAGGAAGGCGAGTGCGGCTGCGGCGCCGCAGTGATGCTGATAAATTGTTATTGTGGCAGTCAAGAAGAGTGACGAGCGGGACGCGGTCAAACACGGCGTCAGATTAAAGCGGGAGCCGTACAGGCAGCCGGGCCTGATGGATTTTCCATAATTCATATCATATCGTGGATTCACGTCGTCACAGGAAGCAAACAAAGGACAGCTGGTGGCTGAGTGGCCCCACAGGTATGGCAAGCGCTGCGGAACGGGCCGGATGCGCCGACGTCCACGGATCTTAATGTGAGCTGCTTTGGTAAAAATCACTGTAATCTGTGGTGGGCACTTTAATGCATACGCACAGCAAATTAATCTTAATAATAGGTATATTTATGCCTGAATACCCTGCAAATAGGCACACTTATATTGTGACATTTCGGGAGCTCTGCTTCTGAAGTTCTCGTGAACTTTGTTCCCTTTCAGAATACCCCCATTCTCATAATTGCATATTTCACTGGATATGCAGTTTTAGAAATGACTGTGATTCCCGTAATTGGTATAATGGGTTTCTTAACAGTTCTCTGTACCGCAGATGGAGAGTGAGGCCCAAATCCTTCCAACCACGATGAGTGCTTTGGACAACGCATTCCGCTCTGTGGCCTTGGTCATGTTTCCAAACCCCGGTCTTTAGGTAGGTAATTAGCAAACCAGTATGACACAGTAAACATGTCACTACACACAGGCCTACAGTTATGCTTCAGCAAATAACAGACTGTTACGGGTTGGTCACTGTGTGGTCTAAGATCGGTTTACAGACCTTCTATGAGTGTATACATTTTAATTAAGGAGACGGACAGTATTTTAAAAAGGGACTGTGATATACAGTAGATTTTTCAAGAACAAAATAATATGAATGAGCAGATTGTAGTTATCTAAGCAGAATGGCACCCTTCAGATCGCAACGCAGTTACATGTATGCAGTGTGTGTGCATATGGATTTTACTTTATTGCTTTCAGTAGTGAGTAATGTTGATTAGCAACACACAGTACAAATATACACTTATTGTCTTTTTTTTACTCTATGGTGACACTGCAAGTCAGCATGTATTTTTCTGTCTAAGACCAGGATAATATTGTAGCATCAGTCGGATGGCTTCCACTAATTAGCATTAGCACTGCTAATGCTAAATGCCCCTTGTTGTGTTATTGTAAAGGCTTGTTGTGTTCCTGGTTGTTGTATGCATGTGCCCTTACCTGTGTCATGTATGAATCCTGTCCGGTCCTCGTGTGTCTCTAGCTATTGTGCAACTACCCACCGTGTGTGTACCTTACCATCTGGCGTCAGAACTCCCTGAGTTACTCGTTATGTGTGTCGGTTTAGTGACTTTTGTCTATGTTAGTCCTTTCAAGTGCAATAATAAAAGAGTTGCCTCGTGTAAAACAGTCTCGGTCGGTCTAGTCTCTGCTGCTGCGATGCCTGAGTCTGCCAAGCGCTACAATACCATTAAACTAACTAGATATTTTTGTAGAGCATAGTTCCTGTTTTAAAGGCGATACCGTGACTCAGAGGTGAGCACCCCCGCCTCACATCTCCAGTACTGGCGTTCAGCTCCTGCCCTCTGCTCTGTGCGTGAGGGATCTGTATGTTATTCCTGTGTTTGTGCGAGCTACCTCTCACAGTCCAGAAGAGGTGGGATCAGCTGGTGTCTCTAATGTGTGCAGGCCTGTCTCTCAGGAGGGGTGGGCCCAGGGCGAGCCAACTTATTTGGGGCCCCAGCTGAGGCCGACATAGACCGACATAGAGTGGGAATCACTGTGCCTGCTACTGTAATACAGATGCAACTATAACTAAGAATAATAACTCACCAATCGCTGAAAGTGTAAACTATCTCGACTTCCTAGCATGCTAGCTAGCGGCTAACAGAAACATGGCCAGGCAGGTTGTTAGCCTAGACTGTGTGATCACATGTCCAACACAGGGTCTAGGTTAACGGTATTTCCAGTGTATATTTGGCCAAAATCACATATTCAGGTGAAACATGATTGAATACCAGCAATGAATTCAAAATTTAATTATGTAATAAGTTGTTACTGTTTAGCCTATGATTATCTAGGGGAGTTTCCCCCTAGAGGGCGGGGCCTGGCGGCCTGAGGGCCTAAGGCTGTGTGCCCTGTGTCACACTGGAATCCCGCCCAAGGTGTCCACTGCCTAATACCCTGTGCTATGTGGGAAAACTCCATGCTGACTGTGACCCTGCCTTGCAGAATCGGTTATGGACGGATATTTCCCATTTCATGCCAGAGGATTTAACTGCAAATGAACATGTAACGGAATAGCGAGGCGCTTGTTGTGAGATGCACTCGTCGCCACGCAGCACAGAGGGCAGCCATTTGATCTTTAAAGTTTTCTGCTGAAGCTGTGCAACTTTGCAAGTAAAATGTCCACACTGATTAGCGAATGGCTTTGCTCTGACCTCTCTGCTGGTTCATCAGAGAAGTCCCAGCGGGCTTCCCCAGCGGCTGGCTGTGTTTATCATCCTCCTCTCTTCATGAGCAGTGCTGCGACCTACTGCTCGGCACCTCCAGTGATGCACTCCGCAGTCAGAATGCCCCACCCACCCCAAATTTTCCAAGTTCATTTTGCAAACGATTTCCTCCCGCTGTCAGACAGGCACCAAATATGAGAACAGCCTCCTTGAATGAACTGTAACTTTGCAGCTGAATGGGGACTACAGCAAAGTCACAGGAAAAGCAGCTTCTGATGCAGTTTGAAATGTGAACCAGGAGGTGGATTTTTACTGATGCGACTCGGGGAAACATTACCCACTGGCTGTCACACTCCCTCCCGAGCCGCGGCTGATGTACAACGTGCGGCATCGGCGTGTAGACTGCGTCCGTCAAATGCAGTGAGGGGTCGCATACCTGATCGGGGGGTGGGGCATTCACGGTGATACTGAGCCATGTAAGTTAGCGTTTCTGAACTAGTGGGTTGCGACCCATTTTCAGTGCATCATGGATTGGTGCTCTTACCGTTGTCTTGCTCCCTTCTTGGTTGACAACTTTAACTGCTGCCATGCGCCCCCGCCACACCCCCTACAACTATTGTGGGTCGCGACCAAAGACAAATGTGGATCCTGAGGTGAAGCCATTTGTGAAACTCTGGTGTAGGTGATCAGTGTCGTGTTTAGGCAGAATGTTTTGATGCAGCATCAATATTATAGTTCTGAATAGTTCCTGTAACTCAATGAGTAGGACCTTGCTCTACAAATGCAAAGGTTGTGGGTTAAAATCCAGGGAAGACACGCAAATTGTAACCCTTCCCTATACTGTAAGTTCTCTGTATAAGGATGTCAGATAAATTAATAAAACGTCCCAATTTGACAGGTACAGTGGATGTCTGGGAATCTGTCATGCAGGTCCTTCTTGCTGGCTAATACAGACGTGCTTGAGCATGCTGGGTCCTGCCAAAGCGTTGCTCCATTCATTCTTACAGCTGTCGTACAGCCATTTATGGCAGATTTATGGTTGCAATTATTGCACTGTAAATGACCAATGCAGCCTGGAACGCAATCCATCAACGTTGAGGAACAATGAATCCTGCTCCTCGCAAGACTCTCACCTCCTTGTAGTGGATCATAAAATATCCATTATTCTGTTCCACGTCATCTTGTAAAACTACAGGAGAATTGCCATTATGATTTTTATATTGTTATTGCTTGTGACCAGCCTATTTATTGTCTCTAACTGCCAGCTTTGAATATAAACACCATCCAGGTGCTTAGGAGCGTGTATTATGGGATTATTATGGGATTACCCAGGGCACTACTTTACAATAATGGGAAGGTCTGTAGATATTTGAGGCTGAAATCTCACAAAGCATGCTGGCATTTTCCACAAACCCCCCCCCACCCTCCCACACACACACACACACCATATTCCGGCTGATGGTGTGGAGCACTGGGACTCCAAGCCAGGTGTCCATTGTCTCCATCTTCATCTGCTGTTGCAGGGTGATGAAGGCCATTCCCTGTACACTATATATCCCTGTTAAATATTTACCATGCTATTTCTAAACTGATCAATACGCTGTTCTGCTTGGCTTGCCACGTGCGCTTTGTCGCTCGGTACACGCCGCGCGTCCGAACAGGAGAGGATCCACATTCGCTCCTCTCTGAGCTTAACGGCGGAATCGCACACAATCGTTCCCCTGCCGGTTTCTCCACGAGGCGGAGATGGAAAATGAAATAACTTGCACCTGTAGCCTGCCCCCTCTCCCGCCTCTCCCCCCCCGCCCTTCCCCATCCCTAGCTGAGGTGGGTGAAAGCCCGCTCTGGGCCTGGGAGTAGATCAGAACAGCGAGGCGCCGACCCACCTACGCAAACATCCGGTGCTGAACCTCGAGAAGACTGGCACCATGCCATACAGCCGACCTTCCTACACAGATCTTCCACATCTTCTCAGCTGTGCTCAGCTCTTGGATTCCTTCATACAGCACCAACTGACACTTCTATCTGTCTATTTCTCTCTCTATACTGTTTCTGGGTGCCTGCATTCTGTACCCTTTGGAAAATTTTGGGAGAATTTCACTTTGTCAGTGATTCCCAGTCTCTACTTGCATTACGTACCTTCATCGGGTTCCGAATCCGATCCCTGGCTGCCCTGAGAGCTCACAGAGCCCTGCTCTGGGCTCCGACCCTAAATTGTATTGCTGTTTCTCCCACCCCAGTGCCCATCCCCAGGTCTCACTCGAGGAAGCAGAACTGAAGATGTATCTCATAAAGTTTTTAACGATCGTGAGTTTCTGATGGACGGTCGGCGGTCCCCCGACAAAGAGAGCTTTCCAGAGGTGATTGCACGGGGTGCAATTCTCAACCATGCAGAAAGCGAGTGGCACTCCTCACAGATTATAAGGCCCGGGGTTCAGCGAACAAGAGGCTGTGATTTACAGAGCCATCTGGATCTCGGAGGGGCAGAGATGGGTGATTAAGTCCCAGGAGCCATGTGTGCTTTTCGGGGGGATTGAGGCCGGAACTCGCCTGACGCTTCCTAGAGGGAAGTAGCTGGAAGGATGCTGGCCAGGTGTGATGGCTCAAAGGGGAGATGTTCCACCAGGGTCCTCCTCCCGCCAGAGGAGGGGGTCTGATCTCCTCACTGGCAGCTCCTCTCCCTCGATTCCCCAGTAGCCTTTTAAGCTTCTGGCTTCATTTTCTGTGTGAATGCTTGGGTGGTTTATCCGCCCGCCTGCAGACACGTTTCGCGTGGTGCCTCGCAAGCTGTCCTTCGCCCGCATACACGCCCACGTACGTCGATACGTGACCCAGTGACACCTGCACTTGGATGACTTCACGCCTATTTCTGCAGCAGTTTCTGTCAGTTTTTACGTTCCGCGCACACGCACACACACATACACACACACACACACACACACGCATACACGGACACACGCAGACATCTGTATATCTGGTTCACATTTTTCCAGGCGATTTTCAGAACCGTTTATTAAGCTTCCTGTTATACGGAGGTGGGGGGAGGGGGGTGGGGGGACCATCTCATAGCTCTGGTGCTCTGAACTGTGAATAATTTGCTGGTTATTTCCAGCGTTCAAGGAGCTCACCGCACAAGAGAAAGACACCAGAAAAGTATCAAAGGAGGTTTTAAAATAATCCCTTTCATGTGAGCGAGATACAGCTGTTGATTATGCGGCCATTGTTAACAGATGACATCAGGTGCTTGATGCTGCATATAAAATGTGGGCCGGGATGCTAATGAAGTCATAGGAGATGTAAATGGCAGCGTGTTCGAGCTTTTCTTGAGTGCGTGCACTGGATTACCCATACTGCCCTGCTGTAACCCGCTGCCCGTTCACTGGGCCAGAGCGCGCTTGCAGAGCTGGGCAGGGGGCCGTAACGCGAGCAGATGGGGGGGGGGGGGTCTCCTGCTGGGGAAAGAGTCGCTGCGGTGAAGCGCTCTCGATTACACGGGGACCGGGACACAGGCAGATTGCCAGGAAGGGGGGGACTGTCAGATTTTATTATTTTTTCTGCGCTGTCCAGGGCTCACTGTCCAAAACAACCCCAAAAACATTCATCTTGTGCTGCTCTTGCGGAAAATGCAGGGCAAGAATTACTGTCTAAATGTAATGTTTCTAGCCAGAGGATTTCAGGGGACGTACATGGCCGTGCGAGCATTGCAGCTCTGCCAAGCGGGTGCGGGTGCACTAGGACCCTGGGGAATGCTCGAGTTGCCTCCTGCTGAGTTAAAGGCAACCAGCTGAACCTCGCCGGCTCTCTGCATTATGCATGCGGGGCGGTCGAGTGTCACGTCGCGTTTACCCCTGTCCCCTCAGCCAGGTGCCTGTGCGATGCACGTGTGGTGCCGGGTTGCTGAGGGGTGTTTCTTACTTTGCCGTGTTTCGCTGAAAGTGCGAGGGTAAGGAAGGTGTAGGAGGGGCCTAATGAGGCCTAATGCAGCCCACAGATCTTCAGCCTGTGTTTAATTATAGAAGGCGTCATGTGAAAAATGTTGGCATATAATTTTACATCGCTGACATATTACTCTTATATCAACCCACGTATCAACGTCGAACCAAGACCCCATTAAAAACCTATTGTTGACTAAAAAGTGCATGATGAGAGACATAAAGGCAGCATGACCCTTTTAAAAAGGGGTGATCTGAGGTCTGTCTTACAGGGGTTTCTGAAATGCCAGTGGACGCGTGAGTGGAAAACAAAAGTGGCAGCCATTAGCGTTAGCGTTAATGCTAGCGTGTCCCGAGACGCGGCTCGCATTCAAAAACTAGGAGAAGCCATCATGGTGAGAGATTCTCCCGGATGTTCTGAAGAATTCACAGGGACTCATCCTGGTAGAAAGCTCCTCCATCCAGCGGCGGCGGGTGAAGGTGGCGGAGTGCCGCCTTCAGGCTGGTTTGTGTGGTACCTCTTGCTCGCTTAACACAGGTTGGTTTGTGGGGTCTTTTCTGGGGGGAAAAAGCGACAAAGTTTTTCGTGAAGTCAGACCATCACTTGACAGGAAGCTGCTTGATCTTGGGTCTGTACCCCCCACCACCGTTTATGACCCACCCTCCCTAACGCTGGAATCGCTAATCGGAAGAATTCCTGTTGGGCTGCTTTGATTGTGGGCTGATGATGAAGGCCAGGAAAGGCAATACCCCCCCTCCCACCAGTCTGCCCTGCCACCCCCTCCCCGTCTGATCCTACTACCAGCACCCCCCGAAAGCCACTCGGTGGCGTGACATTCCTGGGCTGAGACTCGGCCCCTGATCCAGGTGGAGCCACTCACCTGCAGTCTGTTCGGCTCTTGGCGCGGTTTTCGCCTGCCGAGTATCGGGCAAACTGAGAGGACACCGGAAGCCCAAGCTGTGAGCAAATCACCGCTTTGTGCTTAGCAAGATTACATGCACAAAATCCCTGACTATCCCACTCCGGGCAAATCTGGCACCGGTGCCTCCAGCAGGGGTTAACCCCGGCCGTCAATCTGTGAATTTTGCCTTGGGCCACAGTGTCAGTAAGATGGATCTTGGCCCCGATCCTTGGTAGCTGCTCTGTGGCCTGTTATCTTCCAGTGCATGGAGGTCCACCTCCATACAGCTCAGACACGCTGATATCTTCATGTCTACCATGACAGCTCTTTTTTTTTCACTAGGAAATTCGTGGTTGAGGAGTAAATCATGACATAAATGCTTATTATGCCTAGTAATGTAAAATACAGCTTAACAGGATAAGGGTAGCCGGTGAACACCATAAATACTGTAAATATTCTGGAGATAGTATTATCAACTCTGTACCCATACATTAAAATGCTGAGATAGGCAAGATGAATTAAATAGGAGACAATCCATATTAGCCATGCACTCTGTAAATGGTAGAATGGTAATGTCCATTTTCATCATAATGGCATTTTGGTCAGAAGCATAATCTATGTATTTTGCTGGAAAAAAGAAAATACCGACAGTATTTACCTGTTTGTTACTAATTTATGAATGTTATATGGCTGACTACAGCCTTAAAAACCTACAGTAGAAACCCTTAATTGGCATTAATGGATGATTGTTTAGCACAATTAATTCTTTCACTGCAAGTGACTGATAATCAGTATGACAACATGAATGTCTGTCTGATTACTCCCATAAAACTTCCTATTTTTAGAGTCCAAGCTTAATGCAAACAAATATTCTAAGTGCAAATGAACCTCAAGGACTTTGGTGACTGGCTGGTATACGGATTTATCTCTCATTGTGTACTATACTGAACTTAATTAAATTTCTTTAGACAATTGTTTTTATTGTTGTACAACTTAAAAGATATCCCACCTTCAACAGTTGCTTAATTTACTGTTCAATGGCAGCGTGAAGGATTATTCTATTAGAATAACCCCATCCTAATATTGATTTGTTCTTAGTTTGAAATCATTATACAGTACACTAAAAATACATTGTTGTTTTCAGAATAAACAAACAACTTATTATTTGATTTCAATTTATAATGCTGGGCTGAGCTGTTAGATCAGAGATTCAGCCTCAGTTTTCAGTTGTTTTGAATGTTAAGCAACCAAAACTGATCCTGTTAGTGCTTTATTGTCACCTGAAATTAGGAACACTGTTAGTACTCAACTATAATATTGATCCAAATATGAAAGTATTTTAGCAGTTTAGTATACAGAGTACCTTAATGAAAATCAGGCTGAATACTGTTCTAGTTCATTCATGCACAAATTTAATAAAAGTATAATAAAAATATATCAGGGAGATGTAGGAAAACCTTAGTCCAGAGGCACCTTTTTCTCAGTTATCGACATTCTTAATACCTTATTAAAATGATCCTCAACTAATGTGATTCATATTTAATATGATTCGATTGCGAAATTCATTTAATCAAGAGTTGACACCCAAATAACAAGCTGCTGTCTAGTCAGCACAGTCTGGACCTTTCTGTCCGAGAACTCAACACAGGGTCCTGTGAATCTGCACTGAGTCTGAGTCCGTAATGGATGAATCCTTGGGAAAGCCTGTGAGCATGTTGATGTATCTGGTGAGAATTTATGGATGCTGTTTCCCTAAGTCAGTGCTGTGCAATCCATTTGTTTAAAGAAAGTTCTAGAAAGGTCATAGCTATATATCTCCTTGACATAAGCACACTCACGCTTTTTCATGGGAAAACACTAACCTGACTGTTGAATGTGTTGTCAGTGTCATGGCAAGAGTGTGTCAGGTTAATATTCTTACTAAATGCTAAACTCTAAAACTATTATTTTCAAAATGTAACTGTTTTCACATGTAATGCCCAAACAATATTCTTACAGGGGAAACGGTTTCAAATATTCACTTATATCTTTGCAGGTTATGGTGGTGACTATCTACAGCAGAACCACCAAAGATACTGAGGCACTGGATAAAATATCACGTCGACAGGGTATGTGAGCTGTATGAAAATAGGAAACACCTCTGGGCAACGCCAAACACAAAGGTTGCACTTCATCATTTTGTAAACCAACAGCAAGGTGACGGAGCAGCTGATCTCTGGCGGTCATTGACATTTCGGAGAGTGCCGGGTACGCGGTGAAGGATCTGCTGAGAGCTAATCGCTACTCTCGCTAAGAAGTGGGACAAAGTTGTGGATCAAACAAAGTCTAAAACTTGGTTACTAATGTCCAGATGGATATGATGTCATCATCCATCTTTTCTAATTATCTAAGGAAATATTCAATAAGAAAGAAAATTCTGATGACGACGAGAAGGTAACGCATCCTTTGAATCCTTGAAGTTACTGCCATTGTCATTTGGAAACACGGGTTCCTGTGAGAATTTCCTTACTCCTTTGTGCACTCACGGTCATTAATTCCCCACTACTAGGAGTTGGAGGTGTATACTTGGGAAGCAGGGGGGCTTGTAGGGGTTTCAGTGTGGTATGAACACATGTTCGCTGGTGACCTTTATATCCGCTTCATCAGTTGGCAGCACAGGTGCACTGGTCAGGAAGGTCTCTCAGAGTTTAACTTAAACTGCCACTGTGGATATGTTCTCAAACACTGAGTGCAGGGCAGTTGCTCATGCCACCCTGTGATCCATGTAGTAGCTTCGAAACGTCCTGATTGGTGTTAGGAGCATCTGCTAAGTCAGTGGGCATCACTATCAACTCCTATTGGCCTTGAGGAAACCAGGGCAGATGATGGATGCCTGTCCATGTCTAATTTGTATTTCTCCTCAAGTTCCATTTTCCTCCATAAAACAGTGATGGATTTTGTTAGTCTATTCAAAAATAGACAAAGCAATATATTTTTGGAGATAAGGGCCACAGGACCGACTGGGAAAAATTGGAAACTTTATCAGTTTCTCGTAGTATTTGTTGGAAGTCTGATGGATACTCAAGTCCATTATCTCAAGGCTTGTATGTTAGCAGAGTGTGCTGTGTAGGCTATTATTGGCTTTTGTTGGGTACACATGGACTGGGATAACAATGTGATTTATGAACTGCTGGAAATAAAATATCTATAGTGCCATTTAGGCGAGACTGATAAATTGGAAAGCCCAAGAAATACATGGCTTGGAAATTAAAGTCATTAGGTGAAAATGCTAAGGTGGGGAGGGCTGAGGGGGTGGGACACTGATGGTCTTAAATTATGATATCGCTCCATTGGCTTTGTGATGCAAATCCCTCTGAGAACCTGATGTAAAGTACCAGACAAAAGTCTGGATAAGCCAAGTTTCCTACAAAGGCGAGAGAGAGAAAATGCCACATCACATGATCTGGCCACCTGACCTAAACACTGTAGAAATGGTAAATAAACAGCAGCCTCACACAGCTACCTAACCAGCCTCATTAATAGGTGCATATGAGTTAATTTGTTCACTCATTAGTAACTTCCTAAAGTTCATCCCGCCCGCATCCAGACCTCCGTTGCCTCTGATCTCCAGAAAACCCCGAGAGCCCAATTAACAGCCGAGAAGGAGCAGGAAGTGAAGGTGCTTCCTGGACTCAGTTGATGGAGACGCACAAGCATAAGTGTCCTCAGAGCAGCTCTTTGTCTCCCAGGCAGCGGATGTGCTGTCCTGCCTTTATTGTCACACTGCTCCTTCCAGACGGCGGACGTCTTTGATAAAGATTTTCCGAGCTTGTTTCGGTTTGTTTTTTCAAGCCCTCTAGGTTTTACTGTTGGATTAATAAATATCTACCAGCAGATACTTACACCCCCAGGATGTATAAGAGCAGGTAACTGTGGAGTCAACGTGCCTGAAGAACCCCTTCATATTGATGAAGATGATGATAGGCGTACTGTCATTGTTTCAGACTTATGCATGTATGCACTGTTCCCAGCCATGAAATATTGATGCAAACTCCCTTCTCGCTAATAACGGATCACTGTAAACAACAAGGACTGTGACACGAATATGGTGCCAGAGTGACAGGTCACAGAACGCGTCGAGAGGCAGCAGGTATCGGATGGTGACAGGATTCTGTTCAGCTGTCCTCGGAAATATGTATAAAAAGTGTCAAGGTGCAGGTTTTGTGGGCAGATGCCGTCGCCGGGGATTCTGCTACGTTTGGGTGACGCGGGGACAGTAACCAGGCAGCTGGGAGAAGGTGGCATTCCCCCGGTTCTCACGTCACCTCAAGTAGCGGTGTGGGAGGTGCTCCAGGTGATGTCAGACTGTGTCTGCTCAACGAAACTAACCCCCCCCCCCCAATGTAAACCCCATGGACTAATATAGAGCCATTGACAGAAGCCAAGCTGTGCTGAACACGCTGCACCCAGCGGAGGCGCCTGATTGGTAATGATTGTCCTCGCCGCCTGTCAGACCATAATCCTCCCTGTGAAGTCCAGTCTTTGCCGTTCCCACAGAGTTCTCCTATGCTTCAGCATAGCACTTCATTAGGGACAGCAACACGGATCAATTGTTCTTGATGAGAAAGACTGATATTTCATTTACATTCCTTTCAGCATAATTAATGTATGTAATTAAGATTTCCATTATAAGGCAGCAGATGTTGTTGGTGGCTTTACTGATAATGGACTTAGCTCTGGCTGTGTTGATTAAACTTGGTCAGTTAGCCAGTCAGCTGGTAAGCTCGCAGTTGCGGACGGCCCGTGTGGGTGCGTCGCTGCCTTTTCACAGTGAGATCTCCGTTTGGGGCTGGACCGGGCTCCTCTATTCTCACCCTTATCGGGGAATCGATACGCAACAACAGCAACAACAGAAGCAGCAATAGATGCGATGTACCCCAGAATAAAGGACTTCATCCGCTGCGATGTTGCTCTAGCTGGTCTGTTGTAACAATTCCTTTTTTATTCCTGTGAATTTCAGGTTATTTGCCAAGATATATGGGAAAGTTAATGGGTCTGTAATGGATCCCCCACTGGGCGATTTGCCTGGGTGGAGGTCCCTGTTTTCTATTTGCACTATTGTTTTTTTCTTTTATTACTGGGTGTCCAAACTATTATTAATCGATCCTTTACTTCAGAAAAAAAACCACTGCATTTGTCTTTTCAATTGCACAGCAATATATTTCCGGGAAAGCCTATGGAATTTAAAAATAACGACCTACTCTTTTAATTTGCTGTCACACGATTTAATCGAATTTAAGCACGCAGATGACCCGTTAGTATCATGAACTGTTTCATTGGCATTTTGTTTGATTATTTAAAGGAAAATAAAGATAGCCCAAGGGCTAGGAAAGGTAAAGCTAAGGCATTACAGTGTGGTGAAATTATGTCACAGAAATGCGAGCTGAATGTACGTATTTCAATGACCTTTCGTAATTAAATGCTGAGAAACTTTTAATGGGTTTACACTGCAGACGACATTTTCCCCTCTCCGTCCTGACATTAAGAAGACAAAGGCTCCTCCAGGCCCAGAACTGAACTGATCATCAAGACTTTGCCTCCCTGCTGTGATCCTCCCATTTTCCCAGAATCCTCTGCACTTGCATGTTGCTGTTCATTCCTAGGCGTCCCCACTTAATGCAATTAACAATCATTACAAATCGTGTGAGTCTGTAGTTTGTGATGTAGATAGATCACAGGTTCCAGGAGTGATCCTGGGAGAAGATTTATGGGGGCTAATTGGTCAGTGACTCCTAAGCAGACACTGAATAATGCCAAACAACTGGAAAACACAGATCTGTGCGAATTTGACATCCTAATTATCCATTTGCTGTGGGATTGAGAGCAAGCAGCACTGTGTAATTCACAGGTTAGTATCTGCATGGGCCAAAATGTGACCCTATATTACAGTTAATACGTACATGGTAGACTGGAGGAAGTGGCTCTGGCTAACAAGTGGCCCTGTATTACAGTTTGGATGAAGGGGCTCCAGGTAATTGGCTAGACCTAAACATAACAGGACTAATTCTGGTGATGGTTAGAAGAACTAGTTAAGGTTGTATGTGAGGCAACAGGCGCTGCAAGCTTGGACTTACCAGGGAGAGTTTCCAGCACGAATGCCTGGGATGTGACTCAGAATCTCAAGTAGGTAACAGATGGTTGGTTCTCCTGCTTCTTCTCCTTGCACACATGCTGCGTTTTGTTTAAAAAGCTCCTTTGTGGGATCGTGTCTGTAGAACTGGCAACTAGACTACGCCAGCATCCATCACAGCTTCCACCTTGATGGGATGCATTCAGGATGACAAGGTCACTAATGGCCAAAAAAATGACCCCCCCCCCACCCTGCAGGTCTGCTTCGCCATTGCTGTGAGCTACACAAACAAACATTCACCACCTGTTTGACTTACATTTGCTTCTGTTTACATCCCTAATGCGTAAAGCACCATAACGCATAAAACACCTTTCGATAGTAAGGTTCAGTAAATTTCTCCTGTTGGCGTAATCCCAGTGATATCTAGTGAGCTTCTGTTAAATTTATCCTATACTTATGCAAAGCTGTCAGTGTTTTGGAGTGTTGTGATGCACATTGAAGCTCATAGAGGGAACTCGCCGTGCAGTAAATCATGTGAGTTTGCAGCGAGAGCCAGGAAAAAACACATATTTCGATGCGATGACACACTTTATGCTGCAAACCACCAAACAGAAGGGAGGACATCAGGCTGATATAAAATATAAGAGCTGTGTACTGAAGGATTACTGATGCGTTCCGAGTTCTCAGTTGCATATTATTTCAGCGGGACGGCTCTGAAAATCAGATGTGAGTCATCCAAAATGGGTTCTGTGTGATGTGCCTTTCATGTCAGTTAGGATCTTTGCAAGTCTGCAACCTCAAGGTCATGATAAGTTATCCAGTGGGTAAAAAATGTATTGGCATGTATACGAAAAATATGAAGTCAGCAGCCAGTTTCATTGATGCCGCAAGGCAGAGCACCAAACTGCGTGATTGCAGGGTCTCGAGTGATGATCAGACCGGGGAGTGTCGGCCAAATAGCTGCTTATGGGATCCGGAAAGTGTCTGGTTTGCTGGGTACCTTAACTACATTAGGCTCTGTCTGTCAGACTCTCTCCGCCCCTGCCACACGTAATACAATCCTGGCCTTTGTCAAGCCTTCGTGGAGCTTGCAGAGCGAGGCTATAATCACGGGAACAGAAGTACGTACAGGTGTCTGCGTAAATGAGTGCAGGATTCTGTGAGGAAGAATGCCAGAGCATTTGCAGCAAGCTGAAATAAAGAGGGAACGATTAGGGGATTATCTTTCTTATTCATGGCTTTCACAGTACAGTGCAAATGTTTATCCTTGACAACGAGAGCTTGCTTATCCCATGTTATCGCACCATAAACTAAATAGAGAACAGGCCCAGGTCAGACTTTTCACAACACTATCATCCGCCATTTTCTCAGGGGAAAAATCCTTTCTTTGTAATGAAAATTAGAGAGGAAGTTCAGTCCTTTGGGTTTCTAGTGTCAGGAATCCTGCATCTGTGCCACAGGTTGGGGAATAGACCGGGTTTGCATTGTGAATCACAGGAAGGTAAGCCAGTCTTCAAGAAGTAACCAGCTGAGCAAACTCCATATGGATTAAGACATATTATCTTAGCCCATAATGAGGTACCATGACTGTCAGGGGGTGATTTTACCTTCTTTGTGTATTTAGGGTGTACATAATCAGTAAAGTTTATTCTAAGATGCTCCTCATTGTTCTCCGCCAGCAAAGCATTTTCCTTCTTTTAAATTCTTCATCTCCTTTATTTTGTTCAGCTCCTCCTGTGACCTTGAGCAGAAAAATAAGCATAGCGGACAGAGCAATTGAATACAGATCCAGCCCCCTATTGCATCTCTGGTCCCAAATCAGTTTGGTAGAAATAAGACATATAATACTGGTGAAAATGCATGGAGCGAGCGGGAGGTGAATTCCATTCAACAGGTACGTCTGGCAAGCGATGGCCGTCTGCGACCTCCTGTCTGTGCTAGGCGTTCTCACACTGTGGTCCAGGCAGTCTGTCTAATTTGGTATTGGAATTGGCTTGATATTGACTTCCTCACTTGAGATGGGTTTCACGGTTGGGGGGGGGGGGCACTCGTATTTATCTACTTCCTTTGGATAACTGACCACTGCTGTCCAGGTTTGAACCAGTTCTGACCATCTCTGACACCTTCTTTCATTCTGAAACATTTGATGACCGGGTTAACTAGTGTGTTGTAATTCTAGGTATGCTTAAGGATTGTATCTTTCTTGGATGCATTTCCACTGTTATCATGAGTGCACATCTCCAGTTCGTAACCGTCAACCATCTCTGCTCCCTGCACCATTAGGGGGCAGGCCGGTCCCTCTAAGACAGCCTCTAATCACTCAGCTGATGGCCGTTAGCTTGGCTGAGGAAAAGCAGGAGACAGCCCGGCTATGAATAACCAGCTGAACAACTATTCCCAAGACGTCTATCGAGCCAGGCTGAAGAACCTCCAAATTGGACTGAGGAGCATGTTAGAAGCGACGGGGAAGCTGCCTCAGCTTTGCTTCCGGGTCTTGTACTTCACACCTCTGCAATATTAATGCTTTTAAGGGTGGATTCCCAGTGCACTGGGGACATGAAAATACCTTCATGGCAGCAATGCTGAAATCCCATCGGGGCCGAAGGAAGTCAAGGGTCAAATGTTTTTCCTCTGAGCGTGTCTCCACACACCCTTTCCCATCTGCCCGCATCCCCAAGATGGGAGGTGCTGTTAAACTGGACACAATCACAAGTCAGAAGTCATCATCAGGCCCTGTGGTACCCAATATGTAGCAAGGGCGTGACCTCAGGACCTCAAATTTACATTGGCTATGCTGCTTATGTTTACCACACCTTGCCAATATTCCCACGTGCCCATATTTAAACCGACCCTGTGGCCCAGCACTCTTCTTGGGAATCGTGTTTGTGATTTCAATGCAGTCGTTGACGTTTTGCTCTGCATCACGTCATGAATTCACATTGTATTCATGTCATTAATCCTGGTACCCTTCCAGAGAGTGCAAGTCTGTGTGAATCACAGTGAGCTCATTGTTGGTCTGAGTTTATCCAACAGTTGCCAAAGTTCACTTGGACATGGCATAACAGTGGCCGTCTTGATAAAGGCTGTGACACCCGTCGCTTACGTAGGTCTGGGAAACGCAGAACATCAGGGCCGTTCCCCTCATCCCGTGAATTTAATCAGTGCTGTATTTATACTGATTACCAAATCACATGGGGTGCCGTAAGAGCTGCTATAAGAAGGAGAAAAATCGGAATGGACTCATTACTGCCTCAGATGAGCGCAGTGAACGCGTCAGCGATAATGAGGACTCTTTGATCTAGAGAATTATTATTAGACACGTTGATCTTCCTGTCAGGGTGGGGACTGGTTCACAATGAATGTTTGGCCGACTCAGTCCTACATCATTGAGTGAATCTGCTTCCTGTTTCAGAGATTGGGGGACCATCACATGTGGTGCCTGGGATCACCAGGACTTAACGAGTAGCTAAGTAACAGTCACGTTGACATTTTTGAGGCAATTGCTTTCATGCATTTGTAGTTTCGTTCTGAACAAACCCCAGTGCTGCAGTGCTGAATAAGATGCACTTAGAGGGGTTTCCTCACAGGTGGAGAGTTCAGGTCCAGAAAGTACAAATCAGGACCAAGATTTTGTTTCAACTAACCAGTTGAGTACTCTGTGAATGTGATTCATTATACTCAACTGGTTGGTTTAGACAAAGTCTTGGTCTGGATTTGTACTTTCTGAACCTGAACTTTCCACCTCTGGGTTACCTAGACAGAAGTTTTATCTGTGGGTTGATTCGTCTGCTGAAATGAGCATTTGTGCGACGATGGCCCTGTCTTGAGGCTACACCGATTTAGCTCACACTCAGTGCCAGCGTTTTGTAAGAGAAAGGAGTGATGGCCATTGGACCTAATGGACTGTCAGAACCCCCAGGAGGGCTTTGTTTCGCTGGAACTGCTCACACATCACCTCCCTGAAATATTGATCATCGTCATATGTCCGATTACCAAGGCCTGGCTGGGTTCCAGTGCTACACAGCATGCCGAGAGGAGAGGACCAGTGTGAGGATGAAAGTAATGAGTATAGCTTACAGGACTTTCGGGAGCAGTCAGTCTAGCGAGCAGGGAGTCATTAACATTCCTAACTACATGCACACAAGGAATTAAAGGTGATCTGAAGGTAAGGTGGGTCCCAGAGTCCCACACATTTCCTAGGTTGAAAAATTCCAGGACATCAGAGCAAGAGAGCAGAAAAGGCTTAACATAGCTGCTAGTTATGACATCAGAGCCAGAGAGCACAAAGGGATTAACAGAGCTGCTAGTCATAGCTTACAGGACTTTCAGGAGCAGCCAGTCTTGCAAGCAAGGAGTACCTAACATTCCTAACTACATGCACACAAGGAATTAAAGGTGATCTGGGTCCCAGAGTCCCAAGCATTTCCTGGGATTGAAAATTTCAGGACATCAGAGCAAGAGAGCACAAAGGGATTAACAGAGCTGCTAGTTATGACATCAAAGTCAGTGAGCACAAAGGGATCAACAGAGTTGCTAGTTATGACATCAAAGTCAGCGAGCACAAAAGGATTAACAGAGCTGCTAGTTATGACATCAGAACCAGGGAGCACAAAGAGATTAACAGAGCTGCTAGTTATGACATCAAAGTCAGTGAGCACAAAGGGATTAACAGAGCTGCTAGTTATGACATCAAAGTCAGTGAGCACAAAGGGATTAACAGAGCTGCTAGTTATGACATCAAAGTCAGTGAGCACAAAGGGATCAACAGAGTTGCTAGTTATGACATCAGAGCCAGGGAACACAAAGGGATTAACAGAGCTGCTAGTTATGACATCAGAGCCAGTGAACACTATGAAGCTTAACAGAGTTGCTAGTTATGACGTCAGAGCCAGTGACCACAATAGGACTTAACAGAGCAGCTAGCTATCATTAGCATCTGCTGCTGGATTTCAATTTAATTTGAGAAGTAGAGTAAGAAAAATGAGGTAAATACAAACTTTTAAAACTTTGATCAATCATTATGATCAAAGGATTCATGAAAACAGTTTAAAATTGTGCATTTGCCTTAGGTGCTGGGTGTGACTGCAGGGAATGTCTGATACCCACAGCACAGTCAGGATGAGGCCGGGAATCAAGGCCGAAGTGGGTATCACACCCGTACCCCATCCCAAACCCGAAAATTAGAATCACCAAGCACTTCCACAGTACAGGCAGACTGTGGACCTGCTCTTTAAAGCTCTATTTCACCACCGTTTACCAGCATCCATGTGTTGTGTTGTGAGCGACGACACGCGTGTGATCACACGCGTATTACAAGTCGGATTATGTAATGAATGCAGGAGTACCCGAGGGATGCATTATGAAACAAGCACATAGAGCTAAAATAAATATTGGAGCTAATTAGGACACTGCAGGGATAGGAACTAACATGACATGTAAACAGCAAGTTAACTCTGCACAGTGCTTTGGATGGGTGCTCACTCCGCTTGTGTTACATACTTACACGTGACACATGTAGGTAACTGTCCGGTATGTATGAGTGAAGGGCGTCAGCAAACTGCATCCGTCTTTGCATGTCTGTGCTGCGTGTGTTTGCACTGAGCATCGCGATTCCAGGAATCCCACAAGTGAATTAGACAGCTGGTAATAAACTAATCATCGTTAATTATTGTTGAGACACAAGAGGCTGTTGCTAATTGCGCTGGAAAAATAGGATGGAGCAGCCTGAATGTGTTCTCTTCTGCCAGTCCTCGAGGTGAAGAACAGGGGGGTTAAACTCGACCCAAATGTTTATTTCGGGCTTCTCTATCCCCTGACGCTGAGGTTTCATTTATCCGACCAGCGCAGTGCCTTGGCTTCGGAGGAATAATTATTTCCTAATTTATAGTGACTAAGAGCAGCACTGAGATACAGGGCCGTGTCTGTTTGGCTTCTGCTATTCTGGCGGGGGCTTCAGGGATTTCGTTTGTTCTTATTGACCTGACCCCCCCCCGGCCCACGTGGTTAAACTCCAATACCAGGAAAACTCATCAGAGGACCAGAGAGCCTCAATTCAGTATCACTTTCTCTTAACACTCCTGTCACGCTCCCCATGCACAGTGTTGTGGTCCTACTCGGTGAAAATAGCTCAGCCTAGTCTCGAAATGTCATTAAATGTCATCAGATTAAATTGGCACGTCCCTGTTCTGTCAAACACACAAAAACAAAACATGTTTCTGCATAAAGTGATTCCTCTTCTTCATTTGGAATTGGCGTATATGGGCTGGCGGGACCACTGACCCCAGCTGATTGGCCGCAGGGGTGCCCCCTCTCCTGTCACTCACCAATTCAAAATATATCATTGGCTAATGACGAGGTTCACCACTCTTATGCACCCCTCCTTAGAAATCCACGAATCCACGAATCGCCCCTATCAGTTCTGTTCTGTCATACTTTGTATTCCCTGTCTATGCCAAGCTTACGGTCTTCCCAGAACCGCCATTCAGGTGCCGTATCTTACCGTAATGTGACTTTAATAGGAAGTCAATGCTCTGGCAGATGGAAACTGTTAGACCGCCGCAAGAATGGCTGTTTAACTTTGCGTGGCATTGAGATGTGGGTAAAATCCACACTGAAGAGGTAATCAGTTGCCTAGCTGACATCTGCTAAAAGCAGCTCATTTGGGTTTTTCAGCTCTCGTCGTCACGACCGCTGCTCCTGGCGCTTTCCGCCGTTCTAACTGTAGGATATCGGCAGAAGGCCGCGGGTGACGCACAGAGAGGAGGGGGCGCGCCTCGCAGCCGCCGTGACAGCAGGGCCGCACGTAAGACATCCCCGATTTGCGTGCGGCTGGCACAGCTTTGAAACCGCGGCTGCCGAAAGTAGATGGTTAAGGCTCTGACTCAGATCAGTACAGAAACCCGGAGGCCTGTCTTCCTTCTGTGGAGGAGATGCCGTGTTCCCGGAGAGGCCATCAGCCTCTTGTTTGAGAAGCTGTGTGATAACTTTAAAAGAGTTTCACCGCGACTTAACTTTGAAACTCCAGCTAACGGCGGCACTGTGCCAGCGACTCGCCGCGCATGACAATGTGTAACAGCGCCCCCCGCTGACCCCTCCAGCCCCACCCAGCTCCAGAGTGCCGCAGATTCATTACCCGCTTTGCAATCATCAACACTTAATTAAGACTGATTCAGAGAAGATCGTTAGTGGCTGCATGTCCTGTCAGTAGCGATTAGGCTGACGGACGTGCTCCGGACCGGCCGGCCCATGTGAGAAGGCGGGGTGTCTGGGGGAATCCTGCGCCTTGGCTCCTCTGCTGTGGATGTGGGGGCCTCCTTCATCCAGCCATCAATTAACCCAATCAGGGCCATGGATGGTGGGATTGGCTCCCACAAAACTGGGTTGGACTGGGGGCGTGGCTACAGGTGCGCAGGGGGTGGGGCCAAATTTAACTAATCATTGGGGATTTAATAGCATCATCCTGGGGTCTCCCCCCCTCACCTGCTCAACAACTGTTGCACATCTGTAGACCCTTCCAAGACCTCTGACAAGACCTCGAACACTGGTGCCCACCCAACACACCCAAATGCCCGCCCCAAAATGGCATCCTGGAGGCGCTACTGGACTGGACAAAAAGCATCAACAATTCCAATGTCATGCATATAATATGCAACAGAATATTTATCCTTTCAGTCATAAATAATACACGTTTCGTATCAGCGTGCTCTGTTTTCACCTTTGCAGGTATTCCATGACAGACACAAATTCGATTAATCACAAAAAAATAAATAAAATGTAGCGACCCCTGAGATATGTACAGTTTAACGAGATTTAAACAGTGTGATTCGTTAAATCGACAGCTACTCCAAGGTTAATTAATTAAGAGCTTAGCTGCAACTAAAAACCAACGTGCAAGGCTGGCTGGCGGGCTGGCTTGTAGGAGATCCAGCTGTGGGCTAAGCCAATTAGACGGCATATAACACTGGACCCTACCAACGCTGCTCCCTGTGTGCAGCAAAAACGCCACAAAAGCAGGAATTTCAAAGCCACAGAGGAACCCATCTGGTGAGTGGCAGATAAAGGCCGGATGCAGGTGGCGACACGTGCCAGTCATACCAACAGAGTGTTTCGATTTCTGACGGTTTTAATAAGAAAAGGTAATCTCCTTCTGTCTGAAGTAGCTCTTGCACGTCTCTACAAGTAAACCTTTATGCTCCTGTTAATTAATGTAAAATCATTGTAACGTTATCATTGCCAAGAGCTGTCACACTGAACCTCCATTAAAATGGTAACGTTTACGAAAAAAAATGCATTAGTAATAGGCAGAAAAATTCATCCATTTTCCATGACTACTTGTCCAAAGCGGGGCGCGGTGAGCTGGGAGCGTGTCCCAGGAAACTCGGGGCAAGAGGCTGGGGACTCCGTGCTCGGCATGCCGGACAGTGCATGTTTTGGACTATAGGAGGAATCGAGGTACCTGGAGGAAAGTCGCACAGCCTTTGCTATAATGCAAACTCCACACACACAGAGGGGGGGAGGGCCTCAAACCCAAAACCATGTGGTAAGGCCACCACACCACTCTTACATTAATAATGACACAATATTCAAAACGGAGTCACAGAGTACTCAACTGGTTGGTTGAAACAAAATCATGGTCTGGATTTTTACCTTCTGGACCTGAAATTCCCACCTCAGCTTATCCCTACCGAAGTATATCTGTAGGCAATCGAGCATGACCACAGGCAATTCTTCAGTTTAAGAGTTTTAGAGAGGTTTCATATGAAACCTTAGATGCAATTAGGAAGGTCAAAGGGCATCTGTGTAGGACACATGTGAAGAGTCATGTAGGGGTCTTAGGGGGTGCAACTGGTATATGTGAGTCACACAATCGTGTCTCATGTTCTGTGACAGAATTATGTCACTTGACCTATGATAAAGAGCCCCAGAGCATTCTGGGTACATGATGGGGATGGTCAGTAGTGCTCAGAGAGTGATAATATCACACCAGTAACCATGTCTGTATGTGTATGGCTTCTTTCTGTCACCAGCAGAACTAACTGAGGTGGTCAAGATTAACTGGGTAGAATCTCAGAACTAGTTAAGACTTTAACCAGTACTGTCCTTGGCTGCGTATGTCACTTTATGGGGCTAGAACAGTGTAATTGGTGTGCAAAAAAAAGTGTAATTAATTGTTGAAATCATAATTAGCAGCCAGTGGAAGGAATGCATTTAGCAGACAATTAACAATGGGATCAAAAATCATTACGACCAAGGCTTGACAGCTTCCTCGTTAAGCAGGGGGCGCTGTACACTCACACGCTATTTATCTGAGCGGCGCATACTGCCATGTGTTTTATTGGTAATCAGATAAACTCGCCCCCGCCGCACTCTGCGTATTTCCGAACTTGGCCTCTCCACCTCGGCTTGACAGATACCAGCCGATTAAGAAGTACCTGCTCAAGCGGATCGAGTTTGTGGAGCGAAAGTCCATTTTAAATGCAAACGAAAAGGCCGATCAATTGGCTGTCGTCCGCGTCTGTTAGCCCGCGCACGTTCCGGCATCCTGGGCGGTCATTAAATCTAATTTGGGGGACATGGCTGACGGCGACGGGGAATAAGAGAGAATATCAGTTTCCCCGGCAATGCCTGGCTCGCATGGAACGGGCCTAACATTGGCAGAGCAGGCATGGATTATAGCGGCAGGTGTGAGCAGGCGGTACGTGGTGAATGGGGGACGAGCGGGGGGGATGAAAACCTGCAGGGGTAGCCATGCGGGCTGTGCTGCTCATCACCAAGGCACTTATCTAACAGGACAGCCGTGCATTTTCACAGAGCTAATTCAGTTCCAGCACTTTGTTCAAGGGTACAACGAAAGGGGCCCGCAGGGAAGCTGAAACTGGTCCAAGAGCTGAGCCGCCGGCGAGCGCGCTGTCGCGTTCCTGATCTGCCAGGGCAGAGTCTGAAAGCAGCTGAAGGGCGACAGCGCGGCTGTGACGTCAGCCTCTGCAGGAAACAGCTGCGGGATGCGAATCTCACCCTCATATATATTTGTGTAATCTGTTTGTGCATCAGATTATTCTGCTGAGTCCTCTGTAGTGTCACCATGCATAAAATATTGTGTTTCATTGTAAAATGCGGGTCGTTTTTTTGGTCTTTCCGTACGGTAACTGCTTTCTAGGCACAATACAGCCTGATACAGGGAGGCCTAATTACATGCACACTTTACATTTATAAAATATAAAAATCAGCCATATAGATCTAGTTAAATAACAGGCTTCTCATAAAAATTCAGCAGAGTTCTTACAGCATTCTTACAGGGCTAAGATACAAATTGGTTTTGTAAAAAAACATTTAAATTGCTCGTGGCGCGTGTGACCTCGTGTGTGCGTATATGCGCCTTGTAATGCACCAACACCCTGTCGGGGGGGGGGGGGGGACCCCAGGCCTGTGCTGCCAGGGATAGACTCCAAGCCACCTGTGACCCCCCACCAGAATTACTAGATGGAAGACGGACAGACAGAAATTGCCAGTAATGTGTGAGTGCATCCTGTGATGGACTGGCATCCCATACTCATGCCTTGTTCCATGCATAACGGATAGGCAGCTGAAAGATGGATAGGCAGTGTAATCAAAGTTTTCCTGCTGTGATTCCCTATTGGCATTAAAAGCCGACAAACAGACAGGCAGATGCAAGGCCTCCGATGGACTTTAACTCTAAGGCGATGTTGGTATCTGTCCCACCTATGAGCCTCTGTTGAGTAATGGAGGCTAGGAGTGGTTCATACGTGCTCTGCAGGTAATTACAGAGAAGACAGCGTAGGCATCACCTCCCAGATCTGCCCCCCCATTAACTTTAACTCCTTTACTTTTCTCCCATTCCATTCAACAAATTGCTTAAATGTTTTGACATGAAATGTCACGCGAGCATTTAAGACCGAGAGACGAGGGCATCTTTGCACCATCCTGCCCCATAACCGGCAATTAGACATGCAATTAAATTCCAATTACATTTTCAATTACATTGTCTGGCTCTATTGTCAGAAATAAGCAGTGTCACGAAATGCATAAAAGCAAAAAGAAATGAAAAAAGGAGAAATTAGCAGAAATGTGGGCTTTGAGACATGCTGGCGCTGGTAGTGGGGCCCGATGGATCGCTCTTTCTGAATGAATGTTTGATTGGTGTGTCTGATGGTGTGGAGCAGAACTCCGTGTCTCTTCAAACTGTGCCAACTCCAAGAATGTCTGCAGCCTCAGCAGCACTGGGCCTGTTCGCAAAATGCTCACGGTGTCCCTAAACTCAGCCTGCCTCTCACCAAGCCCCGTTGACTAAGGCAGATCCATTCGTCTAAGGTTGTTTCTCAACTTAGTCTGCGGAGACCCGCAGACAGTCCGCATTTTTGCTCCCTCGCAACTCCCAGCCAGGATACCTGGTGCAGGTGTGTTGCGAGCTGAGAGGAAGCAAAAATGTGGACTGGCTGGGGGTCCCTGAGGACTGGGCTGGGAAACACTGATCTCAGGGGATTGTGGGGCACAGACTGGCCAGGCACGTGAGAGCAGGGAGTCGCAACTTGGGAACAGAAGAGCTGTGGAATCTCAAGTCGGGGAAACTCACATAGGTCTCTGGGCGGAACTCACAGATGGCCCCCTCGTTTCCGTGTCTACAGTTACCATGTCAACAGCACTCATGCTTAAGGGCTGGATAATCTTTTCCAGTATTTACGTGCTCATTAAAATTCAGCAGAGCTCATTCAAAAGCAGAATACTCCCTTTTAATGCTGCAGAGAATGGGCTAAATAATGCAGGAGCCTTTTAAAGCAGAGTAAATTCGTCTCATATTAAAGTAAACAGGGTAAAATTAAGAAACTCGTCATGCTGTACATCAGGATGAGCGATGCACTTAAATAGGAGTCATGGGGAGGAAAGGCGTGTCACAATTTGGGGGCTTTATTCTTCCCAAATATGAATGACCCTCCTTTGCTGTGATCTGAGGCGTCAAACATCGAGAGTGACGCAGGAAATGAGAGATCACAAAGCAGGGTCTCCAGGCGCCACGGGATGATGGAATAGGGGAGGAGCTAAAGCATGTCTGACGAAGCCAATGGGAAGGCTCACTCGCTGGGGGGGGGGGGGGGGGGGGACACGGCAGAAGATTGAAAGCTTCAGCTCATTTTTTACATCCTCAGACATATTGAGCCTAATAGGCAATTATTCCATTTGCCAATTAACCTTGTGGGCAGCCCTCATTGGCTCGCACGCCGTGATTAAGCCTGCCGATTTGCCTTCACCCATCACTGGCTGTCTCTGCATTAAAACTGACAGACCAGCCAAGGGTGTCAGAGCAGGGGGTAACCTGGGGGACATGATTCATTCACAGGTTTGCCCCGAATATGTAAATGAGCTGATTTAGTTATAAAAAACAAAACAAAAAAAAAACGGATGCCACTCCTGCTTTTTGATGTCACATGCACGTTTGGGCCGAGAGAGTCCAAAAGCAGGGAAAGGCTGAAGTAATCAAGGTCCGTGAAGCATATTGAGAGCAGGTGCGGATCCTGAGCCATTTAGGTAATTAACAGGCAGCCGTGTGCAGAGTGCTGCTTAAAATTCTGGGTGTGGGCTGCTTGGTGTTCTTCTGGAAAAGCTGAGCTGGGTGTTCGTGGGGGAAAGACTGTAGTTGTGAGGAGTGAGATCTGTGTCAGAGGATTTGTTAGGGAACAAGATTTGGGTGACTGAGAGGAATGATAGTAGAGGAAGAAGATGATCTGAGTGAATGAGAGAGGAGTGATTTATTTTTTCATTTTATTATTATTATTAGTTTTATTTATTTAGGGCATTTTTGGTTTGAGCTCCAGCAAGGTGCTTTCAGACTCTCATGCTCACGCAAGAAATCTTATGGCAAATCTATTTTATTCCATTATAGACCTAAAATTAGAACATCAAAAGCACTGGGGTAGTTTGCAAACCCTACAGACCATTTACAAGGTAATAAAACTGTTACATACATGTAAATGCATGTGTGTGCAGACTTGCCTCAAACTGAAAATCTCACGCCAGCCAGCTGACCAAAGTTGGCAGCCCTGGCTCCAGTGATGGATAGCTCAGCCTGCTCACTGATGGCTGAAATGTTGGCCTGACAGTCTAGGGAAAATGTCCATGGATATAAGCGCAGCCAGATGAGAGCGTATACAGCTGACTGTTATCTGGTCAGGTGCCAGAAAATCCCAGAGCAGAGCAGGCACTCTCAAGCAAATGTCAAGGGCTAGATGCCCTTTATTGCACTTTGTGTGCTTCTTTTAGCGTCCTGTCGTTGTGCAAACAGCCCTCAGGGATCTGTTCTCCAGTTTTACTGTCACCCTTTTGCTAGCAGTTAAAAAACACAGGTTTATGCGCACCTGATTTGTGTAAAATCCTAGTATATGTCACGAACGTTAGTGACCTGTCATGCATTGTCCACACGATGCATGACGTAGAAGCCGGATTACCCTCGCTTTCCTACATGGTGTGGCTCCGCCCACATGCCGTCCTGCCTCCTCCTACGAAACCGTGTGTTTGCTTTTGTTTAATGCGTCGCTTTCTTTGTTTCCCTCAACATCGGATATAGATATGATTATTCTTTAATGTTTGTTAATGTGTTATGTCTTGTCTCTTAAACTTGTGTCTCGTCTTCAGTCTGGAGCTACGCAGCCATGTATAGTTTTCCACTGTGGTTTAATTGTGTATGACGAATAAAACTTGAAACACCAACTGTTCTTTGCCCCTCGCCGTTCCACTTAACGGCGTGTGTATAAGAAACCATCTGCCGTAGCTGGGGCTGTAAAGACGCACCGCAGAAATGCGGCGGTGTCCCGTGAGCGTGACGCAGTGCTTCCGCTCCGTGTGTCACAGTGGTTGGCACCCAGTGGCGTGACACGGTGGCCCCCTGGCAAGTCTCAACCAGCCTTCAGTTCGATCAAATTACCTTCTGACCTCAGAATCCACGACACTCTCTGTTCCGAGCATAACGCAGGTCTGCTGGAAATCCAAAAAGCCATTTTATTTTTCAAAGGATATATTTTGTTCTGGCAACACAGCAGGGAGCTGTAATTAAACTTAATACGGAGATTTAAAGCAGAAGAATGAATCTAATCTAATCAGGCACTGGGCACTGATCAGTCATTTGTCTGGACTCACTAAAAAGGTCTCAAGGAACTGAACTGAAAGGAAGCTGCTTCCCGAGAGAGCGACCAGCTGTATCCGCTTACGAGGCGACACGGCGAGGCCCCGCTTTCCGTCCGGCCGGGTAAACTCATTATATCAAACCGTTAGTTTGACAAAAAGAGATTCTTCAAATTCAATTTAACAATGGAGGCAGACAAGCGCATAGCCGATGCATGTAACTGATAGCGTCGTGATATTGTCATGCGATAAGCTGACTTCACGTTTGAGAAATCGCGAGGCCGAGTGGCACGAGCGGAGAGGAAAACATGGCAGAGAGACACTAACCCTAACATGATAATCCTGTAAATATTTGATCACGTTTCAAGCTGGGTGTTTCCTTTTAATTTAAATCCACTTTCTGGTCTCCGTGGCCCCACCTTGATCAAATTAATGCTGATGTATGTAAGGGAGGGGTCGCATCAGGGGTTTCTCATGCAGAAGTAGGAAGTTCAGTTTACATGTAAAATATACTAAATTTATCTTGAGTATGGACAGTGTCCCCTGAGGCTGGCTTTAATCTTATACAGACAAAACAGTGAAACTAATCAAAAGCTTTAACCATTTCTGACAGCACCAGCATTCCCAGCTGGTTGTTTCTCTGTTGGCTGCCATTCTTTTCCTGACTCAGAATCCTGTGTTCTGTTATACTCCCTCATCAAAGGTCCAACAAACGTGCCTACCGGTGACCTGATTCACTGCCATCACATTATATACTTGCACCTATACTATCACACCACCTGCTGCCCAGAGAGGACATTCTTTAAATCTATAAACCAGGGGTGTCAAACTGCAGTCCTGGGGGGCCGGAGCCCTGTGTAGCTTAGCTCTTTCCCTGTTCCACCACAAATGATTCAGCTCAAGAGCTGTGTGGTAATTAGCACCAGGACCTGAATCAGGTGTGTTAAGTGAAAGGAATCCAAAAATTGTGCAGGGCTCCGGCTGTAAAAAGTCTTGATAAATTTATCAATGCCTTGCATTAGAGAAGAATTTTATCATTGTGATATAGAGTGTGAATATCATCAACGGGGACTCTTTATCACCCAAGAAAACATGTACGAACTCAAGAGTTTCGCTCACTCTTATCTGTCCAAATGCCAGAGATTTTAATCCAGACCCACAGCGCTACTCAGAAACGCAGCCTGAGATGCGAAGGGGGCGGAGCTTGTAGGCAGCTCGCATTAGTCCGCGGGCAACAGGGCTCAGGGCTGGGGTATGAACACCGGCAGAAAAAATGAGCAAAGTGAAATAAAGGATGCGAGCTCTCGTTACTTCCTCTCCCTGGGCCATTGCGGAGCGACGCATGCGTCAGTCTCTCATTGCGACTCTATCATCGTTTCTGGTGTTACGGGCTAGTGACTTAGGTTCCTGCAGGAAACAGGATGTGAAGAACATGGACAAGACATGCTTTGTTTTCTACTTCTTAAAACCTACAGTGCAGTAATTCTTCATGTATGCGAAGTAGCTAGAAGTAAGAATGGGATGGATGAAAAGTGGAAAATACAAAGACTAGTGAATGTTTAATTAAGCTATATAATCCAAATAAATCTGAGACTCTTTGTTGTGCCTCTAACCATATATGGACCTGATTAAGCTTGTGGTATGTATCTCATGGCCCTCTACTGGAAACGTCATTGAAGGATAAATGGATGGGTGGATAGATGGATGGATGGTTTGTCCCTGTATGTAACATTGAAGATTAGCATTACAACAGTAATACCAAAAAACTGCACCCCCAGTTTTTAAATCAATCACCTCAAATGGACTTTTATTCCAAATCGACGTCTCTTCCAGATGTTGAGCATTGGACATTCTGTTGATTATACTCTCCCCCATTGATCCCCCTCCAGGCTAGTGCCCCCCTTTGGTCATGCCTGTGTATGTGCCCCCACCCTCCACCTCACTTGTCGCCCGCCTCCGGGTATTTCAGAGGCATGGTAGGGCAGAGGCACATTTTTAAAACTCGCTGTGGTTTTCTGCCTCTCCTTTGGGCTGGACTGTGTCTGCAATCAGCATCACACAGTACTACACAGTCACACATCGTCACGCTGTCAAAGAACAAATCTAAAGTTTAAACTGCCCCTTGTATTTCTCTGGTTTTAACACCTCTCACAATACACAGACTTACCTTTCCATTTGCACTCGAAATGTCTTTACATAATGCTCTGAACTCTCACATTACAGTCTTTCCTGTCTCGTACCTTCATGGTACAATAAATTACCAGTCTTAAACTAACAGTGAACCATTTCCAAAAATGCTTTAAGCAAACCAGTGCTAATCTTCACATCCTGTAGTTTTGCTGGCCGCACTTCCTTGGGGACACTGTGTGGGACACAGGCCTCTCTGGGGACGTAAACAGAGTGTCCTCTTTGACCCCCTATGCTCTAACATACAGATCCTAAGACCTGGATTTAAGCTTCACGCCACAATGGCATCAATGTGCGTTATGGACCTGAGGTATTATTTCCTTTATAATATCCCAGAATCCCGGAAGAATTATTCCAGTGCATGAAATCTCTTACCTCAGGGACATTGTTTAGTTTTACACGAAGTGAAATAAAATGGAGTTTTGGATAAACTGTAGTCCTGTAGCGTATGTGTGTGAGTATGCAAAATGACTTCTGTGGAAAAACTCGCTGGGTGATTCCGCTCTGAGGGTGGGAGGGTGCTGGACTTACCCCCGGTTCAATATCACCGAAACAACACGTTTGTGGTTTGAGTAAAACCCAGGGTAACTGTTGGGGCCAAAGTAATTTGTGTTGTATTACGGTTACATGCTTGGTCCTTGATTCCAGAATGGCAGGGCAATTTTAGCGAGTCACCAGAGCTGCTCCTTGTGTCCATGTTGGGCCCTCACCTTGACACGGTCATTAAGGAGCATTACAGCGTAATGACTCCAGTTTAAAAGCTTGCCCTGCTGCCTCTGTCTCTGACGGCCAAATGAAAAGCTCCTTCTTAACTGCTTCTCCCACAAAGAGGACAAGAAGCTGAGTGGGCATCTGATAAGAGGTTCGGGGGGGGATATCGATGCTATCGGCCCAGGCTTGAGAGCAGTGAAATTGAGGGGTGTGCAAGATCTACACGCAAACTTGTGCCAGCCAGTGCAGACTCCCCTAAAGCCAACCCCATATCGCACCTCTAGGTCCTGCAATCAATGACTTAATCAATAACACCATTACATGCCCTGAACGCATTATAACCAGAATTAAAAAATTACTCCTGCTAAAATTCTGCTCATTAAACCATGTCTGAGGGATTAACCAAGCCTGCGGTCATTCCGGAAGCCTGGAAGTCTTCTGTTGGAGTACTGCTCAGATTAGACCAACATCACAGAAACAGAGTTACTTATCCATATTTTTCAGTTTGTAATTTGAGTATCCTACTGGTTTACACACTGCTGTGTTTCACTGCTATAACCTTTCTGTCCAATGATGCTTAGGACTGTCCTGCATAAAAGTGAGCTGGAAGTTAGGTGTACCACAAGGCTCAGTCCTTGGATCCCATAGTCCTGTCTGCTCGGCCTACCCATGACTGAGGCTAGAGACACATCTCCATGCTGGCTGTGGTCTCCTCATTGAGCTCCCCCAGCCCTAGGAAGATACTCTCATAGAGAGCAGACACAATTTGAGAAAATGTAAAATAACGAATGTACCCATATCCCATGGGTAAGGGGGTGTTAGGCATAGAAGGAAACTTGGCGTTCATAATTACTGCGGAAAATGTGGGTATAATACAGTAATTAGTCATGCTCGCTAAATTATCTGTTTGAGTCCGGTTCTTAAACATGATCGCTTTTCAGTGTTCCATAAAGAAAAATTATAGTAATTACAAAGTAAAAGCCCATGTCCCTCTAACTGGTATTAAATAAGAAATGAATCAGTTAACCTTAACATTTTTGTGAGAGTATTGTCTATGTATGAGCAATCGCTGAATATAATGTAAACTTTAATCATTTGTACTTTGGTTTTCACTGTATTTTTAGGTCAGTTGTATGAACTAGAAAATAAACTTGATCTGATTCTTATACCAACAGAGCTGCAAGGGATGTCACACATAGCAGCTGGATGAAGAGATGTCATGCCCTTTCGTGGTCGTGCCTGGAGCGATTTATGTGTGGCATGTTTGCAAAGGTTATTTCTTATTGGCTGGCACAGGATACCACGTGACAGAGATTCAGTAATTCCAAAGGAAAAGTGGGAACTACAAAGGAGTAGAAGTGGATTTGGAGAAAAGGCTATTCTCTTGTTTTATTTGTACTGTAGGAATGTCAACTAAATTCCTGGTGCCAGGAATACCACTAATGATTTTGGGCCCCATGAAAGCATATCATACTTGTTAAAGCTACCCCCCCCTCCACACACACACACACACACACACACACACACACACACACTCACTCACTATCTAGCGCCCACGCCTGGCCTAACCCATAACTTCTGGATTGCATTCTTAATACCAGTTCAATTTTAGCAGTAATTTTTTGGGGGAAAGTCCCCACATGGGCTGGGTTAGTGAGGAACACAAGTGTGATGGGTTTGCTACAGTGGAGATCCATTCAGGCTCACCAGCTCGATCCTCTTCGCTGACAGCCTGAATGCTTTCGTCCCCGGCCACTTGATTAAAACATTAACCACCAAATATCTCCGCACTGCAATCAGGAGGGAAATTGATTTCTTACAATCTCTGGAAGTAAATGGAACAAAAATGTGACTTTCATTTAAGGGCCAGCAGCAATTAATTAAAGCAACCTCGTCGTGTCTGACTTAATGAAATGCGGTTGAAGTTACCTATCCTCATATTTGAGACGTTTTCTGTAAATGTGCTCGCTGTTGAATATTAATGCCGGTTTGGAGTCACATGATTAATAGAGTGACGGGGGTGTGTGTAGCTCCGATGTACAATAATATATTATTCTGAATTGAGTGACCTTTCACTGAGAACAGCGGGGGGCGTCATGGCTAAGATACTGGAATTTTTAGCCATAATTACCATGTTTAAAGACCTGTTTTCTAATCCAAAATGGAAAAATAAAGAAAAGTTAATCAGACGTACATGAACATATCCAAATGTACTTAAATCATCATAATAACAGAAGCAGATTTATTTTATGTCCTTATCTCCAAATTCAGACCGGGCACTGAGGAACAGTGAAATGTCACAGAATCATTTCTGTTCTTCCAATAGGTATAAATTTTAATAGCAGCGTGCAATATTAAATGTGAATCAGACACACACACAAAGGGGTGTATTCAAGTGTGTAAAGGTCACACTGTTTTAGAGACACTGGTCAATTTCCATCTGCCCACTGGACCGTGCCCTACTGTATAAGTGACTTGGGCAATTTACTGGCCAGTCTGAATGAGGAGACGGACAGGGGCACTGACCTGTCACAGCCCTAACATGGCCCTCCAGCCCCTCCGCTCACAACCTGATAGGCACATGTGCACACACACTAGCATGCATGCTAATGGCTAATACAATAACAGCTACTCCATTTTAGCGTGAAGCAAGCAAAGTGCTTGCAAGTGATTACAAGAATGCATGTCACATGTTGGACTCTCAGTTATTCATGTTGAATAAAACATTCGCGCTTTTTTGTGTATCTCTTGGTGTTCAATTTTGTTCCAGCAAAAATTTTTGGAAAAAATAAGCTTTTATTAAACAAAGTTACAGGTAGTAATTATTCAGCATGGTTCATGCCACTTATAGTGCAGACTGTTTACCTGTGTTCCTTGGAAACTCAATGTTCAATGTTGGCTCACTGACCAGGTTTAGCAAAAAAACTGTGAATAATAATTATGGTTAAATAATCAAAGCTCAGAAAAGCAGTAAGCTGAAAAAACCTGCTCTGAATGTGCATAAATAATATCCATATTAAGACCGTCCATCCCACTGAACCCTAAATACTCCGTAAGAGTCTCTAGTGAATCTGAATCTTCATTGGCTTCTAGGGAATGGGTGGTAAAGACAATGAGCTTTGTGTATGTGCATATATGCAAAATAACAGAATTAAATTAATTTAGAAAAATTTGCCCCTTTTCATGCTGATTTAACTTTCAATGAATCAGAGCAACAAATGATAAGAATAATTTCATATCCTGATTCAGATGCATGTTTTCTTTTGTGAGGACAAGGCCATACATGACAGCGTTAATGAGGGAGAGGGAACCGGCTTTATCACGCCTTGTTTACCCGATAAGTCAAATACAGCTAACAGCCATTTGCAGACACTGCATGATAAATGCTCGCTGAACCCGGTAAACGTGACGAGTTTGACTGCTGAGTCTGGGCTTTTTTAGATTCCTCTTCAAACCTGCTGAAATTGGGAACTACTTTCCAATGTATTCCCTCAGCCTGGCATGGCGGATACCATCGGCCCTACTGGCCCCGGCTGGTTCCGACCAGTTCTGCCTGGAGCTGACTGCTTCATCAGCAAATTACTATCAGCTTCTCTTCCCTGAGGTTCTCAGAAGTCAAAAGCTATTTTGAAAAATCCTGCACTCTACAGAATAAATACTATCATCTCAGTAGTGTTGTTTTAGTAATTTGTTTTGTCTCAGGAAAATATACAGTAGTAGTTAAAATCTGGACACACCAACCCACAGAATGGTTTATTTCTGCTACTGTCTACATTTTCAAATAATTATAAAGACATCAAAGCTATAAAATGACATATATGGAATTAAGCACTGGCTAAAAAAGTATATAAAAAAAAACTAATTTAATCAGGGGGGCGAAGCTCTGTGGGTTGGGAGTCAGAAGGTTACTGGGTCAAATCCCTGGGTCGGCAGAGTGATCCCACCATAGGGCCCTAGAGCAAGGCCCTTAACTCCAGTGGCTGACCCTACTGTCTCCTCTACACCAGTCTCATGAGGTGGTCTCCTGTGATGCTTTTCCAGCTGTCCTCAAGGAGGTCCCACATATATCCTGAGCACTCAATGGCTGCTTTTCCTTCACTCGCTGGTCAGACTCCCCCAAAGCCATTTCTACAGTGTTTAGGTCAGGTGGCCAGGTCATGTGACGCGACACTATCACTCTCCTTTGTAAGCGGCTTGGCGTGTCCAAACTTTTGACTGCTACCATATTTGCTTGAGGGCTCTGCTTCTGTGTGAAGTTCAGCAGCCTGACACAGGGGGGACATTTCACCACTTTGAATTGCGTCCATAGTTCCGATGGCCTTCTTGATGCCGTATTTTTCTCTAGATATGGCGAGGAATATTCCACATTAGCGTCTCCCGAGTCGCAGATTAGCAACAGTGACCTAATCCCCATCCTGACAGAGAGCTCCTCTGTCTTTTAACACTCAGACTGTCTCAAATCAGTATCCTCTCCTTTCATATCATACATCTGCAAATTTAAATATTTAAATTAAAAAATAATAATTTAAATATTAAAATTTAAATCTCTGTTTATTTTATTTATGATATCTTGTACATATGTTCTCTGAATGATCAGAAATGATATTCCAGAGAGTGAGTGTTCCTATGATTTAGAGAATACGTCCTAATTAGCGCCTGATTTTTCTCCAGACGAGTCGACTGAATGACTCTGCGTGCCAATAATGACGTCAATAAAGCAATTAAGGTTTGCGGGAGAGAAAAACATAACACGTCTATTGTATTTGACAGGGCAGAGCTGGTCAGCGCCGGTCATCCTGGTGACTGCGTTTTGATACATTGTAGCCAGTCGCAGACAACGCTTTGACCTGCTGATTTAATGATTGGCCTCAGATAATTATGGAGGTAGTGAGCCACCATTGACGATGAATGAATTTCCGTCATGGGAAAACCCGAAAGCAGGAGTGTAATTTATTGCACGGGGAAGAGTATATACGGTCATTGGGTTTTTAATGAAATTCTTGATTTCAGTACCGTTTCTGATTGGTTTGTTTAGGGAAGCGGCGAATGCAGCAGCTTACGAAATCACATCCTGGACAATCAATGTGCAAGTGCACACGTGCGAGAAGGGCCTTCACGGCTTCTATTGACGCGCACGAGGCATGGTGAAAGAGAGGGGGCTCACAGAGACACCATGTGGCAGCGAAACCCGCAGAGCAGATTTTGGTACGTTCCGCAGAGCAGATTTTGGTACGTTCCGCAGAGCGAGCAACATCATTCTGCAGCTGACATGCTGAATGTTTTGTTGATCAGAAACCCAGGACATAATAAGTCTCCCAGGAGACCACGTCACATGCAGAACTAAAGGTCGGCACATGGGCCATGCAGGAACGCTGAGACACGGCACCAAAATTCTCAGTCCTGTCTGCTCACCGGACTCTCGTTTGGCCATTTCCTGGCGTCCGAGACCGGGAAACCCAGAAACTTCCATTAAGCCAAGTCCTTCTTCATGAAGCGAAGATCTGCTAAATATTTATGAAACATCATCCCTCGCAGCCATCCTGTCTTTCGTTACTATCGTTGCTTAGCGCAAACTCGCAACTCGAAAGATTAAACAGGAGAAAAGCTGCATTCTGAATAGCGATTATTGTTGCCACAAACTGCACATAACCAGCTCTGATTTATAAGATGTCATATACATTATCCGTTTGACTGGATTAAAGTGCTTTTTTGGAGCTTGAGATGTGGAATTAATAATTTTTTTTCCTCCAATCAAAGATAAATTCACCCTTGGGAGTCTGGAACAAATGTTGCCACGGTAACCGTATTTTTGGTAAAATCTAGGAGAGAAATGCAAAACTAAAAGTACAGTTTCTTTTGAGCCTTAAGCTCTCCTACAGTGACTCACAGAGCAGTGGCTGTATTCATTTTGATATATATGGTTTGAGCAGGATGACACAGCAGAGAAAGTTAAGGTATTAATCTCCTGGCTTTTTAACCAGAATGATTTTACTGTTCAGGCCTGTCATATTCAGAAAGTGACTGGCAGAGAGCCTGTATTATCCAGCTGGAACATCTATGCTTACTACGCGTTTGCTTAGATATATTCCAATTTTATACAGAAGAAAATGTACCTGGTAACCATTCTCTGTTATAAACTTATCAGTGATTAAATGATCATGATTACATTGTCCTTGGAATACAGTCTTCCTAATAGTATTGAGGCCATAATGCATTTTTCTTAAGGATAATGAATATCTTGGTTAAATTTATAGAACAGTAAGGATGAAATGGATTATCTTTAAATTTGCTGTTAATCTTCATCTTCATTGCACTAGCAAATGCACCTTGTGTTGCATTTATAAACTGGCTTAATTTTTACTCAAAGGCAGCATTACCCTAATTGTACAAATCAATACAGTAAGTAACTCCAGCAGAAAGGTAAATGAATGTGTAATGCGATTTTCCTCCGAATAACTTCTGTAAGTGGATTGCGAAGCTTCAGATGGGTTTTCCGTATTTTTGAAAGGCAAACACAATGCGGATGCTTTACACTGGATATCCCTGCACCCAGATCCAAAATGTACACTCATAGATTCCCCGTCCCAAGGTTTGATGCAAGATAGAAGTAGATTTTATGTGACAGACCCTGATGACAAAAACTAACCCTTACTCTCCGTTCTTCCTCACAACGTGAGGGATAGAGATGGAGAGATGCTGTTTAGTTGCTGTTTTAAAGTGGCTCTTTCGGCATGTGGACAGAGCTAGTGAATGGAGATGTATTCTTGAGTCTGTACAGTATTCATTCTCACTGGTAACATGATTGAGTTGTGCCGAACAGGTGTACCGTACTACGGTAAATGTGTCAAATCTTATTTAATTCTCCCTTGAAGGTGTTTTATGCCTCATTGTACATAGTATTCAAAGACTCAAAGATTACATATAAAATTCTCCTTAATCCTTGGTTATACAAAAAATATTGAGACTCTTGTTAAAGTTTCTCAAGTGTTTTAGAATCAAATATATATAGCTCAGCATGCGTTTAAGAGATGCTATAATCTAGGGTTGGCTGGGTAATTAACCATCTCATGCTGGACCTCAAAGTAAATAAAAACCATGTTTATGCCCCCAGCTTCATCTATATGGGGGGGACATTTCCGTGAACGTCTTGAGAGGACAGTAACGTATCCACTGGAATGCTGAAAACATCTAAAAGGTAAATGTGGCCATGTCGCCCTCCCATCCGTGATGTGAAGTGCCTCATTATTTTAAATCTGACCTCAACATGTCTGACAACCTTCCAAACGATTCATCTCCCATTCCAGCCTGAATTGAACTTAAAATCGTCCATATTTCACTCGTACAACCAGACCATATATACTGCGGTTTTTCTTGTGTATGCTGACTCCATTACGGCCGTGTTTTGCTGTATTTTCTGTTCACAGTTGGCTACTTTGTGTCACATCCAAAATAACAGAGCTAACTCTGAGTGCTGTCAGACAATAAATGTGTTGACTTCATGCCAATATAAGAACAAGAATAATGTTGCTCACAGGATAGGGGAAGAATATAAAGTGTTTCTGAAGGTTTTTCAGTCATTCTGAACACATACGTGCTTGCACAGTATTGGTTATACCTGTAAATATTCACTACAGACATCAGGGGCTACAGAGAACAGCGACTCGGAATGAAATCTGTCACCAAAAAACAGTATCACAAAACCCTTAAGTACACAGAGGCAAAATTTGTATTTTTATTTAAATATCATCTTCCAGTTAGCCAAAAAACTAGATTACAGCTGAGGAACAACTCCAAACCAGTGAACCCTTCTGCTTCTGAAACATACCATTTAACATACCAGTCAAAACAGGAAAGAAATATCAATTAAAGGCAAATAAGACTAATATTTTCTCTGCCTAATTCCATATAGTAGTTAAGCAATTACCCAGAGTGAGTAGTATAATATTGCTTCCACTCTCTGACGCTATCCTGCCAGTATCACACAATTACTGTATGCCTGAACCTTTTCTTAAATGTCAGAGATAATTTGAAATGTGAGCTGTCAGAAGTGAAACTGTGTAATTTTAAATGCCGTCATCTCAGTCTGGGGCCTGCCACTAATCTGGGTTTTTTCAGATAAATTCCTAAAGGTAGTAATTTGACACAGGCAAGATGTCTGAAATGCATTTTTGAGGTAAATAAGATTCTATTAACTTGTCAGAAGTATAGACATTTCTGAAAGAAGAAAAAGGGAAAAAAACAACTTTTCAAACTGAGTTAAACTCCAGTGTGGTGGGGACCCTTGACAAAGTTGACATCTTCAGTTCTGAAACCCAGGTTTTTTTTTTTTTTAATTATTTCTGAAAACAAAATCACCAGTCAGTGGACATAAGTGCCTTAAGAAATTCAGCTTGTGCGCTGCTGAAGATGGAACCAGGCCTTTCTATAAGGCCCGGAGTCTTTTAAAGGATTTCCAGTCATGACAGAAACAGCCGGCCTCAGATCATACAGCTGGAAGAGCTCTCTCACACAGTGGGTCCTCAGCCCATCTACTGTACAGGAGTCTCTGTCAGCGATTCCTGAATTTTATTTCCCCGTTTCTGTCCATTTGCTAATGTGCCGTGGATGAGATGAAATAATTTACCTCTTCTGTTATTTTAACAATTTGGCATCTCCGGTTCCCATTTTTGTTCCCTCCCAGCTCTCAGCACCTGAACCAAACAACCAGCCAATCAAGAACACGGAATACCTGCTACAGGTGTGTTGGGAGCTGGGAGGGAACAAAGATGCGGACTGTCTGGGGGTTCCGGAGGACCGGGTCCAGAAACTGGCTGGAAGATAAAGAGTGTGGACCTGCGTGGACAGATGGCCTGGAGAGCGAGCAGTGCGGAGAGCAGATACTCACAGGCTCCGCCCTTCCGCGTCAGGCGGAAAGACTGTGACCTGTTTGAATAACACGGCGGCCACGCTTGACGGATGCCCTTTGGACGTGGTTTTAATGAGTCCTGCCTCCAGCTCACCTGCCCATGTTGCCCCTCCTCCTGTGTGAAATGGATTATCTGGTTCACATATGACTGCCGCTCCAGACAAGCTTTTAAACCCTTGGGTGGGACTGCGATGTGATGCCAATCACCATCCGGCTTAACCCGTGAGAAAATGTCATTGACAGGCCATAATAATCCCATCCGCTGCAGGTGTCACACAGCCCACATGCATGGGGAATCCCTCAGCTTCATGGACGATGCATCCTGCCGTCTAAGGCCATCTCGCTGACATCCATCCGTTTTCTGAAACCGCATGTCCTGTTCAGGGTCATAGGGGGAGGAGGGGTCCAGAGCCTCTATTGGAGGCATCTGGTATAAGGCAGGGAACAATCTAGAATGGCCACCAACCCATCACAGGGCACATTCACAGCTATGCATAATTTGGCAACTGCTTGGAGTACCCAGAGAAAACCCCACAATGACACGGGAAGTGCATGCAGACTCCACACAGATGGACCATGGCGGAGACTCGAACCCTGGTCCCAGGGTGAGGTAACAGGGCTAACAACAGTGCAACGCTTGCTTCACAAATTACGGTATGCTTACATGCTGTCACAATGCCTATCCTGTGCAGGGTTATGCAGTTCTGTACATAGCAGTAAATATTTCACCTGTTGTCTGCTGTGGTCTCTTGTCCTGCCTCTGTGTGGCCAAAAAAGAACCAAAAGAGGTCAATGAGAAGAAACCTTTGAGGGAACCTCTGCTGAATTTGGAGAAGCTCATCTCTCACATTGTTTCCTGTGACTATTATACATATGCGAATGACACTGCTTACTTTCACTTCTCTAATGCGCTTGATTTATATTTTGGATAATTTGACTGAGTCCTCATGTCTCCAGAAAACAAGGCAACTGGATACAATATCACACAGCCCGATTATGAGCCGTGATATGTTAAATTAAAACTGTAACAAATTGAGTGGGAGTCTTTTTGGTGTTCAGTTGAATATTAATTAAGTCGATTAACGGAGTGAAATTGCAATTTAAAGTGTAATTGGCACTAAGATGACATTGAAAGTTCGCGGGTAACTGGGGAACATGCCGTAACCTTGAACCTTGAGCTAATGAGCATCAGTGGCCCCGCCTACTGAAGAAAATCAACTGTCTTATTAATCACTCATAACTGCGTGCAATATGAAGGCACTGCTTAGCAATTACACTCAGAGTCTAGGCAGTGGAACACTACAGAATCTCTAAATAAGGTCTGAGCTTCATAGGGAAGAATATCTGCGTTATGATTGCAATTTCCCATGAACACAATGGTCTGTCCTTGAAGCTTTACCTTCACTGGAAGTTCATTAGACAGCTAATTGGTCTTTTTTTAGAAGTGGCACCATTTTAAAATGAAATAGATCTTTTAAAAATAAAGCTTTAGGGCCCTTACGTCTTCCAGTCCCTGCAACGACACGAAGCTACAAAGAAATCTCTCCAAGAAATTTTGACTGGCCATCAAGCTTAAATAAAATTGACAGCGAAATAAGGTTTCAGGAAAGTGCTTGAAATGTTGAATGAAAGCAATTAATAATTGCTTCCTTAGATATTTCGCGTAAACACCAAATATCTCAAAAGGGAGTAGCGGAACATCCAGAGCTGAGACCATCTTAAAAGGGAGTATAATTATGTCGGAGTCAGTGGAAAGAGAGAACGGTGATACTCATCCTTTTTAACATAATACTCCCATTTTGTATTCCAAGGTCTTGCTGGGAACAGAGAATTAGCTTACAGCCCTTGAATGCTGATAGAACCTCACACTGTTTTTTTGCTAAGAAGCATGGGATTGGAAACCGTTGCATTAGTGTGAAAGCTCTGGGTAATGGTGGGCCTGTCATACCGCAGCAAAGCCCAGTAACAGCATCTCCTCCAGCAAGCTCTTCTAATAAGTGTCAGCCTTCTCCTCTCCCAGTTGCCCTCCAGCAAAGATACTGTGTTCCGGTGGCAAGAGAGATTAGCATACAAAAAGCCAGTGTTAACACTGCATGCTTTTTTAACAGCCATAGACATTATATGTTGATATGTTTTTCCTTTAGGCTACGCAGGTGCAACCAATAACGTGAGAGATTATTTAAGAGACTGAGTCTACATTTGACTACGTTCTACCGTGATTATATGATTGCCCATACAGAATATTTCATATCATAGCCTTTCGCTGTTGGGCCACATACATTTCAAGCAGTGGCTGCATACACAGGTCAGACACGGAAGGAGGTTACATGTTTGTCATCGAGTGACGTCTGATTGGGCCCGTGTCGATACTGTCCTCCTCCATCTCTGATTCGACACCTGAACTGATGTCACAGCAGCAAGCAGCCAATCAGAGCGTGGGCTTGCCCACTGAAGAGAGGTGGGAATGGTCTATCTGGCTAGTCATCACACTGCCCTGATCCGTACCCCATGCGATAATGGCAAATACATTCATTGGTGTGGATGCTGAGGGTCATTTTGGTTTAAAGTGTTGGCTCAGCAAAGAACAGACACTATTCATAAAAATGATTTTATGCTCGTACTTCCAAAGGGTAGAGGTAGCACATGCTATTTCTTTAGTCTTGATTTGATTTCCTTCTTCTCTGCCAGCATCCCTCTTTTCTCTAAACTACACGGGCCACTTTTTTGTTATTTCCTCCTGCCCCCCGGCACTACCTGCCTGCAGCGGGGGCGGCGAAATGGGACAAATCCTGGTGAAATAATCCTCCTTAGTGCCGCGCTGGCATTGTGCTAATGGTAATATTGATTTAGGAGGAAAGGGCGAATATGCAGCAGAGCGTTAAATAGGCACGTCTGGGCTGAGGATTCTGGAGACAAAGGTGGCGGGAGGGGTGTATGTAACCCTAAATTATTTCCTGCGGCGTGCCTTGTCTCTTCTGTCCTATACCCCCTTTCTGTGTTAATGCTGCTGCTGGGTATTAGTCTGGGTAACCGGCATACGCCCAGGGTGTCAGAGATCTGTGTCGGCGGAGACTGGCATGCAGGTGAGAGATTGTGCCTCACACCACATATGACTGGATGCCACAATGGTCTCTCACTTCGGGCACAACTGCATTATAAGGTAAAAATTCTCGCTTCCGTTTCCGGCAAACCCAGGGCTGAGACACTGCGGAATAGTAGAATTTTCCAGATAGTCAGATGTTTCTTTTGAAGACCGTGAATTAATTTTCTTACACTTTAATCCTCTTATACACACATACTAAGACATGATCACAAGGTAAACAATGGTGAAACGAGCAGAAAGAATTAGGCCGCACCTTAGACATGACATTTGTATTGAGCAATGCTTTTGTTTGTTTGTTTTTAAGCTACTTGAATGTAAATTAGAATAGTGTTATTACTTATGAATATTTTATTGTTCTGGTTACTTGAGCAGGTAACTTTCTGGTTACCTGAATGCCGGATATCAGAGCTGCAACTGTACTGTACGTACATGTTTCATTATTTTATTATTGGAATAATTAGTATTGGAAAGATATTTAATTTGGTGTATTTTCGTCTATTTGACGGTTACTGGTGTTGGCTGCTTCTGGTTAAAGCAGTTTGATGTGCTGTTTGGCGTCGCAGCTGAAGGTGGGCTAAGGGACTCAGGGGCATGATGACAGTGAGCGCAGTGAGTGGGCTGGTCACCTGACTTTGCTCTGCCCCAGGACGTCCCCACCCTCCCTCTGACAAACTGCTGGATCTCCAGTGAAGTACCTCTGAACTCCTTCAGACGCTGCGTGTGTCTGGGCCTGCTGCCCACAAACAAACTTGTAATTACTACCGAGCACCTTAATATTCATGTAATCCGCACATTGTCATTAATTAACCAAATGCACGGGCAGAGGGCTGCCAGTGGCACGTGTATCCCCGTCGCCGCTTACATTAGGGCCGGCGCTGATGTTGGTGAACGCTCCGCTCTGCGGAGAGCTGCACGGGGCTGGGGAACAGGGCCCCCGCCGTGTGCCGCCTCCCCGCAGACGTTTGTCATCAACATATTGATTACTTACAAATGAACACGACGCCGCTCGCTTCCTAGACTCAGCGTGTCGTATCGAAAACAGCGAGACCCCGAATAATTACTGCTGATGGAAAGGTCTCCGAAGCACGTCTTCATGGTAAGAGGAGGGTAAACATGCACGCGGCAGTAATACTGCTGCTTAGTGCATCTGAACAGGGACGGCTCTCGCACGTCATGCTGCTCGCTGCTTCCTGATGGCAAGCAGTAGGGATCACTGGCATGAACTCCGACTCCACAAAGACGCATGCTAAAAAGCAAAAGTGAACCAGCAGAAGGATAAGATGTGGATTTGCGAAGCCCGAAGGGAGCTTTGAGCACACAGGAAGTGACATCTTCACCAGGAAAAAGTGTGGGAGCGTGCAAACCTCAGGCACTGTGACATTGTGCCTCATTAGCATTTGCAAACACATTAGCATTCCCCTGAAAATGACGACCTCATTGCCAACAAGAACTCCTGCTTTGGAGGTTCGACTCCCAGTTTACATGTTCTCACCATGTCGTGCGGGCCTCCCCTCGAGCTGTAGATAAAACGGGCTCCTTCAGACCACACAGTGGCTGTGTAAAACGAGACATTAACGGGGGTTACTGCGCAGCCAGCCTCGCCCCAAGGGTCTCCTCTAACGCGAATACTGCTGACGTGACTGAGCGGTCATGGAGGTCAAAGAGGGCCGGAACCTCCCGGAACCTCCCGGAACCTGCGCACCACCTCTCCCGATCTCGTCTCTGAGCGGATCAGCGACTGTGGTAATAACTCTCTGTCACAGAGCCGCACCCCAGAATCTTGCCCAGAGCCACTCGAAATGTCAGCCCCCACCTTCATCAGCTGAACGTGCGTCTCTACGCCCCCCGCAGGTATTATTCTGCATAATGCGTGTCATACATTACAATATGATATTTTGTGTATTAGCTGCCTGCATGTACGAGTACAATGTGTCCCAGTATGTATCTACAGTGAGCCACAATTGCTGCAGATCACAGGAGGTGCCGCACACACTCTCATGGTGTCAGGAAAGTGGTCTCACCGGGAATCTTCCGGCGGAGAAACGAGATGAGCGAATCTGATTGGGATGCAATAAAAAATGGGAAAATGAGCCTGTGACAGTCAATAAAAGACAGAATGACCCCCTCACTGTCTTACAGAATCACCGTGATTTAGGCATTTCCGAGACGATGAGGGCAGCAGCAGTGAGATGGAGGCAGTTTCAGGCACACTGGAGGGGGGTGCGTCCCGCTTGCCCGCCCGCCCGCCCGCCTTCTGCCTGATGATGTTCAACAGCGGGGGTCCAGGGGAACTCACCCCCCACTCCGATCCTACCTTCATTCCGGCAGCTCACAAGACTGAAATATTTAAAATATAAAAATATTTTCCAGAGACTTGTTGAAAATTGGCTCGTAGGAAGTAATGGATGTCCCGCGAAAGTGCGCCGACGTGGACCCATAAAGCTGATAAATATTTGCCGAGCCGGGCCGGGCCGCTGTCCCGTGAAAACCGCGGACCAATTAGGAGAACAACGGAATGTTAACTGGCTCATTAGAAGACGGGAGGATGAACAAATGTCACATTTCCATATTAGGACCTGTTCCAGCGGGTTGGGGCATGAGGGGGCGCTGCCGCGGACACCCCTCCCCCGGTGTATCGCCTTGAGAGAGCCTCACGCGCGTCGGCGCTGAGCTGTACGTGCCCTTTGTGTCTGAAGCTGTTTTCGTTGCCGATATCTTCCACTGCTACAATACAGACGCTGCTGAGCAATCATTCAGGCCCGACAGGCCGGGACCACAATGCAGCCATAACCACATACTTAATAAGACTGCCGTCCCACTGTATGTGCAAATGTGCAGAGCAGCCTTTTCTCCTTAGATGGACTGTTTTATCTGCCTTCCATGAAACTAGAAATCGAATTTGTATGGACTGAACTGAGGCCTCCAGAGTATGAATCTCATCTTGGTGTCTCTGTCTCCTTGTCCCTCTGACCCTGCGTCTGCCGCATTCCCCCCCCCCCCCCCCTCCCCAGACTGCCTGGGACTGTTACCTCTGAGTCCCTGAAGTTGTTTCTCGTGTTCACACCATTAAATCTTCAAACATTCAAAAACACGACCCCCCCACCGAGGTCCTGCCGGGCTCATCGTCTCACGTTCTCCTCCCCGAGAACCGTCTGAGTTCTGTTCAAGCCCCGGCTCATTGTGCTCCACCTACGGGATAACGTGGGGTAATGATCCAAAGAGCTGTTTTCTATGCAGACTATCAACCTACCTCTGCTGTATCACCGAGGGCGTTTCTTAGTCTGTGTGCATCGCTGCGGCTTTTCTCCAGGCACCGGTCGTTCTGTCGGAGCCTCGAGTCCGGCTCCATGTAACAGAAGTTATCCGCCTGGGATGAAGGCTCCAGGTAAATGAAGCAGTAATCACACGTAGGTGCTGCTCCTGCTGTTTTGCTGCCTGGGTTCCTGCCATGTTCTCCAGTGCTACTCAAAAGATAACAAGGGGATTTTCTGCAGCTTCTCGCCTTATTTTCTTAGCTCTGCGTCTTCACGGTTCTAATGCCATGAAACAATGCTGTGAAATGCTGAATACTGACTGGAGAGAATCGAGGGTGTGTGGGGGGGGGGGTCTCTCTGTATGTACCTGCTGCTGTGACTATTCATTTAAATACTTCTCTCTTTGTTTTTCCACCATTTAAGCCAGTGATCCTAATTTAATATACTCCCCTGGCTCTGCATTGAATAAACGGAAAAGCCAATTGTATCCGGAAATCCTGAAGTGAAATAAATAAAAAAATAATCTCCCTATTTTCCTGTGGGACTGGGTCCTCTATTACCCTTATCTCTTTTTAAAAAGTCTAACGCCGTACAGTGACATTCTTCCAGTGCTCTTACTTACCCTGAGCATCCCCGTGCCTCATGCGGAGAGGAACAGAGGCGATTTAGTGTCCAACGGTGTGATGAACTCGCAGCAAACAAACTCACACCCGGGCCGTGTTTACACAGTCAGGTGCTCTGGCAGCCCGCCGCCTCTTGGGGGCGCTGCAGAAAAGCCGCGCGGACCTGGACGGCGCCCAGGAACAGCCACCTGCGGCATCCTTACTGACTGACAGGAAAATGCTACAATGCCTGTTTGGAGAGAAAGAAGTTATGCAACTCTGTAAAGACCTAAATCTCCTTCTTAAGGAAGAAAAAATGTAATTGTACAAGAAAGAGAATTTACATAATGCGGCAACGAGCAAGGCTCTAGAGGCTTAGTGCCATGGAACTGCGAGGCTCGCCGATTAAGATGATAACATCACTTCATTCTCTCGCTGAGAGCGACAGTGTAAATTTGGGTCCCCACAATCACTCTTAGTCAGAAAGATTACTGCAAGACACTCGCACCTAATCCAAGCCAAATGACCACCTCCCCTGGGCACATTTGGGCAGTAGGACGTCAAATGATTGTTATAGTGTAATAGTGTTAACTAGGCTGTGTTGGTGGGGTGCGGAATGGCACAAGAGGCAGTGTTAGCTGTGTCCTAGCAGCACGTCTGCAGCGTGTTAAGGGTTCCACGGCGATATCGCACCCATGTCACCTCACACGGGAGGCAAAGCCACCCGCAACACTGAGGGTCACCTTAGTGAACTGAACACAAACAGCAAATACGATACAAAGACGATCGAGGCAGAGAATGAAGGATCGCCCTTCCTTATGGGGAAGCCAGTGACATCAAATGACCCCGTAATCTCCGTCTCTAATCTCTAGAGGAAAGGACTGCAGCAAATACTACTTATCAACTTCGGCAAGAGGCGGCACAGGGCGGACTCTGGCACGGCTGCGAGGCCGTAGAGCGAAGCGGGAAAACCGTGAGTCGCACCACGGCCGTCTGTCTGACTAATGAATTAAAAGCGTGCTGTTTGTCGATCACTCATGTCCTGCTATGGGTTCAGCACTCGCTGAGGGGAATTAAATTGTTTTTTAAAGCCAGCCTCGAGTAAATGCACCGCAGACCGGTGTTAGATTGATGAGTACGACGGGAATCGCCTCCCGTAAATTATCCCCGAAGACGGCCCATTTATAAACACCGCTGATATTTGTCCTGGGATCGTTTTTGCTGGCAGGAATAATGGCGGTCAATGAAATTTATCAACCGGGACCACCAGGGGTCGTGTTCCAGGGCTTCTGTCGTTCCATCTACTGTCGTTGGACGCGGGGCAGACCTTGGGCTGGGGTGTTATGGCAGGCAGGGTGTGAGGGCCAGGAGATTTTCAACAGATTGCCATTATTATTTTTAAGCCACGAGGAAATAATTAAAGGACAGCATTTCAGCTGTTTGGTGCTGAAAGGTGTTGAGAACGATAGTGTGGAAAACGCAACCTGAGGCTGTGAGGAACAGAGAGGAAGGGGGGGTGGACAGGAGATTGAATTATATCTTCTGCTCATCCATCTTTCTCCAGTGGCCCCCTTGGCTGGGTGCAGAAGTGTTTTCCTTCTGGCAAATGTAAGAGGGATTCAGTAATAAATCACACAGCCAGCGGGTCCCGCTCAGCCACTTCGCTGAGAAGCTCCCTTTGCAGAGCCACTCGCACAGTCCCGGCGTCGTCGGCCAGGGGGAGAGCCGCACGCTCCGGCCGGATCCGCTGTCCCTGTGAAGACAGACGGCGCCCCCCGCAGGCCTCCCGTGTGCCCATCATCGCTGAGCGGAGAGCCACGCACTCCGTCTGTCTTTGCGGGCCCCGCCGCTCGGAATGCTTGACGGGAGACAACATTTGATTGTCATGCTTAGATGAATCGCTTCATTTGTGCCTCATTTATAAATAAAGTATGGATTCCTGCAGAAAATGAATCAGACTTGCGTTGGCCCCAGGCCAAATCAATCTTTTTTTTTCAAATTCGCTGTTAAATATTGCACAGAGGGCAATTAACCTGAGCAGAAGGGTTATTTATGGAAGGAATGAAACCGATAGATGTCCAATAGCCTGGACTAGATTTACAAAAAATAGAAAATATTCCAGTGTTTATAGAAAATATATTCCAGTGTTTCTTCTCTCAGAAAATACCTTTATTCTGCATCACCTTCAGTGTCAATGTGACTTTTTAAGAGCAGGTGGGAAAGAGACCACTGTGGGGACTGGGTCCGTATTTGCTGAGGCACTGGCTTGGATACACACAGTGGGTGGGGCTACCACATGCTGCCCCCATTCCCATTGGTCCCCACTGAGCCCCGGACAGTGATTGGTCACATATGTTGATCCCACCCATCGTGTTCTGTGCGGCCTTATCCATTGCATCGCTGCCTGCCGCCTTCAGCCAGAAGCATCCTCCGAGAACTACAGGCATCCGGGGATGTTCCCAATCTGGGAATGCTCAGGGGAACGAGTTACAAAAACATGTCCTCTCAACAGCACCTGAAATGAATAATTCATGAGTTTCCAGTTTGCTGGAGACGTGTGTTTGGGCCCGCGTGTCACTCTTCAAAAGTTTTCACATTATAAATTTAAATCCAGCTACAAAACAAAAGCAGTTGCTCCAGGATGGATACCTGCCTCTGTGGTTTCTCTCTTCTTCAGTTGGCATGGTCCTGCAAAATGGACAACATAGTCGATATTCGAATGACACATCTGCTCTGTTTTACACTGAGACGTTGAAACTCCTAATTAATACTAGAATTCGTGAAGTCCGTGAGAATTCTCGTTTTCTCCAAGTGAGGAGCTCCCCTGGTTTGCAAATGAAAAAGGCTGAACAGCGTAAAAAACACACACACACATATAGACCAGACAGTTCAGTCTTTAAATGAAACAGTGATAACATACGGATGGAAACAGCAAACGCGTCGACAGATTTCGGGGGTTTGTTGTGCTGTGAACTGTTAGCAGATGCTCCGCTATTCAGGCACAGAAGCATCTCTGTAGCAGTCGTGTTTAAAGGTATGCTAATTCCGACGCCGTTCGCATACTCTAACTTACGTAGTCGCCCTTTGTGAGCATAGCAGCCGAAACTCTGCTAAGTATCCGCTGTGCCTAACAGGGAGGTCGAACCCTTTGGGACGTGCTCACTGTCACTACTCTCTCCCCCCCCCTGCCCCGACATCACTGCGGGAATGGTGTAAATATATGTATAAAACAAAAGCTAAAGATTATGTGCTGAAAAAGTATCTATGCTAACCAGGAAGTCTCTCAAGTAAGACACTAAAAGCAAGTGGCTTCTGTACGCCCTGCTGTCAGCTTTTTATGGCCTTTGGCAATATGGCTGATCTCTGGATATACACGTAGCTGCACTGCAGAAATCCGTGCCATGGGTGACGGAAGTTTGAAATACAGAGATTAGTCACAGACCTGTAATATACGGATTTAGAACCCAGCGCGAAACTTCGACTTTCTACCACAAATCGATTAGAGGAAAGCTTGAAATTGCAGCGTGTCCCACAGACTCGGGTGTGAATTCTGACAGGTGTGTCCTCACAGGCCAGTCCTGCAGCCTGACATTTTCTACAACGGTGTTTCCCAATGCTAACCTAGGGGATCTACATACGGTCCACATGTTTGCTCCCTCCCAGCTCCCTGCAAGATAGCCCACATTTTTTGCTCCCTTCCAGCTGGGAGGGAGCAAAAACATGGACTGTCTGACGGTCCCCGAGGACCGGATTGGGAAATACTGCTCTAGAGAAGAAGCTGAGATGAAAAACTGGGAATCGACAGCCCACAGCGTCGGTCTCATCCATACGGAAACAAAGTCTGAAAGTGACAGACAATGGGTCAGATGAGCACATTTGTTCAGTTAATCTGCTAATGACAGCATGTCCCATCCATAGGTAGGGGGCGTAATGGGGCCACAATTCATACAGAAGGGCCAACCTTATCATTAGCCAATAATATGTTCGGAATCGGTGAGTGACAAGGGAGGGGCACTCAGGGGGCCAATCAGCATTCCGTTTGCTTTTGTGGCCCCGTCCATGTATGTACCCCTGTCTGTCACGTGGCCCCATAGGGGGCTCCTCATTTCACCACAATAAATCTTAACACCTGAACATATGGAGGCGGCCAGAGAGGGTTTCCCTACAAAGCACGACTGGCGTATATAACACACTCTCATGTCAGCACCATGGACAGCTCACCGTCAAGCTCGCCACAGTGACCGCAGTGAGACTGCAGCCTAGCAACCAGCAATGGAGAGGAACCATGATCCCTAGTTGCGGATTAAGGGCCGCTCTAGTGGTGCGGATGAGTCACGCCCAAACGCGTTAAGTAATATTAATAGCAGGACATTTCTAAGGCTATCTGCAGAGGGACAGTAAGGGAACTGAAACACAGCACAGGCATGAATGGCAAAATTAAGTAATGCTTTGGCGTTTGCGGTCAGCATGCGCTCTGATTAAGTTTAAGCATTATGACTATATAAATATGCCAAAAAGGGTTCTGCAAGCAAACATCTGTGTGACTGGTACCTTGTAGATAAAGAGAAATGGAGTTTGAAGAGGCTAACAGTGGAAAAAAAGCCAGTTTATAGCTTAGAGCAATAAGGGTAAACTGTGTTACTTACTGATAAAACTATAAAGTTGAAACCGAATGTATAATTAAATGATCATTTCAGCCGAGTCTTTCGTCCACAGGTTCCTCGTGTATATATTTTCTTGCTAGCAGAGCAATTGGTCTAATTTGGACTTCAGTAGGATGGCTGTGATGTGACCTCAGTCTCCTCAGTCTCAATCTCTCATGGCATCTCACACGTTTCTTACTTTATTTCACACGTGGCCTTCACAAGTAACGCTTAATGTCTCAGAGTAGCCAGATGACTCGGGACGCGTTAAAGAAAAGAGAAAGATTTGTTCCCATTTGCCCGAAAACCAAGACGAGTACAAACGGACTAATTACTCTTCGTTTAGTAATTGCAGATATCTGCCATACCTTCAGTTAAGCAATAAGGTAGATTGTAAATGTAGTTTGGCTCCTGACTGCTGAAAGCTAGACATTCCAACAAAAATAAATGACTGGGCTGTAATTGCCTTGCCCGTTTTTTTTCTGTAAAATGTCAAAAGGACTGTGCATACCCTCCATCAGCAGAAAGTGGCCTTGTTTCATACGTATGCGCTGCTTTCTTCAGAATGCGTGAAAACACTTTAAAATGTCATTTAGAACCTCGATAATCCAATATTGCACAGAACAACAGCCGAACCTCATTTCAAGGGCCTCGTCCCCTTGAGGAATTTCGTCTCATTTATAAAGCCAAAGGAAGTTATTATGTTTGTTTGTGCGTTTGAACCTGAGAGTAGACGCCTACTGGCGTACGTATGGGAGCATTAGCTGAAATATGCAGACGACGTGTCCCTCCTCATGTCAAGCTATAGACAGGGGAGTCAGCACACTTATGAAACATTAATGAGAGACCTGCCTCTCCACTGGAGAATTCACTTTGAATATTTCACTAAGTGTTGTGGTGTATGAGAACAGCGACAGTGATTCCATTGTAGGAGTAGGGGGCACTCGACCTGGCCGATGACTTGGGCATCGCTTGGATGATTCTGCCCTCAGTCTTCGGTTGGTGGGGGGTGTGTCGTCACTCCGGAGGGACATAGATGGTGGGACACACAAGGTCAATATCATGATGGCTTTTTTTTTATTTTTTTTTTTTTTAACAAAACATATCACTTGACCTTTAAAAATGCAAACAGATACCCTGACCAAGTCTCACCTGAAAACAGGTGTCAGATACATATACAGCACATTTTCGCTCCAGTTGGGTTGTTGGGGCAAGTTCTGTGTCATTTATTAATTGGCTGGTCCTGTCAGACTGTGACATTAAGCAGGAGTAGATTCATTTCACTGCAGTTCATCTCTCACTTTGTTTGCTCACGCCACTTTCTGTAGTAAATATGCACCTTACATGCATTTATACAACTGCCTGTATGCTGGGAATAAGGCAGTGGGGATGAGCTCTGTCAAAGACACGACAGCGTTAGGGGCTGGAGACCGGCCCTGTTCACCACACCAGGTTCTCATCCTCTGAAGAACATGAGAACAGGCAGATCGTATCTTAAATTCTTAAAAATAATCAGTGAGGAGAAAGTGTCTAAATATATGCATGTATGACTAATGAATAACTGTGATACTTGACATGATTTATGCTACCAATGACTGTTAGGTGATTTCCCATGAAAATGTGACATTGGGGCATCATCAGTCCTGTGAGGAAAATGAAGTCGTTTGTTATGGCTCTCCTTACGCGTGCCTCTGAAATTACCACCTGTCGTGTCCGTTGGCAGAACCTCTTACGGAGAAGGCATTAGGCCCAGTCTCTCTGCAGCCTACTAATTCTCCTGGCCCAGTGAGGGCTTCTCTCGGAAGTCAGAGCAGGAAAGCAGCGGTAATGACCAGGAATCAGCCTTATCAACTGCCACTGCGGTGGGACACCGTTCTCAGGCAGAGCCATGCAGGTCACTGCAAACACACGCTCTCTTCGGGTTATTTGTGTCTTACATGGTGCAGAAATTAAACATCTTAGACCGCAAATCTGACAATCATAAAATAGCAATTTGTCAGCAAGAAAACAACATAAATATTTATTAATAATAAGAGAGGAGCTTCTGAATGTTTCTGTGTCATCTTGGACGCCAGCCCCTCTTTATGGATCTTTCTGCTTTGCGTTTGAAGAAAGTTAGTCTTGGCAGGGCCGGCTGTGTCCAACCCCACGGTGACCAAAACGGCGAAGAGGAGCCTCTGTTCACGCATGCGGTGTCTCCCCAGCCTGAAACGCACCAGGCAGCCAGAGAACAAGTGGAATTATTTATAGGGGTGAAATATTTATCTGGCCGGAACCGTGTCGCGTCCCATTGACACGCAGCTTGGAGTAGGATGCTTCTGGAATACTAAAGACAGACTGTTGGGTCCTCCTGGCTGTTATTATCCAATTATTTAGTAGATTGGACAGGTTCTCGGAGCCAGCTGGGCAGAAAGACAGAGACAGGGAGGAGTGCGGAGGACCAGGGGGGTCTGTGCTTCTATTGGGAGGCCCTCAAGGCCCTATCCCCCCTATGTTCTTCATGTGGTATGGCCCCAAGGCCTTATACCCCCTGCGTTCCTTATGTGGAGAGATCACACCAAAATAGGAACATGGGGGGATAGGGCCTCAAGGACTCTTCTGAAAAAAGCTCAAGTTGCTTCAAGTGGCCTTGCTGTGAGTGTGTGGGCGTGGGGTGATGATGTTTCTGTCCCACCCGCGCTCCGCCGACCTGCGTCAACAACTGAGATGCACATGTTTCTCTAACGCCTGTCACTGGCTCCACACACAGCAGATACAGAGAGCGCTGACCATCACTTCTGAAATGAAATGGAGAAATATACTAGAATTATGATGTTACTCAAGCCTTCGAGTCAGCATTTAAATAAAAAATAGACGTGAACAATTATGACAACTAAAAGGGGAAGAATGCAGTTGGTAATAATGTACTGTACGAAATGGATACATTCAGGGCCAGTTTAACGGATCACACTCATTTTAGTCCTGAGTAAAAGGCTTACTTGCTCCAGTGAAGACTGATACTCACTGTTTAAATATTTATCTCTATTGTTGCTGTAGCTGTAGCTTTTTTTCTTTCAGTCTACAGAGCAGAACCGGCAATCTGCGAGCTCTGGACCTTAAAGGGCTGCTTTTGTGCCCTGAGTGAACGAGCAGTTAATGGGAAATGGATCTCTCCGAGAACAGGGGAAGGTTCCGCCTCCTGCTCCCCACCGGGGGCCACCCTTAGGTGCCTGAGTGCCGGCCAGGCGTGATGAGAGAGACGCGCATCCTTTCCAGCATGTGTGTGGCCTGCAACTCTGCGCGTCCCTGCTTTGTTAGACATTGCATTCATTTCAAAGTCAACTTTATTGACAACAAAATGATGCAGCAGGCTCACCTAGAGGAAGCATCAGACATAGTAATAGACAATAGAATAGAATGAATGACAAAAAATAGCGTAACAATTTGTAGTCTACATGTCTCTTTAACTCATTCCCCTTTAAATTAATCCCGTTAAATGCATTTTGTTTGTCTGCTTATTTGCTATTTGCATATGTCGAGAGGTATGATGGGGCCAAGCCTACCTGAATCGAGAAATAAATGGATGTTTCTTCCAGTTAATTGTCTGAGCTGTATGCAGGCGTGTGTTTAAATCACCGCTACTTCAGATCGCTGCCCAGTTTATCATGAAATGTAATATATCTGTAAAATGAAAACAGATAAAAATATCCGTCTTCTTGGCATTTCTAGCTCCTGTGCGGTACACGGCGTGCTCATCACTCTGCTTCCTGACTGATCCTCTGTACCTTCCCGTGATGGAGAGACCCGAGTCCAAAACACGGGCAAACGTCAGCAGAAAAACACGCATTATCATTCTTCGCAGATGTTTCTGCTGTGGAAAACGACATCAGAAAAAAAAAACAAACTGGCAATTTGGATTGTACTATAAAATGATTTCTGCAATGTGCCGTCTGTGACAAGCGTGATTGACAGGTAAAATCTCCAAACATGTGCTCGTGGTCCCTATTTTGCAACATAATTCTTTTTTTTTTTTTCTTTTTAAAGAAACAGGACACAGAGGGAAGTGCTCCTATTTTGGCCTTTTCTGTCATCGTCACTCCATTTGCATCGTGATTTCCATATTCAATCCATTTGGATTTTTCTCCATGTGTGTCCTGATGAGCATTAAGGCAAATTCACCAAAGCAGAACATTGCTCAGTGATGTTTGACATTATTAGCTCCGCAAACGCCAGTGGGTTATAACCAATTACCACAGGCTACAAAAAACTCCAAAAATAATGACTGAAACTTTGTGTTATATAGTGCTTTCTCAATAATCTCCACACAAGGGAAGTCTTTGCAAACTCCCTGAAAGTGCAGCTGAAATCTGCAGAACTTAATTAATGACGCAGGAATCCAGAACTCTCTGGTATTCTGTAGTGCAATTATCCTAATGCATACACAATTTTAATATGCACAAAATCTTAATTACACGCTTTTAAAACGGAACTGTATTGAAACATAGCGAGTGCTTTAAATCTCCAAAACATATTTATCAGGCTGCCTCAACTAGCAGCGGTCGAGGCACCAAGGAAGAGCCCAAAAGCAAACAGAAATCACAGTTACATCACTGTTATTGTTCAGAGCCCTCATATGATTGGCCACTCAATGGGTGATAAGCAGTAGTCCTGTGCCGTGGGGGGGGGGGGAGTTAAACCCGTTTAGCAGAAACAGGGCTGGTTACAGGACTAGGATTCCCTGTGATTATCATCAGTAATCTCCTCGGGGTACGTGAGACGGCATGCTGAGGAGCGACAGGAGGGGGAGGTTTGCTGGGCGTCTTCCATACAGGGAACATGTGTTTATAAAAGCCACCCCCCCCCCCCCGCCCCCACCTCTCTGGCATTTGCAGGCATTACGATATTAATGCCGTCCTCATCATCAATCCACCAAGGGCAACTCCCATGGCTGACTGTTTGCTCTCTCCTCATCCCCATCACCTATCTCCCCCTCTCTCTCCCCCCCCCCCCCCTCCACTCTTTCATCAGCCTCTCCAGTGCATCAGCTTGCTATGCTAAACTGGCATTCTCCCAAGGTCTCGGGAAGCGTAAATGAGAGATGACATGCGGCGATGGACCCCTAATAATGCAGACTAACCTGTTCATTAGCAGCGTTGTCTACCTGCGTGCCTTATCTTTTTTGCTGACTTTTCGACCTTCTTCCACAAAAAAAAAAAACATCTGCGTCTGTGGGAGTCCTGACCACCTGAGCGTTCCTTTAAACAGCAGCGAGATGAAAAGCAGAGAGGGTTAAACGTATTTGTCAGTCAGACACAATCAATGTTCCCCAGACAGCATTGTCAACATAAATTACTGTCTGCTCCAACTGCTGAAAACAATTTAGATGATGATTATATTTGTAATGCTTGAGTCACGCAGATTTTTTTTTTGTTTGTGGGGGGGGCTAAGGAGCGGGCTATTTGTTTGAACTTTTGCACGTTTGTCAACTTGGCTGCTGTACGAGAGACTTGTGTCCCGACTTTGGGACAACATGTGGGGCAGAAGAAGCCCCCCGAACCACACCCCCCCCCCCCCCCCAAGATCTGATATGCCTTCAATAGTGTCTTAGGCTTGGCCAGAGCCACTCGAGGTTCCTGCAGCACCCTCACGCCGGTCTCTAATAGCCAGGCCATGTGCTGCTCTGCGCCTCAGATTGACACGTCCTCCCTGTGATGGAAAGGGATGGCCACACCTGCTGCACCTCCGCAGCCCCATTCCGCACAAGCACACATCCTGATGCAATGTCTCCGCCATGCTGGGTATCCACCTTCTACATGGTTATTATCATTCTGCTATGCCATTTTAACTTTAATTCATTTCTAGAGGATATCACAAATTCAGTTCTAACTAGTTAGAATGCAAATTCTTCATATTAGAAATTCAGTTGTAACTAGATATAATGTCAGTTCTTGATATTGGAAATTGCTTTAGCTAGTGAGATTCAAAATGTTTTTCTCATTCATTTCAATGGGAGGTGGAATTTGAATAGATGAAAATGTCAGTTTCTGATATTAGGAATTCAGTTGTAACTATTTATAATTCAATTGTAACTAGATGAAATACCGATGTTTATCAGGGATTCAGTTGTAACTATTTATAATTCAATTGTAACTAGTTACAATTGAATTCCTGATATCAGAAATTGGATTTTCAGCCAGTTAAATTTTACAATTGGCATTTTGACTAGTTAAAATTCAATTCCTGATGTCAGAAACTGGTATTTTAACTAGCTAAAACTGAATTATAACTAATTACTGAACTCCTGATATCAGAAAACTCTGATATCAATAATATGCATTTTAATTACAGTTGAGTTTCTGATATCAGAAACACACATTATAACTAGTTACAAATGAATTTCTGATATCAAGATTTTGCATTCTAGCTGGCTAGAAATGAATTAAAGCTACAATGTCCTGCCAGATTATCACCGCCCCTTGCCATTACAGATTCTTCCACAAACTTCTCGCCCTGCTTGCTCAGTGTGCAGTCATGCCCCAGGCCTAACACATCCTAACATTTATAAAACAAACATATGGTGGAACAAATATTGGAAATTATAAAGTCTCCCTCCAGAACAAGAGGGCTTATGGAATCTGCCTGTAGTTTCAAGTAAAATAATTTTTACTAGGAGGCTAATATTAGCATGCTGTCAAGTCCAGAATGTAAGAGGAAAACATAGCATTCAGTTATCAAATAAAAATATACGCTCATGTGATGCTGGCACTTGGCTGCATCTTCGCGGTGCTGACGGGAGGTACGCTAGCTGCAGGGGGCACAGTCCGGCTGATCTTTGGCGTTTCCATGGGGATTAATTACAGGCCCTGTGTCCAAAGGCGCAACACATTAATGATAGCACCACACAATCGCCAAAACGAACATCGCGGAAAAATCGGCACCCCTGCAACCTCTTTAATGCATGTCATCTATGTGCAGTAAATGAAACGTTTAGTCGCCACACTGCATTAAACGTCACTGTAATCTTTATGTCGGCGCAATACCGCGGAACATTATACAAACATGTGAAACAATAAGACAGAGTCTCATATGCAGTCTGCACACAATTTGTCCTCGAAGGGTCGAAAAAACACCCAACTCACTATTGGCCACAAAGAATGATGTGAACATGAAGCTTTTGTGAGATGAACTGGATGAATGTAAACCAAGTGACTTTTCAAACAGACGAGAGGGGCACAAGGTACAGAAAACAGTGGATCAGCCACAGGAGACTTCAGCTCCGGCGTGATGTTTGCTTGTGCTGTTTTCTTAGGATCTCCCGGCTCTGTAAAGACTGAATGCATCCCCAGCCCCCATCCCAGAATTTCAGGGAGGAAGTGTGACTCCTTTTCATGACACTATTTTCGTGTTACGATTTCATGACAGAGTTCTGTTCGGTTTCTGATGGTCTCTAAAAAGAGTTGAGTTGCATCACACATTATCTATCATTAATTAGGAAGACAATGCTTCACGATTACTCAGTACTAAAGCAGCAAATTACAAAATGAGTCATGCATTAAGAATCAGTTATTAACTAGTTTAAAGTGTGAAATTGAAATTTGACAACTGAAAACCAACTGAGGGGAGAAATAAATAAGAAACATCAACTGCAGAGCAAAACCAGCGTTTTTTTGTCAGAAATACAAGTCATTCCATTACAGCTAATATACCTTCTAAATATGGTCTAATCAAGGCCTTTGCCCTGGAATCATTTCTTGAGGAACTGGGTCCTAATCAATGTTTATTCATTCATAACACTCACTTTATCTTGATTCTCAGTCCTCTCAGAACATGTCGTCACTGTGGTACGCTTATCGCCATTGAAAGTGCGTAGATTTATCTAGAAAACATACTGGCTGCATTTTCAAAAGCGTAAAATATGATACGCCTGATGAATGTTCTGGTGATTGTTATTTATTTTCATCTCATCTGTGAATATTTCCCACTAAAGTGTTTAAGACAGTCTCTATAGCAACTAAAGACAGATAGCATCTAGAACATACATTTCTTGTTCTATAATTGCAGTGCTTTTGGAATGAAACGCACAGAACCCGGAGGTGGGGAGGCGTTTGGAAGATGGATGGATGGACAGACCCCCTGGATGCCTGATCTCACTCACTAGCACTAGTAACTGTCCTTCTTCATGCCTGCTTTTTTGGACGTAGCAGAAAAGGGCGATCTGCTTCGGCGCCCCCTGCTGGTCACTCCTGTGAACGCATGCCAGCGCGCCCATTTTTCTGTTTATCTGTGTCCCCGGCTCTTCATCACTTTCCCCTTTGTTTCTTCTGCTGCCATCGGATGGAGGGAACGGAATTGAAGAGAGCGGGTGCTGAGTGGACACCATCATGGCACGAAGTCACAAACTGGCAGACGACCACATTGAAGAGTAACATTAGATGCTGTTAGCAGCTATTGTCTGCTGTCTGTTCGCTCCCTACACTTTTGGCGTTTTTAGATCGGTCCTCTGCATGGTGGCAAAGACCTGCTCCTCCATTAGTGCGTTACAGCCCCCCCCCCCATGGTTAAATGCAGATTTCACTCTGGCTGTCTGAGAGACCGTGGCGCACCGCTAAGCCACGGGATGCCGGCATTAAGCGTCAGGACGAAGCTAGAAGGACGCATGCAGGCTTGTGTCTGCCAGCGGGGGACCGGGGTATTTTCAGTGCTCACAGAATGCTCTGGAACCTCCTCGGGCAGAGGCAGAAGGAAATGGAAACGAGTGTTTGTGTGTGTATCGTCCGTGAGGCTGCCACTCGCCCCCCGCGGCGGGAAAGGAGGATCGACCGGGCTGAACGTGGGGGTGGGGGTGGTGGGGGCAGCTTTTCAGGTCATAATGTAATGAAAAAGCAAATTATTTCCTCGGCTAGATATTCCCGACTGTGGGCTGCAGACATTTCATTAATCCTTCTAAAATTAATTGGTACACAAACATGGTTTCTGGAAATTTAACATAGGTTCATTTTTGTTGCCAGATTTAACAGAAATTAAACCTGATTTAGATGATGTCATGCACATGGTGTGTGTGTGTGTGTGTGTGTGTGTGTGTGTGTGTGTGTGTATTTACAGCCGCGGGAAAAAATTAAGAGACGACATCACAATATTTTGTTTCTCTCATTTCTCAGTTTATGGGTATGCCCTGTATAAAATATAATTTTATACAGGTTTCTCATTAATGAAGGGCTTCTTCCTTGCTTTATGGGACTTCAGTCCTGCTTCTAGGAGCCTGATTTGAACTGTCCTAGCAATGCATTTCACACTTGCACTTAATATTTCCCATTCTTCTTGAAGGTCACGTGATGTCATCCCCGATTCATATATATACAATATTTCTGTTCTGAATCATATTTCTGAGGATTGTTGCAGGGGTCTCATTGAGTTTCATTATTTTTATTAGTTGATAAATTATGAAATCTACTGTACTGTGCTCACACTGAGTACAATCTCTTCCCCACCGTTTCTTTCAGTAGTTGCAATAAAAATGGTTATGAATCATTACTTTGAACAAACTAAACACAAGGCCTCTTCAAATATGTGCATTACCAGCCACGTGGCCCCCTCTGTTCAGTGTCTGTCTGCGCCCACACAGGACCTAACGGTCCAGAACCAAGAGCGCGAAGCAGGTCTGTATGTCTTTTTGTCAAATTTGTTGTGTTACGAAAAAAGACTCCACTGCTTTCATCCACCACATATTTTGGGAGAAGATGAAGCCCCCTAGGAGTGTGTGGCTTCATGCTGTGGTCAGAGGAGCGTCCAACACCTGGCCCAGGTGGGCCAGATGGTCCTGGAAATCTGGTGTTATGTCTGGCAGGTTGGGGAAAACACATCATACAGATAAATCAATAAAAAGGCATGAGAGATACCCTCACGTTACACTCTGTACAAAGCCGGCTTGAGGTGGTGGAGGTGACCCACAGCTGTACTCACGTCTTCTCCATCTCTCACGGTTAAGCCTGCACCAGTTTGGCAGAAGTCAGCATGCTTGCCAGAAGTCTAGAAGCCCATAGTTCAAGCTTCAAGTTACTTTATTGTCATCAGCAGCTGCGATGCATAGTGAGATGATACAACGTTCCTCCATGGACCGTGATGCATCATGCAACAACATATAACAAGATACAATGTGCACAAGGACAAAACAACACTAAACAGTGCATTGACATATGATACAGGACTTTCTGTACACATGTTTTAAATATAACCAGCATAATGAACAGCATGTTCAACATCAATTACTGCACAAAAGGAAATTCTAGCAGCTTTTGTTGTGTGTTACAGGTAAAGTGCAAATGCCATAGAGACCATAATGGGATTATTGGGAACCATTCAGTGAGGACTGCAGTGATACCAGTGTGGAGACCGTCAGAGTTTTACCAAGGACAAAAATTTCACCTCCAGCTGCCTGCCCATCTCATCCATTTCTGATGCAAAAATTACAGTGTATTGTCTAAGTGAATAGGGTGTAGGTTAATTAGTGTGCACACACCGTCTTTCTCATTCTCATTATGTGTTCATGCATTCAAATGTCATGTAGCTTAACTTTTTATACAATTTAGACAGCACAGAATCATTAACCTACTTTAACACATTTATTTATACAACCACATATTTCCCACATTTTGACATCAGTGATGCAGTGAAGATAGTCTCTTTATTTCTTGACGCCAACCCTCCCCATTAATCCGGGTTTGGGACCGGCACCTTGTTGAGCTGGTTTGCTCCCATAAGTGGCTGGATTAGGCTAAACTATATACATATCTACAAAGACTACAATAAAACATCCCGAAATATGTAGTCTAACAAAATACATGACCATACACCCACCATAATAAGAATATATACCAAAACTGACAGATATATAAAATCGCAAGCCACAATTAATTGGTAAGTAATATATTCTAGCTGTCAAGAGCTTGAGAGAAATTATATCAGTATAACTTTGTGTGTATTTAGTATATGGGAGGGGCCTCTTATGGCTGGGGGGAGGACCCTCTGCAGTCCAGGGGCGGACCTAAGGGCAGGTCAGGCAGGTGGTAGGTGTCTTTCAGGGGGGCATTTAATGGCCAGTGTATCAAGGAAAGCTCAGCTGTCCCCGAAGCATGCCATTGTCCCATTAATCTTGGGAAGGGTGACAAATTCAGAGAACATTCAGTGACATCACTTGACATAGTAATGGGCGCTATGGGATTTTCACGTCACGTGTCGTGCGTCGACTTGCACGCTTGTGCATTGCAATGACTCAAGGTCGACGTAGCTCAGGAAGTCGGCAACGTATAAGGAACTGATTTTGCCTAAGTGCAGCCTGTCATTTCCGGCATCGCTCCCCTAGCTTGTATGGAGAAATAATTCCCTCCCCTCTGGAAGTAGTGCCTTTTAGTCCTTTTAAAAATAATTTCAGTCGAAGTCAGCAGCCCATTATTTTTTCATTTGAAGTGGCAGCTTCGGCAGAGGGAAGCAGATTTTGATTAAAATATAATGGATTTATCCGGGCTAAAATGTCATGTGTGTATGGAGTAGATTGAAAGATAACACAAAAACAATGCAAATGAAGGCATGTTGAAGAGGCTTTGGAAAGACGACGTGGCTTGGTGAGTGCAGCACTGGGCCGCGGATCAGAGGCGCTGCCTGGGGGTACGTAGACAGCTCTCCCTTTCAGACTCATCCTCTCCGTAAATCTGCAGTGGAAGCAATGCTTCAGCCAGCCTGGTAGCTGGCACTGTTTGCATCCTCTGATCTTCCTGGCAGAGAGCAGTAATGTCACAAGTGGAGGGGGTGTAGCGTGGGGTGATGGAGCACGCCCAGAATCAATGACACACACATGACAAAAGCCCAACCTGCAACCCCCCCCCATAAATCAGTTGCATGAATCCCGAAGCGGTGGGTGTGATTCGGGGGATTAGTGTGAAGCAGGCGGTTTGAAGGTCCACACCATGCAAAGGGCTCCATTCACACGTACACAGGAGTCCTACAGAAAATGAAAAAAAAAAAACAGCTTGGCGCAGCCCATGGTGGCCATCTACAGCCACAAAGGACCTTCTTGGTTCTTCCACGCCATCCTGCTCCCGTGCTGCTCTTGTGGCTCTTTGCATCACATCCTACATCGTTCATGCATGACAAGCTGTTCTAGCTTTGATTCATTTCAAGAAGATATCGCAAGTTCACTTCTAGTTAGCATGCAAATTCTTCATATCAGAAATTCTATTTTAGCTAGTGAGATTCAGAATGTTTTTCTCATTAATTTCAATGAGGGTTGGATTTTGTACTAATTAAAATGCAAACTTCTGATATCAAGAATTCAATTGTAACTAGTTTTATTTAAAATCGAATTACACCTTGTTACCAAAAACAGAAATCTTCAATGTCAATAAATGTGCATTTTAGCTGAAGTCAAATTTCTGATCTCAGAAGTAAACATAACTAGTTACAATTCAATTTTTGATATCAAGAATTCACATTCAAATGAGTTAGATTTGAATTTATGATATCCCCTAGAAATCAATTAAAGCTAAAATGGCTGGCCATGTTCCCATCGTTAAAGTGCATGTTAGAAAGCTGCTCGTTAATGACTGGGCCAGGCTGTTTCCCAAACACGGCTGCGGAGCATGCCAGACATCCATCTTCCAAGAAACGTCATATCTCTGCTGAAATGGAGTCCGTCCTGCAGCAGCAAGCAGTGCGAGGGTCATCCGAGGGTGCAGGTCCACCAGAAGCAGCCGGCCTGGAATCGAACCCCGTAATAAATCACGGGGAGCTGACTGCAGGCTGGAGTGACCTTTGGTCTGCAGCAGGAAAACAATTTGGAAACAAGGGAGCTTTTGATGAGCCCATCTACGGAGACGGGCTTTCATTAAACCACACAAAAAAGTTCCACGTTTATGGGCACTGTGCAAGTTTGTGGGGTTTCAGATCCGGCTGTGTTTGCCCATCCGCATGCAGCAACTGACCTTCTGCAGGCTTGGGCTAACCTGCACTAGTGGTCAAAATTGTGGGAACACCCAGCATTTCTGGAATTAAGCTTTAAAAATGACTGCGGGGATATTGGCGGTAATGTTTACGAACAATCAACGAATATTTACAAATATCACACACTGAACGATTAAATAAGTAACTGTAGTAACTGGAATGAAGTTCTGCAATCTCTAAAACCTGGAAGTGTTTCCACGATTTTGGCCACTAGTGTACACAGTCGCTTCCCGGCCGGGTTTAAGTTACCATAACCTTTCAGCTGTTTAGCATCCTCCAGTAACTGCCGGCTCCCTCTCTCAGTTCCCTCTATTATCTTCTCTATTTTTTTAGCTTCTGGTCACTTCTTCGGCTCATACAGGCTTCCTTTCCTAGTTCCTTTTAGCATGTCTCTAACTAGCTTTCAGATGTGCTTCAGTGCCTTATTCATTTGCGCGCATCTCCTTTGTCAGAAACCAGGGTCTAATGCATTTCTGACGTTTACCTGTCCTTCATACGAACTCTATTTTTAAGTATTTTGTACTCATTCATGAAAAGCTTTTCTTGAAAAATCTCAGGAGTAACATCAGACTGGACTCCCCTTACTGATTCTGTTTCTTACGTACGGCCTCTGTTAGTGGCGGCATTCCTGCGTGACCTTCACGGTTCCCATGTGACTCATCACATGCAGAGCAGTGTTCCCCCCTCCCCCCGGAGAATGTTGGCTTATACCGCCTGCTTTAGAAGTTGTTTTTCTTTGGCCTTCGCGGGCAGAGCTGCTAGGACGGGCTGACGGACGAGAGCTCCCGGTCGAGGACGAGGAGTAAGCCAGCCTCTCGCAGACCCGGTGGGGCTTCCCCAGCTTATCGCCCCCGCACAGTCCTGCCCCCACCGGCCTCCTCCTTCCCCTACCTCCGTTTGCTGTGAATTTCATTCCCAAGCTCTGCTGAGCGGGACCAGAACATGTTGACGATGCCTATCGCTCCCCAAAGCAGAACACATCAGAGGGGCGGACTATCTCCGCTTTCCAAAAGGAGTCATTACCCCGTCTTTACCGCGGCATGTGGAGGAAGGCAGAAATGTCATCTGACGAACTGTGACCTAAATTCACGAAGGAGCGCGTGCTTCATTGAAGCAGTGCTGCACGGGTGAACGACTTGCTAAGCTGCAGCTGGATTTTCACACATAAATACGCAAATTCCCCAAGCTGATGACATTATTTTTTATTTGTTTAGCAGATGTGTTTATGGAACATGACTAACACAGTTTGCTGTTGTAGTTTCTTTTTCATTTATTCAGACTTTAACCCTGTGAATACCCTTCTGTGAGTGCACTGCTTGCCATTCCTCTCTGTGATTCACAGCTGTGTGAAGGATTTATTCTTCTGGACTTTTTTCTATTTATTTACAAAGTTATGTGCTCTGCAGTAGTACAGAACTTAACAATCAATAGTTTATGTAGAAATTCACTCTTTGGTCACGGCTTATTACCGGGTTGTTAGAAATAAGCCAGATAAATCACAGGAAGTTCTATCATCACTGTTCTGCCCAGTCGTAGCGCAGGGCCACACTCAGATATTCAGGCCAATAAAAGACCATGTTCAGGTCACGGCCCTGGGAACGTTTCCAGGATGCGATCGCCGTCCAAAACAGAGCAGAGACCTGCAGCAATAACCAGCCTTTGCAGAATTAGCTTCAGCTATAAAAATGTCCGTAGTTTCGCTTTTGGCTGGTGTGCAAGCAAAGGAGCCTTTAACAAATGTGTCTAATGCAGGAGAGACTAGACTCTACTTGCATTCACGCTAGAAAGATGGAGACTGTTTGATGGTAGAAACGCCCAGCACGATGTCCCCCATGTGGACGCGCTGCACTGCAGTCAGCAACCTCAGACTCCACTAAATGGATTCATCAAGCAGCTGCTGAGAGTCCGTACCTTTCCGTGTTATTTATCTTGGTGGTCAAAGCTGCAGTATCACTAATATCTAGGCTGAATGAATTTTTAAAGCTTGGGCGATGAGAGGCATGGCCGTCAACGTGAGCCTCCATCTCGGCCTCCCTGCTCTGAATAGACTGAGGCGTGCCTTGGAAAGGCAGCGAGAGCAGAGACATCAAAGGAGAGACTGAGATGCACCCCCCCTACACGGTGGTCCCAGCGGAGAAGCGTAAGAATCTTCCTGCCCCACTTCCCGCCTTTGTCTCCAGTTCTCTGCCTCCTCCTTGCAGAATCCGCGCTGCTTGGTCTTCGGTTACAAAGACACATCTGCAAGATGCCAGATGTCCATAAGACATTAACTAAGCAGCTTGTTTGCTGCAGATGATTAGTGCATGCAGATGGTTACCTTTGTTTCTGAATCTTATCCAAAAAAGAAAATATGAATTTAAGATCAAACTCTCCGCAGTGAGTGCAGTGCTGGACTCTACCATTATGTCGGGGGGCCTTTATGGGTCGTGGTTGTTTTCCCACCGATGTCCTTATTTCTCTGCAAAATCTAATGACACTCATTTCGCATCAGGAAATGATACGGAAAGTTTGGACGCTTTGAATTGTTCTGGAACATCTGTACAGACATTGTGCAAAGATACTTCTAAGGAATGTTTTATGTATTATAAACAAGAGAAAATCATTGGTGTTATTCAGTCTATTTGTTTGGGATGTAGTTGCACATGCCCTATACAGTATATGCATCCATCCAACTTCTAATTGCTTATTTTGGTCAGGAATATGGGGGCCTATTGCCAATCCCAGGCAAGTATCTCAGGGCACAGGGCAGGGGATACCCTGGATGGGATGCCAATCCATCACAGGGCACAGGGCAGAAGGACACCTTAAATGGGATGCCAATCCATCACAGGGCACAGGGCAGGAGGAGACCCTGGCCTGGATACCAGTCCATTGCTGGGAGTACACCATGGATGAGATATCAGTCCTTATATCTGAAGATATTTTTAGACCTTTTCCAGCCAAATGGCCCCTCACTGGTACATCAGCATGTGACTGGCAGAGCCACTCAGAATTTAGGCCCAAAAGACTGGCAGCCATTGTTGCATCTTCCTGATTTCTGGACACTAATGGCGATACGGAAGAGCAGCTTTCAGAGGAAGAACCGTCTGCAGGAGAGCCGACACCGATGATTCCTGCCGTGCTCGCTGTGCCGTTTCTTCTGCTGCTTCAGGGTAATCTGCGGTGGCCGGGCCTCCGCCTTCGCATGGAGAAGGAACAAAAGAGTGAATCTACAGATGGAGCGAGAGGACGGTCTGCTTCTCTGCTACAAAGCCAAGGCAGCCCGTCAGCTTCTGGTGTAATTAAAACGGAACGAAGGCTGATGAGGTTTGCAGTCACTCCAATCCCTGACATGAAAGCATTTGAACTCTTTGTAGATCAAGCGAATGATCAGATCGTACTAGACAGGAGGTGTGTAGTTCAAGAGAACGGAACCTCTCATGGAATCTTTTAGGGTGATTCGTTTAAATGGTACCCTATCATGTACCTGATGAGCAAGCGGAAATTGGCCCTTCAAGAACTACATGACCCGTGATGCCTGTGTTTGTACTAGGCAACTTTAGGGGGGAGTCACGGGATGTGGCAGGCGCTAGGCTAGGATCCTTTACAGGGTCACATGGGGTTCAGAAGCCCAGAAGCTATGGGGACGAGGATGGGAACAACCCAGGGTGTGGTGGCAACCCATCGCAGAAAACTTTAATGTGCTTCTTCATGTGCATGATAAGCATCTCTGGCCACAGAGCGAGAGAGGATGCCACAGATCGCTCCCAGGGGAAGGACGGGGGGCCTCGTGGCTGAGCCGCCAGCACTCCACCCCCTGCTGGTGCCGGGTGATTTTTCCACTGGAGTGCTGATGGGTCTGCATTCACCCCTGAGCTCTTGTACACCAAGAGAAACCAGCAGGGCCATAATGCAAAATTGCACCCACATCTGAAATTTCTTGAGCTCTTGGGAAGGCCCTTGTCAAAGCCCAGATGCAAAACCCCTACCCCAATCCCCCAGAGAGCCTGAGACCATACTCCCCCGTCCCCACCCGTTTCAGAATAGAGGGGAAAAAATAATGACTATGCAGGATGTCCAATCCTGTGGTAACAGATCAATGCATTCATAAAGAGAGTTCTCTCTGTCTCTCTCTCTCTCTCTCTCTCTCTCTCTCTCTCTCACACACACACACACACACACCACACACATACATACATATTCATATCTTTGTGGGGACTCTCCATTCATTTCTATGGGCAAAACCCTAATCTCAACTACCATAACCGCTACCCAGCCCTAACCTTAACCATTAGTAACAAAACTAAATACAAGACTTTTAACACTTTTAGTTTTTTGATTGCAGTCATAGATTTTTGTAAAATTGGGTTTCCCTTTGTGGGGACCGAAGAAATGGTCCCCACAATGTCAAAACAACAGGTTTTTATCACATTGTGGGGACATATATACATCACCCCCACAAATGCACACACACACGCATACACACTCATACACTCGGAGCGTAATGTGGGAGAACAGTGGAGAATTTCTGAATTACAGCAGAGGAGCCTGACAGCAGGGTGCTGAGTTCCTGCATTCTGGCTCTGACGAGACTTCGGCAGAGTTTACGTGCCAGATCTCCTCCATCAGAGTCTCTCCAGATAGTGCTAAACCAGAAAACAATTTACTGAGGCCTGGCAAGCAGGCAGACCTTTGGGAATAATTAACTTCATCTTTTCCAGTTCCAGACACCATACAGCTCGGATGGGCTCCTTGATGCCCTTCTGGAAGGTTAAAAAAAAAAAAAAAGAAGCATCGTTATTATACAACTTCTCCTTTCTGGATCCAGCCATTGTGAGGATGCACCGCAGAATGCGCACGCCTGTCGCCTGACACCGTAGGATGCGAGACCGCATTAGATGGCTTCACGCTGCATGGTAGCTTCCTGACATGAAAAGCCCCTCGTTCCAGAGCAAATTCGAGGAGGTTGCTTTTCTTTTTTTTTTCCCTGCCCCGTTTCTACGGCTACGGGCTTAAGTATGTGCCATGGCAGCTGTGCAAAACCTCAACGTGCCACAACCAGCCCGTCGAAGGTCACGGAGCCCACAGCAAAACATACGCGCTCTCCAAGTCAAACGTCCCAACCCTGCCAGAATGAAACTGGACCAGTGAACTGCAGACTTTCCGTGATTTTTTTTCCAGTCTGACATGACCGACACAAAAATGCAACACATTGTGTCGAGCGTGAGCAGTATAAAAATATCACAGTCGCATTAATAACATCTGATGCTTTTTCCATGTACGAATGGCAGCCATTTGTTCCTAAAATCTAGTATTACAACTTCTTACCACAAACATTTCTTCTCATGCTTAGACCAAAAATATCCTAATAAAAATTCCAACAAACAAAGAATAAAGAATGAAAAGTCTTATCCTCCTGCAGCCCTGTACTGGATCAGTAGTTTTAAGATGAGGAGATAGATAGTTAGACATGATACCATACAGCTTTAGGTCGGCCACATTATATCCTAAGTGCTCTCTCCTGTTTTTGTTCGGATTATATGTCATTTTTTCCCCCACTGTGTCTTTATAGTTCTTTGGACGAGAGACACTCCCAAATAAATGTGCCGGCATTAATTCTGCCTGATTTATGACAAGTGTGGTCATGTGACCTTGCCGACGGTGGACAGATGCCTAACGGACAGGGGGGCCGGCATGACGAGAGGATGGAGGAGGCGGAGAATGGTAAATGTGTGACCCCCTCCCTGCTACTGTTACGATTCCCGGAGTCACGTGGAGTTTCCTTCTCTTTTGTGCACGGCGGGGCGGTGAATCAGTCCATTTCATCTCCATTTCCCCTCTCCTCCCCATGCATCTTAATGAGCCCGCAGCGCCGCCAAAGCGCGGCAGACGTGTTGAGAGAGCCTCTCCTCAGATGCACGGCTGCGTCACACGTTTCCCCGCATCCTGCCAGCCTCCGGCAGGTGGCCTGCGACTGCAAAGACATCTGAGTCCCTCAGGCGCGTCCGTCATCTGTGTCGCAAAAGTCGGGCATTTGGGGGAAATGATGAGGTGCCATCGGTTATGGCGACCCATGGCTCTCCGTTGATGCTGGTCCAAGTCGCCCTAAGAGAAACAATGAACGGGGATGCACTCCAGGATGCAGAACCAGCTGGGCCTTTTCTGCCAGTTTGCGGGGGAAGACGCTCTCCCTGTAGACTGTCCCACGCCAACGGCGGGATGTCCCGCGATGACGGCGGCCTCGGGATCCAGATGCACACCGTGCCCCCCTCTCTTTGCTTTACCCTTCTGCCGCGGAAGCCCAACACTCAAGATTCTAGGCGCCTCATTTGCCTTTTGCACATGAGTAGATAGGAATTCTTCCTTGAGCCGTAGAGTCAGGCACAGGTAGCATCTAACAAGGGTTCGACAGTGCAAAACAAAGCCTGAGGCGCTGACAAAACATCGGAGTAGACAAGTAACTGCAATGGCGCGTGTTTATGGAATAAATATGAAATAAGCCAAAGAAATGGCTGAATCAAGAAATTTGGAAAAATTTCCATCCATCCATCCATCCATCCATGTTCTATACCCACTTGTCCTATGCTGGGTTGAGGGACTCGCAGCCTATGCCAGAAGTTACTTGCACAAGGCAGGGAATAAAGTAGAAATATATAAAATAAATATAAATTAAATTAAAGAAATGACTGAAAGTGGAAATATGGTGCAGTGAGCAAAGGGTCGCTCTGCCTAGTGAAGTGTACTGTGTGTTTATAAGGTTGCAGTGTTATTACAGTGTTATTGCAGTGTTATTGCTCTGTATTGAGTTACCGGACTGCAGAGGGGTACAAAGTGTTCCTAAACCGGCTGGCGGCCGCCCTGATGCCGTTATCTCTTCGGGCGAATCTCACTTTGGGGGACTGGGGTGATTTGGGTCATGCAGGATTGTGAGACAACTGTTTCTGCATCGTTTTCTTCTTGACAGGAGAACGCCGTGCATGCTTCAGTGCTCTCCGTAGTGATCTCCACCACCCTGCGCCACGTTCCGAGGAAAAAAAACACGTTTGTTACCAAAATAGCTAAGGGTTACGAGCAATCAGCACAGATGAGGGCGTGAAGTCCGCGCCGTGTTCCTACCATGGATTAATCAGGATGGTAAAGGGGCGTGTCTCTTTGCTCGCAGACTGCTTCTCCTCCCCGAGCATGTCACGGAGAGCGAAGACCAGTGCTTGATTTGTGCCTGCAGTGGCAGAGCTCATACCACTGTACAGTGTTGCCTGCCATTATACAAGGAGCCAGAGCACACTGGCTCTGAATGACGTTGCACCCAAATTGGCCTTTAACAGCAATAATGCACTATTAATTACTTAAACATGTAACAATCCAATATTTTGTATCGACACTTGTTAGCTGTAAGACAGACTTGCCCTATTAAATGAGCTTAACGGCCTAGAAGGTTAACCTCATCTATTTCAGTGGCCAAAAAGCATGGTGTGTTTTTTCTGAAACACATTAATTTAGAAATCTTCCATGGTTTAGTTTGTATTTATTCCAATGTTTATCTGAAATAAATTTTAAGTTTAATTATATTGGTGTAGCGTTTGAGGTGGCGGAGCTCAGCTCCAGCACAAATTAAGCGCCGGTGATGGCAGGTCCAGAGCCGCAGCGCCGGTGACGGCAGGTCCAGAGCCGCAGCGCCGGTGACGGCAGGTCCAGAGCCGCAGCGCCGGTGACGGCAGGTCCAGAGCCGCCGCGCCGGTGACGGCAGGTCCAGAGCCGCCGCGCCGGTGATGGCAGGTCCAGAGCCGCAGTACCGGTGACGGCAGGTCCAGAGCCGCCGCACTCTCTGACCACCTGAAAGCGAAAGCGACTCTCAGGATATACATCCCGAGGCAGAGAGGCGAGAAGCGGCACCTGATTGGCCGGTGATTCCAGGCGCGGTGGCCTCCCTGTATGGGCACGTGTGACAGGGTGCTGACTGATTGTTTTCTAGGTGAGCTCCCCCTGGGCAAACAAAAATGCCAAACACAAAACCGGTGATGCTCTGCTGGGCAAACAGAAAACACCCACTAGGACATCTGCCAACACCTGCTGGCTGAGAACTGTCCCCCCCCCCCCATTCCGAACCCTCCCAACTGTCTCCTGACAGTCCCCCAAAGGGTTCCCTCGCTCCGGAACTGGCAGGGGCTGCGGGGATGTCTGTGTGGGGGGTCGGGGGTAGCGCTTGCTGCACTCTCCTCTCTCTGATGGCTAATTGCTGAAAATGTGAAGTGGGGGGGGGGGCACTAACATGGCCGTCCTTGGCGGCGACTGACGCGTGATGAGTGAGAACTGTCTGGCTCTGTGGCGCATCATCAGGCGGATCCTGCCGCTAAGGGCAGGACAGGCCATGGGGGACGACGACTGACACCCAGCGTCTCCTGGCAACCAACTGAGACAGTCTGAGACAGGGCTGAACTGGCCTGGATTTTGGGGGCTCCCCATGACACATTCGTCTGAGCAGGAGGGTGGATCCCCACGATGAATTTTTGTAGAGAGGGAGGGGGTCTTCCATAATTACTTTTGCTGACCAGCAAGAGATGGGGAGGGGGGGGGGGGAGCTCATGATAAATTTTACCAGCCCACAAATCCATTGACCCACTGGGAAAATAATTTACAAAGACCAGGCAGCTGCTTAGGGTGCCATCTTATGGAAGGGGCTGACTTAGCGGGCTTCACTGTCTGAGACAAATTAAATTCGGATGGTGATGTGTGCTGGCGGACAACTGAGCAATGATGCTCGCCTAGGGCGACCCCCGCGTCTGCTGTAAGCAGAAATCCCCCTCCCCGCAGATGGCACTGGGGCTGACCTCCGACGGGGGTTTCCCATCAGCCACCGGCATCGCCCCAGACAGCCGCACATGAACAATCTGGAAGTGTGTGCTGGGCGTTTCCGTGGGGGTCGCCTTCTCACGTTGTTTGTATCCAAATATGTCAAACTCCATTATGCTCGCTTTCCACGGGGTACGGCACCGTCGGGATCAGACAGAGCTGACATCACGCTAACAAATGGCTGGCAGAGGAAATATACAGAGGAATGTAAAGAGCAGCTTCACTGAATAGCTTTTCATATTTATTAAGAATAACAGCCTCTATATGTAAGATAGTTGTGCTGGCTGTGATTGACGCTGTGTCAGCATTAAACTCACCGGCCAATTATAACTATTAAAAAACGGTCATTAACCATGGATGTAATGTAGATTTAATATTGCAATATACTATCGGTTGGGAACACGTCCAGCGTGTGTCCCAACATCAAGCCCAGCTGTGCTTGGGCTGGATTTCAAGCCCCCTGGGACCCCGAGCAGGATGTGCAATGAGGAGGAAGATGGATGGGTGGATGGATGGATGGATCACAGTAGCAGCACATTATATCAGCCACACTGTCCACCGGCACACGGTAACACACACCTGAGCACTGGCCTGAAAATGCATAGTGACTCATAAATCTCCCCAATTCAGCCTGTGAGACAAGGCACTTTCCAGTAAATATTTGTGGGGCATCGGTTCTAAATATGAAAATATGAAATCACTGTATCTCTCTTAAAAAAGGCATTTAAAACTTCAACTGGGACTCCAGGGACTAACTTATAATCCTATAAGTGATTGCATGTTACCATCAAATTTCATGCCAGCTGAAAGAGGTCCCATTGCAAGAAGGTGGCGGCGGTGATGGGGGTGAGGGATTGTCAGGGTGGATTGTACCATTCTGCACACCTAAAACACCTGCACAAATACAGGAAGTGGGGAGGGGGGTTGTCAGGGTGGATCGTACCACTCTGCACACCTTATTTTCATTGACATTTACTGCATTTGGCAGACGCCCTTAGCCAGAGCGAGTTACATAAGTGCTTTGAAGTCTCATCAGTGAATACATTCTGAATACACCTCATGCACCTGCATAAGCACAGGAAGTGGGGAGGGGGGGGGAGAGGTGTCAAGGTGGATCATTCCATTCTGCATACCTCATACACCCGCATGAATACAGGGTGTGTTTTTGTGTGTGTGTGTGTCGGGGTTGAGAGTGGATCATGCCATTCTGCATACCTCATACACCCGCATGAATACAGGGTGTGTTTTTGTGTGTGTGTGTGTGTCGGGGGTGAGAGTGGATCATACCATTCTGCATACCTCATACACCCGCATGAATACAGGGTGTGTTTTTGTGTGTGTGTGTGTCGGGGGTGAGAGTGGATCATACCATTCTGCATACCTCACACACCCGCATGAATACAGGGTGTGTTTTTGTGTGTGTGTGTGTCGGGGGTGAGAGTGGATCATACCATTCTGCATACAGTACCTCATACACCCGCATGAATACAGGGTGTGTTTTTGTGTGTGTGTGTGTCGGGGGTTGAGAGTGGATCATACCATTCTGCATAGCTCACACACCTACATGAATACAGGGTGTGTTTTTGTGTATGTGTGTGTCGGGGGTGAGAGTGGATCATACCATTCTGCATACCTCACACACCTACATGAATACAGGGTGTGTTTTTGTGTGTGTGTGTGTGTCGGGGGTGAGAGTGGATCATACCATTCTGCATAGCTCACACACCTACATGAATACAGGGTGTGTTTTTGTGTGTGTGTGTGTGTGTCGGGGGTGAGAGTGGATCATACCATTATGCATACCTCACACACCTACATGAATACAGGGTGTGTTTTTGTTTGTGTGTGTGTCGGGGTTGAGAGTGGATCATGCCATTCTGCATAGCTCACACACCTACATGAATACAGGGTGTGTTTTTGTGTGTGTGTGTGTGTCGGGGGTTGAGAGTGGATCATACCATTCTGCATACCTCACACACCTACATGAATACAGGGTGTGTTTTTGTGTGTGTGTGTGTGTCGGGGTTGAGAGTGGATCATACCATTCTGCATAGCTCACACACCTACATGAATACAGGGTGTGTTTTTGTGTGTGTGTGTGTGTCGGGGTTGAGAGTGGATCATACCATTCTGCATAGCTCACACACCTACATGAATACAGGGTGTGTTTTTGTGTGTGTGTGTGTCGGGGGTGAGAGTGGATCATACCATTCTGCATACCTCACACACCTACATGAATACAGGGTGTGTTTGTGTGTGTGTGTGTATCGGGGGTGAGAGTGGATCATACCATTCTGCATACCTCACACACCTACATGAATACGGGAAGATCTGAACGCATTGCTAAATCTTCTATTTAGTTTACATGCAGATTCTGGATCCCTTTGCAAATGCAAATTAGCCTTCAAATCTGACTAATTAATGGCCCAGTAATATTTTTTTAATCTATGGTACTGACAACTGAGTAAAACATATGATAATCATTTAAAAGCCAAATCTGATTTATACCATTCCACTGAACATGCATTTCAGTGGAAGAGAGTTAATTAAAAGCGCTTACAGTTCAGCCTTGCTAAAAAAACTGAGTGAAGCTGTGCTGTCTGACATTATCAGAAACAATATTCACACGTCCTGATGACAGCGTTGATGCTGAGCACTCCAGAGCACCCCCTGGTGGCGGGGGCTCGTATGTGCTATCAATAACTCCCTAATCACCCAACAGACTTACCGTAACTGACAGCTCACAGTAATTTTTACTGTCACAGGGGTAAAAAGTCCCCGTTCTTGTCCTTCCCACCACTAGGTGACACACACTAGCCCCCTAACGAGACTAAAGAAGTTGAGTGCCCCCCCATCCACACAGTGTTATATTTAAAAACAATGCCATTTTCATCATTTGCTCTGTTCTCTGTATCAAAGCTCATTAGTCTGGGATTTTAGTACATTGCACAATTAGTACATTTAGGCCAAACACAGCAAACAAAAATACTTTTTGCATTTCATATTTTTCATTTTGAAAAAAATAGGTCCCTATAAATGACTGGTAAAATACACACAGGTGACACGAAAATTTGGGGGTATGTAATGGCTGTAATTTCATAAGTAGGATGACGATGTTACGTTTAAATGAAGTTTTCCATTTTAATACTTATTTGTAAGGCCTCCTCATGCCGATATACTTAAGGGCCATTAGACTTATACACAAGTAAAGTCACTGCAGAACTGCGGAACTTGAGATCACAGGCCGCTGTGGAGAGGAAGACGGGCTGGGGTCAGGACTGTACAGCCGTCAGCTTCAGCTAGGTGTCGCTGGCTGGGATGGTGAAGCGAGGATCCTAGGGTTAGGGTCACCGTGTGTGTGTGTGTGTGTGTGTTTGTCTATACGCACACACACACACACACACACATGCACATCTACATATATATAAAAAATTTCCACTGAAAAAAAGGAAGCTAATTATGAGAAAGACCTCGGTGTGTATGTTGATGCTTCCATGTCCCACTCTCACCAGTGTGGGGAAGCAATAAAAAAGGCCAATAGGATGTTGGGTTACATCTCTAGGTGTGTGAAGTTTAAGTCAAGGGAGGTGATGCTAAGATTATACAATTCCTTGGTAAGACTCCACCTAGAATATTGTGTACAGGTTTGGTCACCATACCTTAAAAAGGACATTGCTGCCTTAGAAAGGGTTCAATGTAGGGCCACGAGAATGATTCCTGGTCTTAGAGGAATGTCTTATGAGGAGAGGTTAGCTGAGCTGAATCTGTTCAGGCTCGAGCAAAGGAGACTAAGGGGGGACATGATCCAGGTATATAAGATTCTATCAGGTCTGGATGCTGTTCAGCCAAATAGTTACTTCAGTGTTAGTTCAAATAAAAGAACTCGTGGCCACAGGTGGAAATTGGCAGGAGAACATTATAAAATTTCAGAAAGCACTTCTTTACACAGCGTGTAGTTAGAGTATGGAATAGCGTTCCTGTTAGTGTAGTTCAAGCTAAAACCCTGGGTTCCTTTAAATCAGAGCTATGTGAGATTTTTTAACACCTTTAAGCCATTAGTTGAATTTTCCCCAAACGAGCTCAATTGGCTCCATGACCTCCTCTCATTTGTAAAGTTCTTATAGTCTTAGTACATTTTGTTTAGGGTTTTAAGGGTACGGTTACGATGCCACCTAGTATTTGCTTCATAATCAAGATATTACATTCCTTTACCTCTTCTTTAGCTCAGTGTCCTTCAAACCAGCCCTCAGGAATCCCCAGATGCTCCACGTTTTTGCTCCCTCCCAATTTCCGGGGAGTTGGGAGGGAGCAAAAACATGGAACGTCTGGAGGGCCTCGGGGAGTGGTTTGAGCGGCAGTGAATCACCTCATTATCAGGTGATTTGTCAGATAGAAAGCCATAACGGATCCCCAGACCCCCTGGTTTACGATTCGTGCTGGAAGCCTCGGGTTCGCCTCATGCTCCTTGACTGTATTCTGTCTGCACACTTGTTAATGCACCATTCCTCATCCATGACGACGCCTGTGAGTCTTAGGCTCCCATGAATACTCTGTACTACGAGAAGAAACTGTCGGGATGATGAAAAAAAGCTCCCAGGGAATTATGGGAACTGCCAACTGTGGGCCACAAAAAAGAAAAAAATCCTGAGAGGAAGAAAAACAAAATAGACGTTTGTACACCATATCCTCACCAGAATAAACATGAGAGGGTACAGGGAAATATCTGTCAGAATTTACTGCATTTCCCCTTTAAGTGTCAAGATGGGTATTACAGAAAGTCAGGCTCACTGTCCCGGAGCAGGGGTCTTCCGTATGTGAACCTGACTGTAGGAATATGACATGATATCATCGGGTCTACTGGTGGCCCACAGAAGAGGCAGAGAGGAAATGATGGACAGCACCTCTATAGAGCACATACTGTAATATGTCTGAACTGCAATCATGCCGCTCACACACTGACCGGCACCCCGTCTACAGTGTGAGATCTAGTCACAGCAAACTTTTGGTGATGTAGGAATCCTTCTGGTTAAGACACATGATTTGATATTGAGTAGAGGTGGGTAGTTCAGGTCCAGAGAGTAAAAATCCAGACCAAGATTTTGTTTCAACCAATCAGTTGAGTATAAAGAGTTACAGTTAATGAGTGCTCAACTGGTTGGTTGAAACAAAACCTTGGTCTGGATTTTTACTCTATGGAGCTGAACTGCCCACCTCTGATATTGAGTATGAGTTTGTGTGGGCATCATGCCTCTCTTGTCTCCTGGTGTCTGCAATGACATACCTAGACACCTCAGCCTGCATTGCAGCATGTTCTTTCTGGAAGCGGGATTGAGTAGTGAGTCTGAATGTTACCAGTGCAGGAGGGCAGCCCCCACGCTCCACTGTGAGGCTCAGACTGCCTCCTACTCTGGAATGTTCCAGATCGCGTGGTCTCACTGATTCCTATGTCCTGCTCCCACGTCGACCCTCCTTTCCTTCCTGGTGTTTGATCACCAGATCTGATGTGAGGGGGTTTGGAAAACAAAAGCTGCCTACACTGTCCCCCCTCCACAGGAAAAAGAAGATGCTCATTCTGACCTCAGAGGGTAAGCTACACAATCTCTGCTGTGTTCCTGCATATGCACATACATGATATGTAGCTTATTATGTCATGCCTGTCATGGATTGCCCTGGGGAATCCTTATCATCATCCCAGCCACAACCCCGGGAATTCCGACTGATAGGGCTTCCCTGAGGTGACGAGCCCTATCGTCCCGTTTTCTGGTTTTGCCAGTTGCTCCGGTTTAAGACATACCTATCCCAGCTGTTTCAAGTTCTCTCCTGATCAGTTCTCTATTTCTGGTGACCCGGTTTGTTGATCTACACGAGATCTTCATGGTGTGTCCTGAGTTTAAGCAATTTTCCCTGTGTCCGGTTCCCTGTGTTTCGACTCCTGCTTCGCCTCCTAGATTCTGTGTTTCTCCCCATCCCTCTCAGTACCGACACCGATCGCCCGACCCTTGCCTGGAACACCGGCCTTGATCTTCTCCTCAACCCTCCTGGAACCGACACCGATCGCCCGATCCTCGCCCGGATTACTGACCACAGTCTTCAGCTCTGTTCCACGGTTACCTTTACCCGCAGCTGATCTGCGTCAGTGTCTATCTTCTGACCTTCCCAACAATGCCATCCTCATGCTTCTAGCCAATCATGTATGGCAGTAGCCACTCCAATCACATTGAGGTGTGCTTCCTCAGCTCCAAGGAGAGAGTGCCTCTGTCCAATCACACGCAGCAGTGGATTGACCAGTCCAATTACATTCAGGTGTGCTTCTTCAGCTCCAAAGAGAGAGATCTTCTATCCCATCAAAGTCCGCAATGCAGCCTCAGGACTCTCAGTGAGTGTCCAGACCTCGGAGGAAGCTTTTCTTTCTTGTTAGCTGAGTGCCACCTAGTCTGCTCCACTCCCCTTTCTATTCATAATCATCTGTTAAACGCATGTCTGACGAGGTCCACGTTTAACGAGGCCGACAATAGAAACGATTCATCAGTGACAATTTGGAGCGCGGCTGCTGTTTGACTTCGCATAAAGAGCGTCCTTATCTTTAGGGAGATTCTCTCTGTGAAAGCTATTAGCTCCCTCCCTGGGGAGGGATGCTGGAATGGGGCCCTAATAACGACTAGAGCTATGACTGGCCAGGCGCTCGGCGCCCCCGTGAACTCGCCCCCCCACCACACACCAGTCTTTTACCTCAGAAAGGATGGATTGTACCTGCCACATGTAATTCCCAGGCTCGGGACAAAATGACTTCAACTGGGCCCTATAACGTACCACTCCTCCCACCTCCTGCCCCCCCCCCCCCCCAACCCCTCCACAGGACCCAGACCCAGGACAGCTTCAGTCCCTAACCATGTGATACAAAGCGATGGGTGGAGAGCTGCAGTAATCTGTGTTCACTTATCACTATTTTAACTACCTTTTCAATCATTTTAACATTTGCTGTAAAGCAGCAATTTAAAAAAAAAAAAAAAAAAAGCTCTAAAATTAAGATCCCACTGAAGTGATTTCCGGTTTTTTATTTTCCATTTAAACATTGTCAGTGCTTCAGGCCAGCAGCTGCGATTAACTATTACATTTTAAAATAGATATATTTTCGTAAATTTTATGCCCGTCTTATGATCAGTGCTGGCCGGGGTATGTAAGGATGGGGTACCATCGTGCGGCAGGGAATTCTCCTGATCGCCGCACAAATCCCACACAAGGCTCCCAGCTCCCAGCTCGCACATGTACCTGCTAGTCCGTAGGTGCTTAATTTTCTCCTAAATTGTAATGGTTTCCAGACATGAGGGGGCACACTGCGGATGGCTAATTACTGCAGTCTGAGATTATTTAAAGGTGCAAGAGAAGGTTACTCGGGTCTAGCAAGCATATTAGGCCTGTCCACTGTACAGCTATGCTGCTACTCACCTTTTACTGCGAATTCTGCGGCAGTGAACAGGCTAGTTTATTGAAGGTCCTCGAAGTATTACAGAAAACAACTGAGCCATATGATTATTGTACTAAATGCTTGACGTATGGCATACTGAAGCACTGTATAACTCTTTGGTTGAGATCTTTAATGGTCGAGCCAATGACCCTGAGGTCCTACTGCTGCTTCTGAGCTGGGTCACGCTCGGCAGGTGACAGGGCCACCAATAGTCTGGCCGAGACATTTAGGATAGATTCCTCACATGGTTCCTCATGTCAATCCTCACATGTGTCAGGAAACGGGTCTTTGTTTGATGACTGGTTGCCATTTGTCATGTGACTATTACGTTGCGGGGGAAGAACATGGCGGCATATAGTTTTGTTGCATGCAGCCCACAAGTCAGGTCCTGTGTCACCTTTATGTAACAATTTTGTTCCTCATGTCGTTCTTCACATTGTTCTTTTGCTTCTGCCTGTCTCCTTTGCCAGAAACATGAAGAACTGTATTATTTTCAATTCTATTTCCCATCCGGTTTGTGTTTAAATCCGCCCCTTCGTCCAACTGGAGCCCTCACAAGCATCAGCAGTAGCCAATTTCGCTTCCAAATGCAAAAATATCCAACGGAACAGAATAATTATGACATTTTCAGCTGCAGGATGGGAAATAAGTCCTTAGAGCGTCATTTTGAATTCCTTCACTCAACAACCTGCATTGCAAACTACTTCGAAATTAATTCAGTTTCAAGTGCAGATGATCAAAGCTAATCTCGACCTTTCCAGTTTACTGTTTGGCTTGAATGAGGAACTCATATGCTGAACCGTGCCTGTCATTTGATTATTTTTTTCCCCCCCACAAAAATAGTTACGAAGGATTTAATTTTCATTAGTGAAATGAATGAAAACCCTCAGTTACTTCGCTGTGCTCAGACTGACCATAGTATGTCAAATGGACCGGCGGAAAAAAGACTTCACTGCCCTTATAAGGCTTCACGAACTGCGTGTTCGCTAGGCCTGCACAATATAAGCTGATTCCGGAATGATCCACGGTGCGTGTGACGGCATCTGTCTTCCATGCTGCTCTCACAAAGGGGGGGCGTCTGGCGCATAAGGGACGTAATTTACCGCAAACACCTGATCGGCAAAGGAACCAGTTGTTCTCTAAAATTATTTATTTATTTTGAAATTAAGTTGTAATTAACTGCAGCACATTGCTATGATCCTAATTAATTTCTTCACGTCCTGACAGAGATGAATGTTTTAATTCAGGGAATCCTTTCTTAATTCACCACTTAGCCTACATGAAGAGGAATGAATTATATATATATATATATATATATATATATATATATATATATATATATAATTTGATGTCTTTAATAGTACTAGTAGTAATAGTACAGGAATCTTGATATTAATTCATACCCCTAAGCAGGATTAACCAGAACTTAAAGTAAATAGGAATGTTTTCTACAATAACACAGAAAGATAGCTTAGCAGTTGCATATTAATGCAATAATAACATGGCTATGTACATATAATTTTTCTTTAACAGGAAACATAGTAATGACTTAGGTTTAGAGATTTCGCTAACTTTGTCAGGGGTAATACTAGGTCCCTAACATTTACCCATGCAGAATTATTTTATTAAATTATGTGTTTATTTCTTATAAACAAATCATAATGGTTTAATTATATTGATAACAGGAAGGAGAAATGTTTCGCGGTAGGGAATGTCAGGTCCCTTGTCCATTTCGTGGTCAGTTTCGAGGTGTATTTTGGATCACTGTCTTTCGCTACCAGACTTTGGCATCTGGCCCAGGGAACACGGCATTTGGGCAAAACGTCCGAGCTCATACCGTCCATTATGCATCTATATTAATACAGAAGCAACGATCTGTGTCTAAAATGACCCCAAAATCGACATAGCAAACCGTTACACCGCCTTTTGTGTCCCAGCCCACTTTAATCGTGCTTAGAGAACTACAATTGCACAGACACATATGCCTTATTACATTTAGCATATATCTAGCAGAAGCTTTAATCCAAAGCGATGTGTAATTGAGAAGGCGGGTCGGACAGTCCCTTGGGGGCTAAGGATGCATCAGTGAAATCTATCTGCTGACCCCAGGATTTGAACCAACAACCAACCAATCACATGTACCCTGAACCACACACCATAACCACCACCCTCCCCCCCCCCGCCCCCCAAAAGAAAGTGTGCCATATGCTTTTATTAGCATTCGAAGAACGTATAAAACGCACTGAGGACTCCTTGACAAAAGAGAAATAGATTAATGCTCTAGCTGCGCCATTCTCAGCAGGATCCTTCATATCTTAAAAATATGGACGGATCTGGTGAGTTATTTTTTTTGTACATTAACATAATTACAGGTGCTGACATTCTTATCAAAGGATGCTGCTGTTCTTGTCATCAAAACATTGCTGCTTTTCCCTTCATTTGTTTAAAGCAGTACTGTCCCAATCTGGTGCACATTTTTGCTCCCTCTCAGCTTTCGTCCCAGATGTCTACCCTTTCACATGTCCAAAGCGTCTGATCCTTTGCAGTCCACCTTTGCTGATCATCTCACAGGCCCTAAGATGGCTCTATTCTGATAAACCTGCCTAGTGCACGAATCCTGTCTTTCCTGCCTGGAAATGTTCACCTGTATTTCACGGCTGCAGAAAGTAAAACATATTTTATGCAGAAAGAATCTCAAAGTAGGCCTAAACAAATCTGTTCCATTCCTCTGAGATGGTCCATTTCTAACCATTGATTGTGTAGCCAAACACTTAAATAAAAAATATGAGGAAATAGTTTCATTTGTAAAAGCCAGATCTCCAGCACTTGGCTCCATCAGGGACGGATTACGGACCGGGCCAGCAGGGCCGCTGCCCAGGGGCCCTTGGGGTGCAGGGGGCCCGTGGGGCCCCTAGCCCAAAACAATTTGCAACGCTTATCAACAATGTATTTTCATTTGTCTATTTGTCTACAACATTGTATTTTCATTTGTCATTCTTTGATCCTCTGCCTACAAGGGCCCCTGACCCTATAGGGCCTCTAATGGAAACATGGAGGGAGGGCGTTTGGCTGCGTTTTGCCCAGGGGCCCACACAACCCATAATCCGTCCCTGGGCTCCATGTATTATGTCGTCTTGAAAGGACCAGCGACCGTTCCTCGCATTCGATCCATTTGACCAATAGTATACCCCATTCAAATAGCTACTGGTCAGGCCTTTGATTACATGTGCTGGTGGTGTCACAGGTCAAATATGTGAGAGACAGTGATCCATAAACGAAGAGCTGAAACTCTGTGTGACAGAAGTATTAAATATTTCTGTGCAGAATCCAACAAATTGTATCTGCGTATGAAGGAAATTGGCTTGCATAAGCTATATTTTAGAGGCTGATTACGACTAACGAGGCTTTATCAAAAACCAATTTTAATTTCCAAGTGCATTTAAGTGGGTTTTTTTGCAACGGGAAAGGCTTTTAACTGATTCTTCCATCAGATGTTACTGCTTAACCTTTGCATCCACAGGAATAGCTGGATGCATGATAACATGCTGCATTGTAAGGACTTGCAAAGCCCCAACTGGCTGACTGGTATCTATATGCTCTGCCAACGAAGTCTGGGAGCTGATCACCTCCCAGGACTTGCATCAACACACCTTCACGTCTTACTTATAAACCAAAGAACATCTGTAGATGCAGATGACTCATTAATTATTGAAATTGTTGCACTCATGCGTGCATTTCCGATAAACTAATTACCCAATTTAGGTCCGGGGGAAGACGGATACGGCGCTACATGGCAACCGCATGAACACACGGTGTCATCTTCTTAGATGTTCACAGCCATCGACCCCTCCAAAACAGACCCTGAGGATCCCATACAAGCAGACTATAAAGACACACCCAAGGACTGCTCCCCCTGGAGGTGGGAGGTGCAATCAAAGGCAGCAGGACCACAAGGCCACATGCTTGTAGTGATCACTGTGCTCTCAAGCAGGATCCTCCAACTTCTCTGAAAGAGAAGAACAGGCTGTTGAAAATCAGCATCCCCAAGGTGGAGAGAGCTCCGCTGTGTCTGTACAGCACATCTACACCAGAAGGACTTAATCATTGTGGTTTCTTCGCGTTACTAAGTCAGTTTACAAAGAGCACAGCGACTCAGAAATGTACCACTGATGTCTCAGCTGCAAAATGATTCTAAATTTAATTAAATATCAGTCATTTTATACAGAGTGATTTCCCAACCCAGACAAGTTCCACAGATGAGCACAATACAGTACCTGCTCTATGCAGTGTGTTGTAACGACGTGCGGGCGAGCGGGGAAGCAGGCAAGTCAAGCCGTAAATACAGGCAAACAGGGTTTATTAGTCGGGAAACAAACAACACTGCAACGAACATCAATGACGGATCTGGGGAAACTAACTGAGACTAAATACACAGGACAGGCTGAACATAACAGGTAACAGGTGATGACAATCGGGAAGTAACACGAGGTAACGAGGGGGGCGTGGCACGCACGACGATCGGACAAGCCGGGCGTGACACAGTGTTCGATTGCTTTGGTTTTATTTATCTCTATAAATCTGAATTGAGCAGCAGCGCCCCTCTAAATCCGTGCTGTCTGATCTTCCTAAAATACTTATCAAAGGCATTTCATAAGGTGCAAAGCCTTCATAAGCACTGGAAAATTATAAGTCAACAGGAAAACACATTTCACCCACCCCAGCACCTCTGCTGACAGGAAGAAGAGGAACGAAAAAAACACTGTGACAGCGTGACAGAAACAACACAGGGAAAAAGAAAATTACCTTGGCAATCATTTAGAGTGACTGTGAACGGCCTGTGAACTGTAAAAGCCAAATGATACCCGCGGAATATGCAGGGATCCCGACTGGCCTCCGGAATACCTATGAGGGGAATTCGAAACCAGCGGGACAAATGGGGGGGTGTAAACAGAGAGCTGGGAGGGGGCCATATACAGAGAAATGGATGGGGAACGGTATAATGGAGTGCTGGGTGGGGGGTGGAATATATAGAGAGCTAGGTGGTGGGGGCGATATATAGATAGCTGGGGGGGGGGGGAGATATACAGAGAGCTGGGGGGGGGGATATACAGAGAGCTGGGGGGGGATATACAGAGAGCTGGGGGGGGGATATACAGAGAGCTGGGGGGGGGATATACAGAGAGCTGGGGGGAGGGGGTATATAGATAGCTGGGGGGGGGATATACAGAGAGCTGGGAGAGGGGGATATACAGAGAGCTGGGGGGGGATATACAGAGAGCTGGGGGGGGGGGATATATAGAGAGCTGGGGGGGGGGGATATACAGAGAGCTGGGGGGGGATAAGAGCTGGGGGGGGGGATATATAGAGAGCTGGGGGGGGATATATAGAGAGCTGGGGGGGATATACAGAGAGCTGGGGGGGGGATATACAGAGAGCTGGGGGGGGATTATATAGAGAGCTGGGGGGGGGGATATACAGAGAATTGTTTGGGGGATGCTTTAGGGGGTTTTGCAAGTGATTTCTGATTGTAAATGAAATAACAGGAGGAACTTCTGTAAGTTTCTGAATGTCAGAGCACACTGTAGACACAGGTAGTCGGGAGCCAAAGATCTCACATTATCCTCACGCTCTCCCTGTCTGCTTTCCAAGGCATTCTCCAAAAGATCAGATTGAGAGCAATGCATCCTGGTCCATTTTCTCTCTGTGCTGCAATTTCTCTGCTGTCTTGTAGCAGATTGTTTGTTTTTTTGTTTTAAAACTCACCCAGCTGACGATGGCATTGACGAGGAGGGACCCTGTGCTGGTGGAGAAGCAGGCCTTCCGCTCGGAGAGGGGACAGCTGGGGGGAGGTTATCTCCGCACATTCATTGTCTGAAACAATCATTTCCTCCTCTGCAGAATTTCAATGCATAATATTAAAATCTGCTCGGTCGGTCCAAAAATGAGTTACACGATAACATCGCCGGATAACGACCCAAAGGCAGAACGGCAGTCAAGAAAGGTGACGGTAACCTTTTTAAAGTCGAAAGCCGTTTCATCTTTAAGAGCTGAGACTTGAAGTTCCGGCTGTCGGACGTGCAGTGCTAACTGGCTAATCTTTCGTTTTTCTTGTTCTGATGCAATGGTGTCATTACCATGAAAAGCCACGCTGGTTGCCCAGGGCTAATGTGTATGCAGACGCTCAGAGGAGAGCTGCAGATGTTGCTTTTGGAGAGCACACGGTGTGAGTGTGAAAGAGGGGGAGATTATGCAGCAGAAACCGGGCTGGGAAGAGTTTAGGCAGAGCTACATGTGAACCTTCTCCATTAGACTTTTCTTATGCAATCCCTCCTTCCGTCGCTGCAGAGGGCCCCACTGAGCCATGGTACAAACTGCAGGTGAGCAGCGGAAGGTTTAGAGGAAACCTTAAGCATCCATCCAAACGTGCACCGTGGAGAATGTCTTCGCCGGCCCCAGTTGGCCGGCTCGCAGTCTGAAATTCTGTGCGATGCACAAATTGTGCGTGAATTCACTTCAGACACCTCATCTGATTCTTATCTTAATATGCATGAAGATATTCTGAGGCTGGATGAAAGTCTAGGCTGATCATGACTGATTACAGTTACAGCATATGCCCACCCCCGCCCCCCACCACCTCCCAAGGTCTAAACAGTCACGGTACCATAAGTACATGCATTGTTTATTCTGACCTAATTACATAACTAATGACCTAGGCAGTGGAAAGCATGGCCCTGTGAGAAGCAGAAACCACGCCCGGGGTCCCCCAGTCAGCTGGGCAGGGGTGGCGGGCGGGCGGCTCACAGACGACTGGGGAGACCTCACTGCGTTACTCAGAAATACTCAAGCGTGGGAAGCAAAGCAGTCACAGGCACACACCTCTTACATCACCGTCTCCAAATTGCATCTAGATTGAAATAAACCTGTATGTCGGACGCGACACGTTGAAAAACCGACAGCTAACAGAAGCGACGAAGTACAGTACTGCAGAGTGCTTAACGTTTGGAGAAACACAACGATGGAGAGAGAGAGACAGAGAGGGAATGAGAGAGAGAGAGAGAGAGAGAGAGATTGTCTCTGCAGTACAGTCCAGTAGAAAATTCTTCCCAAAATACAGGTCATACATTTCAGGAGTAGTTCTTTCTCGTGATGTCTTGAGGGGCAGCATTTGCTTAGAAGGTCTCCACCACCTCAGTTTAACCGCATCCTGGCTGGGAATACAGGGACGTCAGGGAGACTTTCATTCACTCAGCATTTACAGGCTTTTCACCCCGCTAGGCAGTCACTTACATTAGACACATGCACAGTGAACAAACACAGGCAAAACAGCAGCAGACTGTTAGGAATATCACAGTGCTAGTCACAGTGCTTTGTATGAAAGCAGTGCAGTGAAAAACATCCAAAAGCTTCAAACACATCTGACTGGAATAAAAAGAATAGAAATCAGGAGACAGAGGATGACTTGTAACATTTAATAATAATAGTAATAACAACAGTAATAACAACAGTTATAACAATAGTGAAAATGATAGACGCCAGGAATGTAATTATGCACATAACGTTTTACAACTAGGTGTACAGAGAAGCTCATTTTACCGCACGTCTGTACCTCCTACACGAATCCTATTTAAAAGGGTCCCACAGGTCTTTCACATTTCAATACAAACACTCACCAGCACGCTGAAAATCACACTGCAAAGGATCATTCGCTTCGATGAAGCACTTTGGGGTTCTGTATTTTTCACATCATGTAAACGTTCCTGCCTCTTCTATTGTGTGGCCCCGCGGGCTGGTTCCATTGGGGACGACTTGTGTGACTGGTTAATTAGCACAGAACCTTTTTTAAAATGATCTTGCCTCATCATCAATGACAATTAAAATTTTACAAGTTTACAATACATTGCAAAGCAAAACACACTTAGTAAACAAACGGCAGAGGTTTGGCCCGAAAACCGCTAAACTGCAGCGAAGCGTCCTCTCGGACAGACGGGAAAGGACTTTGGAGCAGGAGAATACTTTCAAGATGATCATCATGTGTGATTGTCATGCCTTTATACCTCCCCAACGAGAAAGGGTTCTATTTTCCTTGTAAAAAGCACAGAATTAGAAGAGGAAGTAACACAAAGAGGAATTTGGAATGAGATTCTAACCAATCAAGGAGGCCTTTCTTGGAGATCCTGTCCTATTCAGGGTGACAGAAATTATGTAGTGTGTTTCAGGTATAAAGGGCTCCGAGATGGAGTCATGAACCCATGAATGGTTGAATGCGAGAGAAGTCCATCACTGCTTGAACAAGCAGGCAGTTTGGGGTCTAATCAGCTCTCAGACGAGCACTTTCAATCCAGGGCAGCCAGGAGGACAAAAAGCAACCATTTTCAGGCCACAATTTTCAAGCCAGACAGAAGCTTTCAACCAGGGTGTAGACCAGAGCTGAAGGAGAAGAAGAGGCCCGGCTTTAAAAAGGTGTACAATGCCATGTGTACGCCGGCGGCTATTTGCAGAGTTATAGAACACAAATGTGCCGACGAATCCATGCTCTCCACTGGAGGTAATGTGAGTAACAGCGAAGACGTCAGCTCTGCTTAGGCTGAGGATGCAGCAGCGAGGTGAACCTAACAGACTTGTTAAACTAACAACACGCCCACCCAGGACCCCGAAGGGGGGGGTGCTTTGAGCCGATTGGCGCCAGGGCACTGACAACACTGATGCGAAGGGTCGGTTTGAACTACAAACCATGGGGAACTGTTAGGAACCAGGGCTTACCAAAAAAATTCCATTACAATAAAAAGGTCTTGGTCTGCTTGAGAATATACTTCAGCGAAACTGCTGAAATATTGCAGCTTGTGTTATTCTCCAGGAATGATGGTTAATGGGAAAAGGCGCACACAACAGAACTGAATTAATATTTTTGAAATATTTTATTCTATTTATGCTCATAGAGTAGCAGATGCTGGATCTTCCCATTCCAGGGTCCCTTAACGGACAAGTCGGGTTCAGTTTCCGTGATGACATCACCAGTGACCTGGGTCTGTTGTTCCCCGTCAGCAGGACGGCCAGCTGACCATCCAGCTACCAGCTTACGTTCAGAGGAGCACTTCATGTTATTGCTGCTGAGTAAGTGAGATAAGCTGATATTTAGCTCTTCAAGAAAGTCCTTTTGTAGGCTGGATCCGTAAGTGAGGTAAAGCACAACGGGAAAATGACTGCCTCTCCCTGCGGATGCATCATACAGCGCACTGGAGGTTACCCCCTACGCGGTATCTACACACACATATACACAGTCGGGGAAAACCAGCCATTAAGGTACCATGATGGGAACTGTCTAGCAGCCAAGACAAAGATCCTACATTGCACCATAGTACTGTACAGAGGTAATTATGGTCCAAATTCACAGACAAGCGTCACTGGAAAACACACAAAGAGAGGCGTACACAAATATTGGCTGTGAGGAAACAATCGCCGCAGGGTGCGTCGGAGGAATCGACAGACGCGTGGTCGAATTTGCGTACGGGTTTGAGACCCAGCATGTGGGGGGCTAGAGAAAACAAGCTTGGGTGGGGTGAGGAGTAGTCAGTACAGAGTGCAGGGGTGCTGGGGGGGTCCGGGGGTCCCGCTCCTCTGGAAGCTCAGACAGTCTGCTCTTTGGGGAAGCTGTAAGGGAACTGGGGGCCCCCAGGGGGGTTCCTGGGGGCCACCCTATCACAGGGGTGTGGCGTGCAGAGCTTCTGGGGCAGGTAGGAGAGCGGGAGACAGGCAGCAGCGGGGCGAGAGGGGCTGCAGAAGTCTGTGTGGTGAACGTGAGGGCGCCTCAGAGGAACAATTGGGTTCGATACGTCTTCATGGTGCTTCCCGTGGCTCTGTGAAAACATGAGTGAGAGAGGAAATAGGCAGAAAGGCACAGCAAAAGTAGGAAAGCTGATTGGCTGGCTGGCTGGCTAGCTGATTGGCTGGCTGGTTGATTGGTTGGCTGGCTGATTGGCTGGCTAGCTTACTGGCTGGTTGGTGGGCGGGTCTCATGAACAAGGTACAGGTCACGCCATGACGTCCTCACCTCAGAAACGACATTATCTAATTCACAGCCACATGTGACCAGTAAGAGATTAGCGAACCCTGTAGTATCCACAGTAGAAAATCTATATGCTTCTTCATGCTAATCATCCAAAATAAAATCAGATTATTGCGGGCAATGCTGAATTAATTAGCAAAATTCATTATAAATGGACACAATTGATGTACAGTGTGTTTAACAATAATTGAATTATTCTGCTTTGCATGTAAATTCATACTTGGTGTTCAGAAAATTTTTGAAAATTAAACTCTTGAGAACTGATTGTAATTACAGTACCTTGTATTAATTACTTTTATTGTAACTATAAATTCATTATTATTAAGTTATAATTATGTATATTTTCTCATTGAATGCCTTTATTAAAAGATCTTGATTCATTAAACCATTTTTTTTTCTGCAACATTGATCATTTACATTTGGGCATCTCATTTTAATACCATTCCCGGTGGAAGTGAGTCTAGCATATCTTCACCATAGACCTTTATAGCACCATAGATCTTATTCCTCAGGAAAGCACAGGATTTGATGGTCCTTTCTGCACTGTGTGGGTGTGAGGACTGGTTTCCATGATGCCATTTCACCCGGAGCCGCCCGTAACAAGGTCATGTGATGACTTCTCGGCTCTTTTTAAGCCTGGTCTGTGTTTGGAAGCCTCTGTGGTCCAATAGAGGAGATCCGCTGAAGGAAACCTTCCCAACCTGTGGGCCAGAACTGGAACTTGAGCGATTACACTACAGGAACGATTACATACACCCACCTGAGATGCAGCAGTTCATTTTTACCCTCTGTATAGGATATTGCATTTTTGCTCATATGTCTCAAACTATACATGCCACTCTGTTAAGACCTGTTGATCCTTAAAGACATTTGTGTGTAGGACATTGTGTGTGTCGGGGTGTGACCTTGTCAACTTCCTCTTCCTGTCAAATCAATATTTTAATCAAGATTAAAGAATTTTTTTCTTTTTCCTAGATCTCAGGAGGGCATGAGGAGAAGGCAGTCGGCAGTTGTTTTGAATGACGGGGAAGGCAGGGTGGGAAGTGGAAAGAGACGGAGAGCGGACTTACGAAGAGCCCCCCAGCATCTGCACGTCTACGATTACGATGATCCGCACTCTGATGGTAGCATGATGAAGGGGAGGACCCACAGAAAGGAGCTGGTCACCTTTGACTGAAAGAGCACCCTCTACATGTCCACAGGAGCAGAACACCATAACGGGAACTCGGGGGGGTATAGAGAGACTGGGAGGAAGCGGCATCATGCATGTGTGGCTGTGGAGCCCCCCCCCAAAGAGAGTGTCCATCTTCTGGCCCATAGGTGCTACTGAGCACATGTGGTAGCAAAAATTGATATGTGCTATTTGATTACTCAGATATAAGTGCAACCTCTTCTGTTTCATGTATGTACTTGTATGGCCTTGATCTGTACATTTGTGCAACACAAAGCAAACGTAAAAGCATCCCTCTCTCCAACCCTGACACATGCAAGCATTCGCTTGGTGCTGATGGGGGCTGTCAGGAAATGAATTACTCGAGCCAGAAGGCTTTGTTGAAACATTTCAGGGGTCTAATAAATGACGTGACAGTACAGCATTTCAGACAGCTTCAGCCTCTGATGTGGTTACTTTGCGGAATTAAGCTGTCAGATTGTTTAGCAAACTATTAAAAGCCGCAAAGTACAGTGTATAGTCTGCACTTATCCAGCTGCGGATCTTTTTTTTTTTTAATAAGTGCCAGCGGAAATCTCAAATAAGGTGGTACCAGAGGGAGTGAATATCGTGGGTAAATATATGGCACGCTTCTGTAGTGCTGGGAACAGAAAACGTAAACATGGCTAACATGCTAACGGGGTTAACATGCTGAAGCAACGCCGCACCAAATTCCCATGGCGTAACATGGCCAGAATGTCCTCTCGGGGTGCTCTCACACCCCCACGAACACTTCTCACCGCATGGATATTGGTGTAAAATATTTTGACTTGCCGAGAATAACACTGGCTAGCCAAGCACTAGGCCGGAGTGACCCTTTGGCATGAATGCGCAGGCAGAACTGGGCCAAGGCCTGGCAGCCATCTTAGAAGAGTTTACTTTACGGGCCTGTGGGCCATGAAGAGCAGGAGGCCAGAGGGCAGCTAAAAATACTATTTTCTCTTCATCATTTCAGAACACCACTATTTTTTCACGTGTGTCCCTTGGCAGCTATTTGCTCTGACATATTAAACACCCAGAACATGTGTGCTTTCCTGGCTGGTGGCACATACATTACAGGTGAACGAGGAAATGTCTTCTCTAATTACTAATAAAATCAAGAGTGTAATATCCAGGGCAACATGCACTGATTTTTAACTATGCAGTAGCTACTGTTTGAAGCATTATTTAAACCAATTTGAAGCATTTACAGTTTTGGTTTATTGGAAGGTTCTGCAGTTGATTATGGTTAATATGTCTATAATTCACATTCTGTCTTGACTGGATGTAGACGCTGAGGACACTGACAATAAACAAATATAATGTCCAAATTATTTCATGACAAATCATGATAGATTGTCAGAGGTGATGTCACAATGCCTAAGATTTCAAAACTCTATGGCAGGCTACTTAAGGTAAAGACTTTCTATTCGTAGATGGTATAATCAATCACACATACAAATTGGGTCATATAAGCCATACTAATGAACAGCAAACCTCTTTGGCTCGCATATTTAACTTCAAAAGTAAGTCATTCAAATAAGACTTGCTTAGTACTCCAGGAGTCAGGTGCTGAGATCTTCTTGGAGAGCATCAAATAAACAATGGCAGCAAGCCAGAAGACGCCTCCATTGAGGCTTTGGGTACACACTATATTCACAATAATCTATAAAAGAAATCAACAAAGTTACTGACTTTTACCAAAGGCTGTACAAATTTTGAAAATAACTCCAAGTGTGAACTAATTAAGGGCGTTTCTGCTTGTTGACACGTTCCTGCAGAGCATCACAGAGCACATCGCAAACGGCCAGGCCAGCATCAGCGTGCAGGAGCCTCTCAGTGTATGTGGGATCTTCCAGCCCTGTGTGGAAGATTCTAAAGAAGCCCACGGAGCGAGAAATCAGATCAGTGAGTCAGGGTGAGATAGAAACACCACACAGATAGAGTGAGCATCTTTATGGATCAGGATCATGGATCATGGGCAGGGGGTTGATGGGAAACACAGATTACGTGGAGACTAGCTGCATCATAGTCCGTGTGCAGTCACATTCAGGAAGATAACTGGCATGTTTCGACTGCTCTTATTGGATCAAAGAGCTAATCTCAGTCATGATGAGATGACTGCAAAACATCAAACATACATCCTATGGCACACATCTATCCGTCCGTTTTCTGTAGATGCTTGTCCTATTCAGGGTCACAGGGAGTTCTTGGAGGGAACAACCCAGGATGGGGTGCCAAACCATCACAGGGCACACTCACACACCATTTACTCACACAGGCATTTTGGTAACTCCAATTAACCCCAGCATGTTTTTGGACTGTGGAGGGAAACTGGAGTACCTGGAGGAAACCCCACGATGACATGGGGAGAACATGCAGACTCCACACACCATGGCAGAGAATCAAATCCTGGTCCCAGAGGTGTGAGGCAACAATGCTAAACATTGGCCCACTGTGCCACCTTTGGCATCTCGTGGTAAGTGGAACAGTGAAATGGGCAGCCATCGCCCTTCCTGATGTCTGTTCATCCACATGCTTTTGGATGAAGTTGCCATCAATGTCACTCTGCAGCCGCCTACACAAATGAACTAAATCCAGAATGTTCCTCTCACTGCTCCCTAAGCAGGTTTCCCGAGGTATTTCCAGCAGTCTCATTTTCCTGATTAACAAAGAAATGCTAATGTCAAGAAGCATGAATAGACTGATCGTGCTCATTTTCATAAAAAGTGCATTCATCAAGACTTCCCTCCCCTTCCTGCAGTTATGAATCTCCCGAACAAAGAGCGACCCCGCTAATGCTGCAGCTCGTTTCATAAAATGTCACTCGGCTCCGGAAACACGCCCCGACGGGATGCGATTTAGGGGTTTATGCCGAGGATGCAGGGAGATCCTTCCTCCCAGAAAGGCCGTGTCTCTGAACCAAAACATCATTCTTTGCTGCCTGTTGCTGAGCTTTAAAATAATCACCTGAAAGCCAGCTTATGCTGTGTTCACATACGCTGTTCTGCTAACGATGTGCGCTTTCACCCAACCGGCCGTCAAATCCCTTCAGATGGCCAAGGTCCCATTCACCTGCCATGTTTGTGAGCACAATGAAGGCCCATTCCTCTTGTTGAATCAGACCATATCTAAGAAACTTTGCTGAACACCTCTAATTTTGGTGAGGTCATCTCTAAAACGATAAGGCCATACAAAGTGTGGTGAGAAAGGGTTTGCAGACGCAGCTTCATCCACCTTCTCCGTCAATGACATCAAAACGGCGTCGGTCACGCGGCCACTTTTCCCTCCTGACAGGCCCTCTGATCTTACTCCTTCCTCCTTTCTGCCCAGCGAGCAGCACAAGCAGCCTTCAGAGAGCCTTTGAAATGCCACACTGTGATGTTAATTGTTTGCCTTTCTGGGGAGCCTGACTCACTCGGGTGAGACCCCCTGAGAAATGGTCCCGCTATTACCTTTCAGAGGAGAATAAATGGGTTAGTCTCCAGGGGGGAGCCCTTTCTTTTTACGAGGTCTGCCAGAGTCCAAGCTGTCCTGTGCTCGAACCTCTAGGTGGAGCACCAAGCTCTGAGTCACCCAAAGGCTGAATGTCCAGATCCTCGTTCTTTTCTAATTAGGACAGATCCTGATAAAATTGCAGTATACTGGATATAATATATGGCCATAAGTAGGTGGACACCAGGTTCTCCAACATTTCCAACTTAGGGTACTAATATGAAGTTGGTATGCCCACTGTTACTGCAGTAGCTACTACTCTTCTGGGAAAGCTGTTCAGTAGGTACTAGAAAATTGACTGGCAGAAAATCCCACAAGGAGTCGAGTATTGCTGTTGGGTTATCACGTCCCTTTCTGTGAGCTAGTGTGTCCTACCACTTCACAACTTCCAGATGTTTTGACCTTCATAGTAACAACCTGCGGCTGACCAGGGCAGCTCTAGCAGGGCATACATGGGCAAACTGACTTGTTGGAAAGATGGCATCCTATGATGTTGCCAAGTTGGAAGTCACTAACCTCTTATGTACAAACTCCTGTTCTGCTACTAATGTTTGTTGCTGCGTGTTTAATTATACACCTGTGTCAGCAATGGTTGTGGGTTAATTAGGCATTTCCTCTAATTAGTAGGAGTGTTCACATATTTTTGGCTTATAGTTGCATTTTTATTATATTTATTGTAAGGTCCCAATGGAAGAATGTTCATTTTGTAAAATAGCATTAAGTGTAACATCTCTGTGACCCTGACCAGGATAACAGGCTGCAGCATAGTAGCATGGAATATGCCTACGTATCACACTAAAAAGTCCATAACACCTTTAATCAGAGAGCTGTGCCTTCGCTAGCATATGCCTGTCTGTCACATTGAGCGCTCTGATGCTGAGTGACGTATCAGTAAGTCTTTCTGCAGAGCTTGTGGACCTCATGGGAGTTTTACTTACTGAGGGCAGAAGGAACAATGATTGGTTCAGAGAGATAACCAATCAGATTATAGAGGAGGTGGGTCCAATCAACTAGAGGAGGGGATTGATTGATTGGGCCCGACTGATCTAGTTGCTTTGACCCAGATCCTCTAAAATCTGATTGGTCATCTCTTTGTACCAATCATCATTCCTTCTGCCCTCAGAAATTTTTTATATAAGTAAAACACCCATGAGCGCTTGTGGACCAGCTGGAACTGAGAAGACTCTGCAGCTTCTTGGGATTACTTTGCCCCTTCAGTGCGAATGAGTGAGGAATGAAAGAAAAAAAGGCCTGTTGACAAATTTGTCATTGCCGATGGCCAAACATCTGGGCAGGCAACGTTCTCCTACAAAAACATTTAAAGTAAAATAAACATGAACTGTTTCACAAGATGGAATAGCAATATTTCCAGGCTTTAAAACTTAACTGTTTCATTTGTTTGCCGTTATTGTGGTTAAGGGCATTCATGCAGTAATATTTACAGTACGTAGAGTTGCAGGCTGTAATCAAAAAAGGTTATACAGACATATTTGAACCACTGGATTATCAAATTACACATAATCCCCTAAAAGGCCGTGAGACTGCGCAAACTTATTTATGCAGGGAAAACAAAAGAAAGCTCTTTGAACCTGGTTAGAAAAGATATGTTTAAATGAAGTAGGCCATATACAATCTTCATATTGACACGGAAGCCATCAAAACAATATTTCATTGGCAGAATGTTTTGCCCCAAACGCTGTGTGTGATTAAATCACTGGAGTGAACGGATGATGAGACTCACGACCCAGTTTCTGAAAAATTAGCTCATCGAGTGTGGGAGAGAGCATGGTCTGATTTTGAGGAATCACCTACACCTAATGGTCGTTGTATGATGTCATGTGATGGTCATATGTCATATGATGTCGATAGATGACATATTATGTCATATGATGAATATTCTGAAGATTTATCACTACAAAGAATTCAACAAATTTAACATATTCTCATTGTTTGTTTCTTCTCGAAAAACCGTTAAGTTTTTTTAGTTTGACTGTCAACCTGTGTATTTGAATACATTTAAACCAGTAGCTTTCCAGAGGATGAGTCATATAATGAAACTGTAATTTCTCATGAGTAAAAACTCCAGGTTAACGTGCCTGGTGCCATTCTGAGGAGTAGTCAGGCTCTTTATATGAAAGGACACTGGGAGAGGGAGGGGCTGGGTGTTTTACTGGGATGGAAGGGACCAGAATGATGGTAAAGAGTGGCTGGCAGAGGAGAGACATTGTGCCAATGTGTACCTGGAGGCCAAAGTCTGAGGGACAAGGGTTACGACAGCATGCTCTACTGCGAGCTAGGCTGGATGGTAGCATACTCGACCAGGTCCCCTCCAGGGTGCCCGGGGCCTTGGGGGCCAGGTGAGCAGGCCAGGGCCACTGTGTCCAGCTCAGCATACTGGACATCAAAGTCTTTGCGGGCAGAATTCTGGGGGACAAGAGAGGCGAGAGGGAGATGAGGAGAGGCCCGCTGAGAGGCCACAGAGAGGGCATGGAAGACAAATGAGTGTGATCAAAGAGCTGGGGGGGGGGGGGGGGGGTAAAGGCAATAGTGTGGTGATGGAGGGAATGGAAAGAGAGATGTGCTCAACACCATGGACATTCACATGGACTGAACGGAAGACAAACGAGGAAGACAAGGAAGGAAACAATGGCGTCTGACAGTTTGACAATATGGTTTTGGTTTTCCTGGTCCTAGATTCCTTTGTGCACTTTGGGTTAAACAGTCAAAAATAGATCTTACATTAACCAATCAACAGGGACTGAGGTATAGCTTTACTGATTTTACAAATGATTTAGATGTCAAATTATAGGACCAAAGAAGTCAAACAAGAGCCTTATATTCAGAGGATTTGGGAACCGTTTACTGGGCACCAAGAATAGTTGTTTTATTCCCAGAATGTATATTCATATCATATTTAAGCTGTGATGACTATCAATGTAGACAGAACTCTTATTTCCCTGGCCAGGAAGTGGCAGCAGAATGTACTTCCTTCACACGATGGTAGCACGTGGTCTCTAGTCGGAGTTCCAGAAAACTACGGCTAAACAGTTAACAGCTTTCATTTCTGGTCAGAAGTGATTTAGATCAGCTGAGGAAAGAGAATCTGCGGACGCAGGCAACACGGCGTCACACAAACTCTGTGTAATCAGTCACAATCTGGTCCAGGAGCTGAGAGTTTACAGATGGAGCTGCACAGTTTGTTCCTGGAACGATCCCAAGGGTCCGTTCTGTGACATATTATGACCCTCGGGAGACGAATTTAAGGATGTGGCATCACCGGTGCAGAGAAAGCTGAAATATCCGGCACCCCGCTTCCCTTTCTCCACGCAGAACATCTGGAGGACGTCGGCGTTGGCACCGCCATGGAGCAGCTTGGAGAGTAAACACGTCCCATATTGTCGAAGTCACACCTTTCTTCGGAACCATGAATATGTCAGCGCTAAAGAAGGTTGGTGGAGGCCTCTCCTCGCTGACTGTCTGTCTCCCGGGGAATTGAGATGTGGGCACTGAGTGATGGGAATATTGTCAAAAGAAAAATACAGAAGTCTAAAAGTAATCTCTGGGGTCATTCTTATGTCATTCTCTCTGAGGCTCTGAATTGAGGCCAGGACCCATCAGTAATTGACTTTGATTACCGCAGTCGAATTCAAACGGGCCTTCTGGCAGCACTGAATGGATGTGGACTTATCTTTTAAGAGCAGCATACATTACTTCTCAAAACTCCCCACACCAGGCTGAGATTTCCCCCGCCTTTCCATGACAAGGTCCGAGGAGGAGGAGTAGCAGTTTAGTTCAGCAACTAAAGCTGCTGAGCACCACAGCGCCCTCCTGAGGCCAGGGTGGAGCCCAGCAAAGTTGCCCAGACTCAGGCTCCAACCTGTGGCTCCTTAATCAGCTTCTGGCAGCTTCTCTGTTTCCTCTTCGCTTGCCGTGTTCAAAGCCCAGAGCCAAACATCCTCCGTTAAGCTCGCATTCCTGTGCATTTCGAAGGTTCAGCTTTCTTACGGCCTCAGACATCGGGTCAGACAGCTCCGGAGCGAGTCAGCAAGCAACCTTGCCCGAAAATGTGCTTTTCATTACGTGTCATAAAATCAGCTTGCAGTCGCAGGACCTGCCTTCCGTTCACCCAGCGATCTACTGAGTTACACCATATGGGCAAGCATCCTTCAAAGCTTTAAACCTGGCTGGTGCTCTGCCAACGTCTCTTCACGCGGTTTCCCGGATTGTAAATTTCCCCTCATGAAGAAGGAAACTTCCATACTGCCTGATGAAGCTTCAAAATAGCTTTTTAAAAAGTAATTTAACGTTTAAAAAATCGATGGCTGTTCATTTCCTAGTTGGCAGCCTGTACCGCGGGGTTGAGATCGGTGCGCCTCTTTCTCTCTTTGTTTGTGCTTTGGATCGAATCGCCGCACATCTGCAGTCCCAGCCCGCCCAAAATGTTCGGGTTGGGGGCAACAAAGAGGAAGGTAATGGATGTCACCAGTGGCTCACCACCGCTCTTCAGTTCACTACTCTTTGAAATCATTTGCTTGTCTGAGAATTAGGAAAACAAATCAACGTGACGTGTCTTTATAGGGTAATGCTGCCGTTTCAGTAAAACACAAAAGAGAGGAGGACACTTCAGTTTAATATAAGGTGAATGTGAAAGAGAAGCGATGCAGTATAAAGACATGTAGGCTCAGGATGGTCCAGTGCATGGTCTGGCTTCAGCAGGAAGGTAACAGCCACAATGCAAGTTCCTACCTCTACTCTCCCTGACTTACTGAAGCTATTGTTAATTAATAATCACTGGTAATACAATGAAGACATCTGGGTCGTGAGGACAGACCTTCATACTGGCACTGGAGATTGCTTCATGAGCTCACTTCTTCTGACCCAGGTGGATGTTGGCTTGAGCCCCCCCACACACACCATGTGATATGCTGTCAGCTCAGGCTGCAGACAGCAGAATGGTTATGGACATCTCGCTTGCTTAGCTCATGCCGCTTTTCTTGGTGGTCCTCCTGTGTGGTCCGCCACAGTCTCTCTGAGCTTCTCCAGTGTTGTCTTCATGGAGCTGGTCTTTTCTCCTTATAGCGCTCAGCGAGATTGTTGTTGAAATGGTAAGTAAATAAGTGTGTAGATTTGGGGTGTTGACCTGTTAGCTTCTCAAAGTGACTTTTCCAGCCTCTTTTCTGTGGATGTGATTTACTGTTCATCTCCTGCTTTCCATACCAGCATAAATATTACTGTTAACAGAATGTACTCATAACCTTTTTCTACACTTGGGAAAAGGCGTCTGAAAGAGTCTTTTAAAAACCTCCAGATCGCACATGCCTGCAGTCCTGTTGCAAAACACCCTCTCATTCTTATGCACAATTACAAAACAACCCATTACCCTGAAACTGGCCACATCTGTAATAATAACCAAATCATCTGTGGGTTTGTGCTGCTTAGAATAATTTCTGCTTTAGGAAACCTCTGGAGAAACTCCTGGCCTTCACCCCCACGGTGGGTGCCCCAAATGGGACAGTGCGCCCTGGGGGGTCAAGGGAGTCCTGGCCCTGGTGGGGGTTCAGCTCTGGTTGCCTGGTTACGTCATTTAAACACAGCACAGTCGGTGATCCCTTGTGCCCCCGTAACTACCGACTCTGAGAGGTGCTGAGCGATAATGATAAAACCAAAGGTAGCCAGCTAGGTTGGAGACCTGCTCATTCTCCCTCACATGGGGGTGGGGGCTGGGAGCGGGGCCAAAATGGCTGCCCAGGGCAATGAGACTCACCGACTGAGTCGGACCCATGTCATAGTATGGAGTCTGTGGAGGCAGCTTGTGATGGGCCTCCTTGTCCAAGCGGAGCACCTGGAGCGGGGGGAGGGGAAGAAAAGCCAGTGAATGAGCGCCTATGTGGAGACCCCTCCCCTCCCCCACCAGACCTGCCTTTCTTCCTCTGTGAGCTGATAAACCCCACTTGACTAGCATGAGGGCAGGCCTTTAGGCATGAATGTAAACAATCACCCTGCAGTCTTCCGGAAAACTTCGCATCTCAAAGTGTAACACAGAGCCTATCCTAGCCGATGTGATACCCTAGGCGAGCATCAGCGCCAGCGTCCCCCTGTCACCTCACGGAAAAGTGAAATTGGCTGGCAAGTCAGCGCCTCCTCAGACATTTGCACTGCCTATGTTGCCTATAGAACTGACTGGCCCTGGTACAGCAAGCGTCTTCAATAGCACGTGCATTCAGCACGATTAACCGCTGTGAAGGTCCCAAGTGGACTGGTGTCGCCCTTTAAATCGTGAATGTCCACGGCGTCTGGGGGCTCTGGTGTTAGCCATTGTGGCGTGTCGCTCAAGGTCAGTGTTCAGCCCAGACAGCCTTCAGGAACGGCGCCCTCCGGTGTCGCCCGAAGGAGTGACGGACACTGTTGCCTTGAGAGGCGCGGCCTTTCACTGATAAGGCGGAGGAGGGGCCCACGGAAAATCTCTGCAGATGCTTGTAAATTGCATCAGCAAAAGGCCTTGGTTTGAAGTGGGGGGGGGGGGTGGGGGTGGTAATAACACACTTCTATTTAAGAGAAAAAAAAGACTGAAGGCTGCGTGTGTTTTGCTCAGAGGGGGGTTGGAAGCTCCTGATGAGTCTGTGCTGAAACGTTTAAGTGGAGGATAATCCTGACTAAATATACCTTTTCAAAATGGCTTTCCTACAAACAAGAGTTCAAATGATTTACAAAGGAAAACAAAAGCAGCTCATAGCAGGATGTGTAGATCGCGGGTTCTGAGCATAGAGGTCGTCACAGAAGACAGGCAGCTCCATGCGTCTCCATCGTAATCGTATTCATATCTTTCGCTTAGCGGGAGAAGCTTAATCCAGTGGTTGTTGTTTTAAAATCAGCCATTTTCTATTTTTTTCTACTTTTAGTCTCTCCACTCGGGGAATCTCGGAGATCGACACACACGCCTGTCCGCCCGTGGCTCTGCGTCTCACGGTGTGACACCGAAGAGGTCACACTAATTAGAGGAGCGGTGTGCCTCTCACAGCGGGCGACTTGCTGCCTTGGCACCCACGTGCCTCTAGGGGGCACCCCTGGGAGGCGCCTGTTAATGGGCAGCACAAAAATACCTTGGTGGATTTTATCCGGATCTCATGGTCTCCTGAAGTTCAACACCTCCATACTTCATTACCGTACTGATAGAATTCTGCTGAGCATAAAGGAAATGACTTCTCTTAATTTCAGGTGTTCATACGAGAGCTCTGCTTAAGCAAAGATATTCCCATAACTGGAGAACTATCCGCTTGAGACCATTATGAAGCATAGGTAGGGAAGGAGGGAATGAAATTCCCCGAAGATTAGTCCGCAGCCTGGATGGGGAGCACTGGAGTGCCCACAGGAGCTATGTGTGTGTTAATGGGGGGAGGGATTCGACAGGGCTGCTGCTTCAGGGTCTCAGAACCGTGACCTCCATCGAGCCAGGTGGCTTGTGGGTAATTTCAGACCTGTGTGTGAGACAGCCGAAAACCTCATTGTTTACGCTCGGGCTAAACACACACGGCAAGGTGTGAACGCCAAGACAAAGCACATGTGTGATCTTGTCAAATCAAATACGCTATATATAAGTATAGATTTCCCTTTAGGGTTGCCAGAAAAAATAAAAATAATGCTTTTGGGCTGCAGTCATATTTTTGACACAATGCAGGGAAATTCACCATGATTGTTTCCATATGTTAGTCGTTTCTCGTGGGGGCTTAAATTGGGGGGGTGGGTGTCTTTTATTCATTTGTTGACCTTTGGGACTTTGCCTTTGCCTTGAAAGTACAAAATGGTATCTGTGGTTTATGTCCACATGAGGAATGTGGTCTTGGGTGGACTGAGAGATCAAAAATGGGACATAAACATACCAGTGACACAGCAGAACAATCCCCCAGTAGCTTTTTCAAGCTCTGAACCGGCACCGGAGTTAATGTGGCTCTTGTTGTAATGCTTGCTGCATATTCAGCCTTGTAATAAACAAAACATTGCGCCTGCATGACATTTTAATGCCAGGAAAGGCTGCGGCGTCGTCTTCTGCAGATGCGGCTCAGATGCGGACGACCTGAGTAAAAGTCTAAGCGAAGCATCTTCACAAACATCAGACGCCCTTCTGAACGCGACCGCGTCCCGGCGACGGAAACAGGATTTCATACTCGGCTGAGCAATGCATCAAGTCTGCGTTCCGAATCGTGGCAGCGGTTAAATATAGTGGCGCTTTGGCAGGTGGGCGGGCGGATTGATATGCAGATCAGTCGTTTAACCCTCAGATACCTGGGAAAATGTGCGGCCCAGCTGGCCTACCTGGATGTCGTCAGATGTCAGGAGGGTCCTGGAGTCGCCACTCCTCTTCAGCGGTGGGGGTGGGGCACATTTGTGGGTGGCCGGGATGTCCGTCCTGTTGGAGGTGTGGAGGTGCAGCATTGATTATGCCGCAAACAACACTCCATGGCCTTTCTGAATCACCATGGTGGATTTGTAGTGGGGGGCGAGGGGGGGGGGGGGCAGACAGAGTTTGGGGGTGGTGGCAGCCACAGCGGAATGGTCTGTGGGAGGTATGAGCGTGGCTTATCGTGATGGCCCCCCTTGGTGGAGCTGATTTTCTGAGAGTGAAACTAGCAGGAGCCAGGCTGAAGGACACAATGCCCCCCCCCTCCCTCACTAAAGCACCATTTCCTCTGGGATAGTCAGCCACCTGTCAGAAAAAGTGCCTAAAGGTCACTGTAAGCACTGTTATGTCCTGCCTCTCCGAACATCCAGACACTATCTAGCATAAAATATATTCAGCATATGATGTTACATGTGGCTTCAGTAGGTGGCGCTGTGGCCTCACACCTACTGAGCCGTGAGAGTTTGCATGTTTTCCCCGTGTCTGTGTGGGTCTCCTCCAGGTGCCCCAAATTCCCCCTACATTCCAGTGAAATCGCTTACGGGGCATGTGTTTCTGCAGTGCCCTCGGTGACATGTGAGTGCCCCCCATTGCAGCCCTGAGCACTGTACTCCCCAGTACCGTGGGACAGCCAATAAAAGGTGTGAAATCACCCCAATTCCATCTGCACATATTTTTCCTCCCAGATGAAAATGTTGACTGGAGTCTTTTTTTTTTAACCCCAAAGAAAATCATTCAAAAGTAGAGGCAAGCAGGGATAATCAATGCCGATGTAAGCACCTGCCGGGAAAGTAAAAACTGGGGACAATGAGGAACGCTGAGTGCAATTTTCACAGAAAGCTGCATAATTAGCGGTGTGTGGAGCCCGCAGACAAGCGTGCCATACCGCCGGCAAGGCGCTCGCGTTTCACTCCAGGTGGCTCCTCGTTTTGGTGAAATGACCCAGCCCTGCATCCACGGGGACGTTGCCTTTTGGGCAGTGAGCGTGTGACCGTTCCCTCTCTCTGCTTCTGCGCACAGCAGCTCCTGCATCCCATCAAGGCACCGGGGTGCCGATAGATTCCCGGGAATCACCTATACATCTGGGGAATGCCTAGTAACAGCAGTGAGTGTCCGAGATCCTCGACAGGAGCGACACGGTGACAGAAAAGGAGGAAATTGTGTGACTGGAGTGCCACACGCTTCTGGGAGACCCCAGGAGTATCCGAACGTGAACCTGCATGAATGCTGATGCTATTGTAGACAAATGAATCAAGGTCAGGCGGTTAGACCAAAATTCGAAGCTGCATTTCATTCAGTTCTGCATCTCCCTGGTGATAATCACTCCGTGATTATGGACATGGGTGTCTCTCTCCCATCATGCCTCTGGACACGCTGAGGTAACAGGTGACTCATGATCTTGTAGCGAGTAGTGCATAAAGAAGAGGGGGCACACAGACACTGGCCCCAGCTGAAAGCTGATTGGCCCCTGGCGTGCCCCTCCTTCATCAGTCATCAATTCAAACTCATATCATTGGCTAATGATAAGGCTGGCCCCTGCACCTTATTTTACTGACCATGTATCGAAGCATTCGGTCACAAGGAAAAATGAACAGTTATTGTTTTATGCTTCAAGAAAAACTATTTTTGAAAAATTTGCAATATGGAACCAGATTTATTATTGGGAGTATAGATTTGTATTAATATAAGGGATGGTAGGTGTAGTTGGTCAAAGCGCGGCTGTGGAACCACAGAACAGCATATTTAATCTGTATTGCTCCACTTTTTCCCAGTTCTAGGTGTATCTCTTTATCTGTTATGATTAATAATCACGCGACATGCTCTAATGTACACATACAGCCGCTCGTACAGCTCACACAGGTCCTCCCGGAAGACTGATGGAGGTGTCCGCCTTAAATCCGCAGGTTCCCGGGAAAACAAATGAAGCGGCATACCGGAGAAGCGCTACATCATCTGCCCTACGTGGCAGAGCTGCCTGCCGTCGCCGGGCCGCGGTTCATCAGCGGCAGTTACCGCCTCTCCAGGCGTGGGTCATGTGACGTCACACCAGAGTGTAAGTCCCGCCGAAGGAACCGGGGGCCTGCTGATGGAACCGCTGCTGATTGATTGGACTGATGGCTCAATCAATATCTCCTCTCTGCAGCAGCCGACAGACTAAAGTGAGGCTTTTCGGGTAACGTGGGGGGGGGGGGGGGGCATTTCTGAAGAGGAGCAGAATGGAGCCGAGATGGGTCAGGCCACTTCCTGAGAAGACACACACCCCGGCGACCCTGCCTTTCTCCAACTGTGGCCTACCAAGCCTCCTAGACCTCAATCTTTTTTTTTATCCTCAACCCACAAAAGGATTAGGGCAGCTTATGGGGGGGGGGGGATGGTGGACTCGGCCAAAGAGAGGGAAAAAAAATCTCTAATCTCTCAGCTGAAAAGGGGAATCAGAAGGAAGAGGTTTACGAAAACGAGTCATGGGTGACCTGAGCACTGTGCCGTGTTGAGGAAGCGAGGAACGGTGATGCTGAAGTGGAACTCTAAGCATTCCCTCAACTCCGCTGCAAAGTCCGAAGTGACTGCGGTCCCTGGCCAGCAGTACGCCCTGGCAACCTAGCTGTGTTTGCAGGGTCTGCAGCAGATCCACGGCTCCAACACATGACTGTGACAGTAAACTCCCAGGCCTCAGCTGCGAATGACAGCGGGGGACACCGGAATATTCTGGAATTGCTTTCATCTGCACTTATGTTACCCGTGCAAAGTCGGACACCTGGGACGGCGGCCCGTACCCCGCCGGGACAAATGCACGGCACGACCCCCCCTGAGGGAGCCAGTCTTCGACGTCTTTCTGCTCATATCGATTTCTCCTGATTGCCGTCTTATTGGCCAATTTAAATGGTAATCATACTTTTAATTCGGTGCCGGAGGTAAATTGCCATGCATCTGATCCTGAGGAGCCTTGGAGGAACATGTGGCTTTTCTAATCGAAGGCTGTCCGGCCGTCTCACCGAGGACGTCACCGAGCCTCTGGGAAGCGACAGCTGGCACGTCAGATGACCAAGGCGGCATTTTGGGTCCCGGGGCAGCCCTGGCCTTCTGCCTGTTCTCAGCCTACTCTCACATATATCCAGCCAAATTAATCAAAACCAGTCTACTTACTTAAAGCGTCCATGTTTTTTGCATGTGAATATTATTAATGTATTAATACTGTATATTACTGTCATGGCTGGACCCTGATATGAAGCTGAATGAATCCTCTTGAGGTTATTGATGATTATTGGTAAAATGTCATGGATGTTTTTAGCATGCCCTGTGATCAAAAACAAGGCTGCCTTTTTATTTCCAACATTTCTTGAATTTCCACAATCTGAGTGAGCCTGGCAGCCGACAGACGTATCAAAAACCTAAACGTCCAGCTCATATATTACACTCTTTTATAGTCTTTCTCGTTCGTGCTGATTACGTACAAATTCATCTTCTCCATGTAATAAATCTCCATCTCATTTCCACCACGGCCCGCTCCCATCCCTGCATTCCCAGTCTCCTCACAGCTGTGCGAGGAGACGCACCGTTTCGCCGGGAGAGAGCTTACACTCAGCCGCTCGCTAATTCCACGAATATCAAACACAATTGGCCCAGCTATCCAAAGAGTTGCACCGGACCGTGTCAACAGCTGTCAGGTTGTACGTCCTGTGCCGTTGGTTTGCGAAGGTGATTTTATCAATAGCTGTCGTGCTCCCATGCCTGGCTGTGGACCAGTGGTGCGGGGGCGCCCGTTTGGCGCTGAGAGAGAGATTTAACGCTCCCCGTAATCTCCCCAAGGGAATCCAGTGCCGGCAGCCGGCGGAGAAACGCAAGCAGCTAATATACTTTGTGACTGCATCATTGTCGTTGTTAGCGGCAAACTGCTATTGGGGAACGATAAGGTAACTTCACACTGATATCTAAAGGTCAGGCAAGGCTTTTGGGCTCTTTCTGTCACAGGGCCCGCCTCCTTGCCACATCCTCACATCTAGGCAGCCATTTTAAATCGGGGAAAGATTCCATTACAGATCGGACATCCACCACTATGACTGCCCCATGGTAAAAGCGTCTGTTCTGTAAGTCAAAGGCGCGCCAACAGCTGAGTAACATCGGCACCTAGGCCTTTTGTGATTGGCTTCACCGCTCCCCATCATTCTGTGGACAGCGAATACACTAAGCCAGTGTTTCTCAATCCAGTCCTTGGGGAACCCCAGACAGTCCATATTTTTGGTCAGAGCCAATCAAAATCACCGAATACCTGGCACAGATGTGTTGGGAGCTGGGAGGGAGCAAAAATGCAGACCGCCTGGGGTTCCCCAAGGACTAGATTGATAAGGTTGTTTAGGAGCAGGTTGCTTCATGTCAACCTGCCATCACCCGACCCTCGGTTTGATGGCTATGTGGTTCTGAATAGGTGGGTGACATTTGAACCTGGTGCAGAGCCCAAACCACTCGATGTTACAGTGAGGAGCATGACGTCATTCATCTCAAGATTAAATAAAACCTACCAGTCCTGGTTAAAAGGAGCTCAGACAAAGGGCAACCCTCTTTAAGGCTTTGGAAAGAGTCGATGTTATGACTGATGAATGCGATAAAGACGACAACACGGTGGCTGGCTTCCTGAAGCCCTCTGCTGAGAGCAGGCTTCCTGTTTCCATAAATTCCTGGGGGCTGTAATGGCTCGCAGTCATGTCAGACAACACAGCTCCCTGGGGGCTCTGCCATGTGCTAACGCTCCTTTTAGATGAATTAACACGACATTAGAGCTCAGATAAACAAACTTAAACAAGTGGCTCCTCTCAGCTAAAGGGCGAAGACCGTGAATCTCATACTTAATCATTTTCTACGAGTGGAATAAAGCTATTGATCACGTCGACTCTTTCAGCGAGGAGGGAATCGAAGATGCTGTTAGACCCCAGGCATCAAGCAGCCAGGCCACAACTGAGAAATTTCAACACGGTTATTAAACGAAGGGACGATTGTGCAAGGATAAAGTGTTCGATTTATGGCCGTTAGTCAGGTTAGGGACATAGACCTGTAAAGTGAAGCTCCTGGTGCCGCTTCCAGAAGGAGCACAGCTCTGGGGAGGGAGTCACCAGGACCACCGCCCTGCAAATGGGCATTTGGACGTCGCAGTCCACAATGTGCTGTAGAAGAATCGAGACCATCTTGCCAGCATTATTTCCGCATTATCCTCCTCGGAAAGGCCGTTTGCGGGAGCCATTGTGAAATGGAGGCGACAGAGTCAATCGTTTAAACGTTTATCTCAGCCTGGCGATCGTTCAGCGGGGGAGTCCAAATTGAAAACCGTTTCCATCCCAACAGCCTTCTGCAGAGTATCATCTCTGAGACGTGGAGAATGAGACAGTTTGGGTACTTTTAATAATATTAAATAATGATCACAAATATAGGCAGCATTCATGTTTATTATCTGCCTGGCTTTGAATGTTATTTCAGCAGCCAATGCCCAGGTCCCGATTGTAATGGAAATATAAATATATCTGGCCCCGCTGAGCCCCAGGCGGCCTGCTCCTGCTCGGCACCGTAGTGGAAGATCCCGAGATCACGCTGGAATAGAACGGTCACATGTGCGGGAGGCTTATTAGGGGTTAGGACTCTTATCACAGAGCCACCTCACATCTGCCGTCCCAAAGCCACCTCCCCACGGCTCATGGATCCAGCAAAGCTGGTACTGCTGGTGAACGCCCCGCCATGTCGGGAGAAATCCACGTACTTCTGGAGCTCACAGTACCCGCTTGGCTCCATTCCATCCCAAACTGAAAGGAGGGATGTCCGGGAGATCCAGCAGCGAAGGGGAAATCCTCGCACGCCTGGCTGGTCTCTGAGAACGCTAACCCAGCCAGGCGGAGTCTGCTGACAGCACACAGAAGGTCCCCCCCCCCCCCTGCATGAAAGCCAATGCCACAGCACACAGGTGTCCGAACCCTGTGCCATGTGTATACAGGGGATCTGGCGGCAGTGACTCAGCTGTTCTCCCCTTCCGGGGGGGGGGGGGGGGGACCGAGAGATACAGCTATCAGCATTGGCACTGCTAGGGGCATCAGACAAAGAGGTGCATTGGAGTGACAGAGAGAGGAGGGGTGATCACTGCAGATCAGGGAGTCAGAGAAAAGCTGCCGCATCAGAGAGAGGGTGGCATATCAGAGGTGTAGGGATTAGCAACACGCATCCTCAGTCTTTGATTATATTTTATGTAACTAGTGAATTAAATATATGCATAGACAAAGGACAGGAAATTGCAGAGTAGGAAGATAAAAAACAAAACATCTAGCCTGATAGCATCCCTAGAAAGAGATCATTCACTGCGCAATAAAGACAGAAAGACATGGTCAGGTGGGTCGCTTCCAACAGTCTGTTACGATGGCTGCTAAGAGACACTGGGGGGGGGTGGTAGGGTGAGGTGGAGCTGGTCTGCTCCTGAGGTGTCCTCTAGTGGTCCAAAGGGACCGCTGCACACTGGGGTGTTTGCCTGAACCGTGGAAGAGGTGCATCAGCGGCTTTCTGAACATGTACCTAAGGAGAAGGCCTTTGCGGCCCTGTGCGTCAGTTGGCGATAATCAGACAGGATGGGTTTTAGTGCTGTTGCTGCAACCGAGTCTAGGAAATGTGCGGCCCTCATTGCGGGACTACACCCGTCGTCTCAGTGAATGAGCTTATTCCTAACTGTGACATGTGAAGGACTCATTTACATGCTTACACATGCACGGAATCCATTACAAAAAAAATGTCTTTGAAACCCAGTGTGGAACAAATACACTCCTTAATGGTAGTGTTTCGATGGTGAGCCATTATTATTACTATTATTATTGATCTTATAATGATTGGTACCACTATGTCCAAACGTGGCACTCAGAATAACGACACAGCCCGGCGTGTTCGTAGCAGGACCAGCAGGTCATGGCAAAGGGTTCGAATCAAGTTGCAATCACAGGCTGCTTAGCAATCAGGCCAATCAGATAATCATCCGCTCGGCTGAATCGCGTGAATGTTTAATGTTCTGCCTGTGATCAGCTTCGGTTTCCGTAAACAAGGTCACCTCTGGACTGTCTGTAAAGGATGATATTCCCTTTGAACCGATGCTTGGGGGGCTGCTCGGGGTGCGGGGGGTACTCACCCGTCGTTATCTGCCTTGCTTTGCATCCTGTGTTGTCGCTGGTAGATGGTGTAGACAGTCACAGCCACGCCCAAAATGAGTCCCAAGGCAACCAGGCCCCCCAGGATGCTGAGGAGACCCCCGGGGGCTCCCCGTGGCAACGGCTTTTCTGGGTGGAGGAGAGAAAAATCACCAGGTTAAACACCATCCCACCCTCTACAGACACACCAGCAAAAGAAAAACAAGCAATTTACCGACGGTAATGCAGCGTTACAAAAGCAGCCGCCGTGCTAGGAATGCAGCCCGCTACAGAGATGCGGCCTGGGATTCGAGGAGGTGCATTAGCCCCAATATTAAAGCATCACGCTCTGCTGTCTGTGCTCCCTCGCCATAGCAGTTCCTGGGACGGTGGCAGTCAGAGTTAGCTGCTGTAGCAGTGTTTGCCAAGTCGAATTTCTTCTTAAGATAAGTGTGCAGCGCTCTGTTCACAGTCGGGGACCTGTGCTTTTGTCAATGTCTCAGGAAAAATCAGCTGTTTTTATGAGAAGTGGAAGGAGAGAACCTCCTTTTAATGATGAAAGGGCAGCCAGCCAGATAGACACCAAAGCAGGAGACTGGGAGAAGCAGCCGTCTCATACAGTGTCGCGGCACCTGATGAGGTTAGAAGTTACGCATTGGACCTCGGCAGCTTCTCCTCATCTATGGGGCTTGTCCGACAGCAGGAGAAGGAAAGCGAGTAAGGAAGCTCTGAAGAAAATATCAGCAACCAGTGGGCTAAACCTCAGTGAAAACAGCATGGTATGGGGGCCTGCTGATCCTAACCCTAAACCTAATCCTAAACCTAACCCTAACCCAAAACCCACTCACTGTGCAGGAGGCTTTCTGATCCTGACCCCAAACCCACTCACTGCCCAGGAGGCTTTCTGATCCTGATCCTAATCCCACTCACTGCCCAGGAGGCCTTCTGATCCTGACCCTAACCTCAAACCCACTCACTGCCCAGGAGGCTTTCTGATCCTGACCCTAACCCCACTCACTGCCCAGGAGGCTTTCTGATCCTGACCCTAACCCCACTCACTGCCTAGGAGGCTTTCTGATCCTGATCCTAACACCACTCACTGCCTATCAACAGGTTTCCGATGCGTGGGAAGATTCTGTCGACGGAGGACACACTCTGGTACCTGGTGAGTAGGTACTGATCAAGAATCCCCAGAATGAACCGCTTGGGGCAGAGTGGGAGAGCCCATATCAGGTACTGTTAACAACAAATGCAGCAGTTAAAGTGTGTGGTAACAGCAGATGGATTTATGCTAGCCACTGCAAAAGAGTAGACTATGTTTCTGAGATCTAATGTGCTAAGGTGATGTGCTAGAAACCTCTCACTTAGTAGCCTACACTGCTAAAGTCACAGACTTTAACAAGCCAGAAGATCAACAACACACACACATATTGTGGATTGTCAAGCTTTTCATTTGCTTTTCTGGTGGTCTGTGCAAATCTGTTTATGGAGACACAATTACCAAAACTGATGATGATAATGATTAATTGTGATTGATTAATGGATATGGGTTTATTTTTTTATTATTTTGCTACCTTTTTGCAAGGTGCCTCACTTGGTTTTTAGAACCTGGTGTAGATCTAAGGCTTTATGCTGAGTTTTACATTTATATCCTGATCAGTCATTTACTTGTGATTAATTACTCGTGATGATTCGATGTGTTTTGTTTTCCATAGAATCATAGAGGGGACTGAGGGATTTCCCTAGTTAATGTGTAGTTATTTAATTATGTTCATTTAGTTCATTCATTTATAGCTTTCATATTTCTTATTTTTATATTTCTTTCTGTCCTTGCTACTCTCTCATCATGTTCTTTGCCTCTCATACGACTTACTCTCACCAAGGCCGTCTGACCCCCCGGCTCCAGGAGTCTGTGTGAAGACCATAGATAAAGGACCTGCTTCCCTCAGGGGGGGCAGAGACAGACACAGACAGACACTGAACCGGCCGTGTGAATCATCTTTCTGTAACATCTTCATTCTGTCTGAATAAACTGCTTAAGCTTAAGGTACCTGCTTCATCATTCAACTAAAAGAACCCGAGGTTTCACTGAAAAAATCTATCACTGCCCAGTAGGCTTTCTGATCCTGACCCTCACACCACTCACTGCACAGGAGGCTTTCTGATCCTGACCCTAACACCACTCACTGCCCAGGAGGCTTTATGATCCTGACCCTAACACCACCAATTTTCTGCAAATGATCATTTTATTTACACATTTTACAAATGTCTGGCTCCACATGAGCCAGTGTAGCATAAAACACCCGCATTTCATACTGCACTGTTAGCATATCAGTTTTATCAGCAAACACACCAGTAAACAAATCTTTCAGCTGCGTTAAACTGACACACTGCAGTTCCCAATCAGTGTGCACCCCAGTCCGTGCCCTGTGCCGCCTGGAATAGACTCCTGGCCCCCGTGACCCTGGCCAGGATGAGCAGTTTGAAGCTGGATGGATTCTCAGTACACCCCCCACCCCCATTAAATCTAATAGCTGAGCTTCAGCTGAACTGCAGCCCAGCCACAGCTAAGAGGATCACAAGCAAGATTAAGCATGACCCCTGTGGAAAATAATGCACTCCCAGAAAGCCATTGTGAGGGATTATATAACACGTTTTGTCACATTCATTTCACTATTTTTTTTTTTTGAAGATTCAACCTCAAAAGCTGTGGTGCTCTAGAGATCATACCCCACCACTTTAATCACTTCCAAAAGCCTTGTCCAAGATGACTTTTTGAACTGGTTCATTCAAGTGAAGGGTCCTGTCAACCCAAACCAAACAGCAGGAATCCACTGAGTAAAAAAAACCTAGACCTCTATTATCCTTTCACAGTGAGAAAAACTCAAAATGTAACATTATGGATGTTAACTGGTATTATGTTATTATTTGTGGATATACGACATTACAAAAGGTCATTAGGCACCCCTGCCATCATACCAATCACAAAGAAAATTCGACTGAACTTAGTAAACTGAGTAAGAATAATTCAGAAATCTCCCTTGATGGCCTGGACTGCCATTTCATAACTGCATGAGACCCCTGCTAGGTGAAGTGAGCTGATGTTCTCCTCTGACAGGAGGGAAGGAGCCGTGGTGCTACATTCTGTCTGATTACTAATCAAACTGCTGCTTTGGCTAAAGCAGGACCCATCAGCATGAAGGAAAGTCAGTCATGAATGACATACATGGAAGCCCAAGTCTACAAATACGATTAAATTCTGAAGACGAATCGCTTCTGCAGTGATCTGTAGACCAACAGTTTAAAATGACCTCTAATCCAACTCTTGTTTGGACTTGGAGACGAGAACAAAATGTATCTCACAAAAAAATATGCCCGTTCAGGGTCACCAGACTGAAAGTCACATGCGGCAGCTTGTTGTCTCCTGACGTCGTCTGCAGCCCACGTTTTTAGATATTCTTTGAAACATAAATGCTTGAGCAGACTGTTTGGAGAACACAGAAATGTCTAGGCAGAGGCAGGCTGTGAAATGTCATGGGGAGAAAGCCCAGTGGAAACGGCTCTTTCAGTCAAAGAGCGAGCGAGGCGAGCGTTATTAGCTCCTGCAGGTGCTGAAAAATGGCTGTCAAGTGATAAATGACAGGCCTGACCGGACCCAAAAAGAGGCAAACATGACTTTTTATGCATATCCACTGCTGCCTGGGGTTGGCCTTCCACTGTAAATAATGTTTTCATTTTGATAGTGACTGCTAATGCACTTTGACTTGCCCTGCCACAGTACTTTCCTGTCACTACAGCGTTCATGGGCCGTAGACGGAACTGCACCATGACCCCTCCCCCCCGCTGACACCAAGTGTTCCCATGAGAGGGGCACCATGGGCAGACAGGCTGGTACTGTCACAGTGCCATTTTCCAGCATAGCAGTGACACCAGGTCACACCTTCAGCCCCGATCATGTGCTCTTACCTTTGTTTGCCTGTCATTCCATGTTCTGACATGGAAAGGCATCTTCCAGATTTTACCCTTTGAATTCCCTACAGTTCCTCTGTCTTCCAAGACTTTACCCTTTGAATTCCCTACAGTTCCTCACTCTTCCTGACTTTACCCTTTGAATTCCCTACAGTTCCTCTCTATTCCCAACTTTGCCCTTTGAGTTCCCCACAGTTCCTCTCTCTTCCATTTTTTACCCTTTGAATTCCTTACAGTTCCTCTCTCTTCCAGACTTTACCCTTTGAATTCCCTACAGTTCCACTGTCTTCCAAATTTTACCCTTTGAATTCCCTACAGTTCCTCACTCTTCCTGACTTTAATTCCCTAAAGGTTCCACTGTCTTCCAGATTTTACCCTTTGAATTCCCTACAGTTCCTCTCTCTTCCCAACTTTGCCCTTTGAATTCCCCACAGTTCCTCTTTCTTCCAGACTTTATCCTTTGAATTCCCTACAGTTCATCTCTCTTCTCAACTCTGCCCTTTGAATTCTCTACAGTTCCTCTCTCTTCCTGACTTTTCCCTTTGACTTCCTTATGGTTGCACTGTCTTCTAGAATGAACATGTTGAATTCTTCCTGAACATCTGTAGTAAAACAGAAATAGATTTTTCATGTCATGAACCCTGACTGCTGGCTGTAGCCTCGCCCACATTCTCACAATTTTCTTCATTCATTTTCACCCTCCCTCCCTATCTCTCAGTTATTCCTCCAGGCTAGCTGGGTGATCTCAGGACTATGGCATCCTTTTGAACCGTGGAGACTCGTAGCCACATTTCGCCAGTGCCCTCTGATGGTTCCAGCTTGCTTGAATTTCATGCCCATTAGCTGACAGTGCCTTGACCCCCTTAAGCAAAACTGAATGCTCAGCCTTGTCCCTACTAGTCCGCTGGACCTCCGAGGTGGGACCGCGGATGGTTGTTTCACGCCCAGCTGAACGTGAATGTTTGCACAGACAAAAACATGCTCTTGGGGTAACCAAGGTGACACCTACAGAAACACTACTGACCATGTCACCACTATCAGTGATCCCATTTTTGTCTTAGTCAGATAACCTTGGTCCAGTTACTGAGACAGTGTGTGTGACACAGTCATCAGATTAGCCAGTCAGTCTACAGCACAGAGGAGAATGAAGCCATTGCCAGTGAATAATTCCCTAGAGAGAGGACATTGATTGACACACTTCATGCTGTTCCAGTTGCACTGATCACACTGCATTCAGGCCACACCTGTACTCTCCTCGCATATTTACACAATGATGTTACCCAGGCTTTGGAAATGGCAGCACAGCTCCTGATTTAGTTTGTGGGTGCACTCTGAAGCAGACTCTCCAGAAAATGATTCATCCATGGAACATGAGAGTACAACGAGGCTGTACTGGCTGTTGGAAAGCAGCATGGCAGTGGATACAGTTTGGATATAAAAGGATTCCCAGAGGACAGAGCGGAACAAAGCAGGAGTGGAACTGAACGGACAGACTTTTCAATTTTACTGATTTGTGTTTTATGTGGTAAAAATCGATTGCCAATTAAGGCTTTTGCTGCGGTTTTTATCTGCTCGTATCATTCCCCTTACCTGTGGGGGCCAGGAGAAAAGAGCAGCATCTAGCACTTCTGTGTTTCCATCTGCTCGATTAGTCACACATGGCAAAGAGGCCAGCGAGCCGCTGAGATCCCCAGTTGGACCGAACTCCACCCGCCCAGAACCCAGGAGCCCATCCCAGACTGTGGGGCTTGAGTCTGCCCGTGCTAAGTGGAAACAGGTTTGCTTTGGGATCGCGCTGCTGCGCCTGTCACCGACTCAGGGTTCGGATGGCTTGTTCCGACACACCGCAGCGTTCTGGGCTGGAATTCGCTAGGCAATTAGGAGGCGTCTACATCAGACCTGGTGCATTTAGTGGCATTGGCTCTTTTTTGATCCGGGCTTCAGCAAATGCCTAAGTTTCTGGAGCTTTCCTGAGGTCACGCCCCCTGGTTCCGCTCCTCTCCCCGGTCCGTAAAGGCTGGACAGCGGGGGTCCCGCTGTATTCCAGCTCTCTCGGGGAGCATTCAGATGGCCGGGTAGCCATGTTGGCTCAGAAGCCTGGCCGGCGTGTGAGGGCCACCTGTTCCAAGGAACACAAAAGGCAGGAGGATGCCACGAGCACCCCGAGCCAGGGGACAGAGCCCGGGAGACTGGCTGGAGCCCAGAAGGTCTGTTTGCAATTAATTCAAATGGGATTTTTTTTGGCCTCCCCATCGGAGGCAGATACCGCAGACCTCAGTAAAGCAGTAGAAATCTGTCTTAATGAAGCCCATAAATCAGCGTCCGCCACTGCCAGGCCGGGCTAGAGCCCGCTGACTTTACCCGAATCTCATTACTCCTCTCGCTGCCCCCCCATCCCGCTACATCCACCCACCCCCCAGGCCTGCGCCTGCGTCTCGCTCAGAGCGGCTCGCACACTGAAACACTATCGTGTCGGCCTGCAGTTTGGCACAGCGCCGGCTGGGAAGCACGTCGCACACAAATTGACAGCACCTGGAATGTGTTAATTCCATATAAAAAAAAGGGCCGTTTTGGGCCTTGAGCTGGGAGGTTGCTGGAGGAAGCAGATCCCGCGTTTCAAAGCTGCACCAGGACGTTATAAACTAACGTCACACTAAATGTGCTGTGACTTGCTCACACTGATGTAAACAAGGGTAAATATAAAACAAGGAATGACAATGGCAGCTTATTATGGGCTATCTCTCTGATGCAGGAATAAACACAGATTAAGGTTTTCCCTCCAAAATAATCAGACCAAAATTTGTTAACCTACTCAGTTACCAGTTGCTAAATGTGTGGAGTCGTTGAAAGCTCATATCATCAAATAATGATATCTGGAAGACTACATCAGGGTTTTAATGGCTTTTTGGATGACATGACAGGACATCTGTTCAGTGAGATCTGGCAAAAATGGGAAGCATCAAATTTGTAGTGGAGGACACAGACGGGCAGCCAGCAAATTCGACTGTTTTTACCTCCAGCCAGGCTGCTGCTTGCCTCCCCCCTCCACCCTCGTATCTTTACAGAGGGGGGAGGGTGTCACACGGCACCATGCCCGCCCCACAGAGCATATCGGTGACCCCCCCCCCTCCCGAGCAGCCACTGACCCTGGGTACGCATCGCTAATCTCCAGGCAACGGGCAGTCCGAAATGCATTGTGAAATGCGTGACGCTTCAGCCGGCGATCTCGGTGGCCACCTCTCATGGGGCACAGCTGGGCTTCCGGCTGAATGTTAATCTAAGGCCGCTTCCTGGCTGAGAGTGCAGGAGCTGCTCCACAGAAACGGATCTCTAGCCCCCTCCCCCCCACCACATACACTCTGTCCGTGAGTGCAAATGACCCCTCGGTAGCCAGGTGTGTGATGGAAAGGTCATTGCTGTCATGCTGTCACTTCCTTCGTGGGTTAACATCATGCCGCGTCTGAGTCCCAGGCAGAGTGAATATTCTGAAGTTTCCAGAATATTCAGGCCGGTCCAGGATCTGAGAGGGCTCCCGGCAGAGAAGCCTTCTGCAACAGTTGGTGTTTATCTCTGTTCAAGATTAAAATGTCCTTCGTCATTTTGAGGACAAGCCACAGGCAAATACATTCAAAAGGATCTGGTTTATTGCCATTTCTATATATGAATCTACAATATAGCATATTTTCTCTTGTTTTCAAAGTAAATTTCAGTCAGCGTTTTTTAGATGGATTAATTGAATGCTTTTTTTAAACTCTGGATCTGGTGTCAATGATAATGCCATTGTTATGGCAGGGCATGACGGAGGAAGAGACAATCCACGTAGTAGCTCTGTCAAGACAGGGCTTTATTAACAAAACAGAACATCAAGGAAGTAACAGAAAATAAACAAACCACGTGGGGTCAAATCTAAACTAAGGCAGGAGCAACATCAGGAACAACAATACTGAGGGTAGAAAGGAAGACAGGGAACTACAATGACAAACACGGGGTAACTACAACTAAGAACCACACAGCAACACAGGAAAAGGCCATAACGAACCACCAAGGAACTGAACAAGAACAGGCACACACACTGCTAACAAGACACAATGCAGGACAGGTGAGAACCATAACCAAAACAACCAATCACTAAGGGCACGGGGCACCAAGGAACAGGTGGAGTAAATTACAATTAGCTGACACTAGAGACTAGGAAACCAGAACAAACACTGAGAGCTATCAATACTAGGAGAAATCAAGGAATACAAGTAAAACGGAACATAGGCAAGGCACGGGCAGGGTAACCATAAACAAGACATAAATTAACCATACAGACACCAGGGGTTAAAACAAAACCAAAATGCAACACAAAGGTGAAGCAGGTCTCAGGCCAGCCTCAAACTCATGATAGGAGGGGTGTCAGCATCTGAGACACATGGAAGCTTTGGCCGTAGGAAAAAACACTAGGGCAACACCAAACGGGGAAAACACACATGGGACTGGGCCGGGCGAGCACCAACCCTGACAGCAAATATCATTTCACATTACATCTCCATCGGGGAGGCAGCAGGCCTCAAGAGCAGCACATAAACAGTCATTACAAGTGCCAGTCACATGCCATATATCTCCAAGGAACAGAGGGCCGTGATTCAGGAGTAAACTTGGTGGCTTTATGTGGATTTTATATAGGGCCGTCTTCATCTGAGAACCTCTGCAATGAGCAGCCTTCAGTGACTAAAGTCACTTCACATATATGTGCTTCATCTCCAAGGTGGACCAAGTGGCATTATTTGCGAACGTTTATTTGACTGTTTCCCTCAAACTCCACCCCCTAATGTCCATGATATACACTGCTCCAAATGCAGTATCTCTCTGTCTTTGTGGATAAGGCACAGAATGATTTAGCCTGTCTTAAATGTCTTAAATTCTCTACTATGGTTCTATATAAAAACGTCAGGGCTTGTGGGTGTTTTTCCACACAAGGGACAGCTTTGCATGACAGAAGCAGTCTGGTCCCATAAATACACCAGGAAATTGGCCCAGAATGAGTTCTGTGTGGCTGAATGGACCCGCTCCTCTTTGTGTCGGTGCCTCCCGAAACTCTGCCGTAATATAAATTCTTTCAAGCGACACTAAAGTGGGGTTTATTCTGCTGTATTCCCGACACTTTGTTAGAGAGACTCTCGGCCTTTTATGATTCTTTTCATGTCTCGATGCTGTTTCAAAGAGCACCTGAAGCCGTCCCGCGTGAGCGCGCGCATCTCCGTTGTTCTTTTTTTCCGCGGAACCTGCGTGAATTTGCCGCCCGGCGTGCCGCTCGTTATAATGAAAAAAGCGGGGCCCCGCTCAGCCTGCCGGAGCTCTTTCTCTCTCGCTCTCTGTTGCTAGGCATTTCCCTCAAGTCAGGTCCCAATTCCCGAGAAAACGAGCCAAACCAGAGCAAAATAAAAAATCAGAGAGGGAAGTAAAACTGGATGTAGGGGAGATGGGGGGTGCATCCACGTTCCTGGCCGACTCGCCGAAAAGCAAACACCCGTCACGTGCCCCCCCCCCTCTAACAGGGGGCAGAGAGGGAGCAGAGCACAAGGAAGGAACAGCATTCTTCAGTAACTGGCAAGAAAATCTCTGCGGGGGGAAACGGGACCTGGAAAAGCTGAGCTGGGCGGGGCTTCTTTTCCATGATTCAGAGCCGACCCAAGGTCCCAGAAGCAGCCTTCAAGCGTCTCGCTGCCAGAGACCGAGAGGTGCGACCGGCCCAGGCTCCTACATCAGAAGATGAGGAACACTAATGAGTGGACGGAATGCAACTCTAGACAGGAGTTCTGCCAAAAGTTACGAAGCCCTTGTGTAGCCATGGCAATGCGGGCCCGAGAGTAAGCTGCGATTTAATAACGGCTATGAGGAGCGGCTCGACATCCCGTCGAGAGAGAGCGCAGGCAGTCTGGAGACCTCAGGAAATGAGCTGAGGTTCATGACTCTGAAATCAGAGGCCTTACATGCTCCAGTCTGTGACGGACTGGTTTTTCCACCAGAAAACTGCAGAATTAACGCACAGAGAGCAGTGAAGGAAAAGCGAGTGGATGTGTGTGTTTTAACAGACACCCAAAGTGCGTGCTGTGCAAAACACCACCCACTAGCTCGAGTTTTAATGGCAATCTGTTGGACGGTACACAAGTGTTGTATATTTTTTATTAGTGTCTCCCAAAAAACCCACAAGCTGCAGTTTTAACACACTGGGAGATGTGTGATGTCCCCTCGCGGTCTTTTGGCAGGGGACACCTGGTACGGTCGTTACTCAGGTTATGTGCCATATGAGCAAGCAGCCCCGTCCAGGCTATTCCATGAGGAAAAGCTTGGTCCTGAAGCCCTTCAAGAGGAGTCAGTGAAAGCATCAAGAGTCACGTGTGCATCATTGTGCTCGCCACTCATCTGAACATGTGATATCTTTCTGCTTTCATCTCCCATTGCCACAACATCTAAAGGAGGTCTTTTACCGTCAGGCATCACAACTGAATGTCACATATGATCTTACAAGGAATCTATCTCACAGCATTCAGAAGAGCCAATTTACCTTCAAAGCAAAAAGCTCCCTTTTTGCAGAGTACATTGCTTTCCAGCAGTGTAGTTTAATATTCTCCTAGTTTTAACTGGAACAAGCATGCCATGGTGATTAGACAGTGACACTACAGTCAAGTGCACTTAATTCACTTAACACTTCATTAAAGTCGACCTTTACGCGAAGTAACCGTGCAAGGCATTATGAAGTGATGCAATAACTCAACCTGCCACCCGGGTCACGTCGTGGCGTATGGAAAAGGATAACGGTAGGAATGCAGGTCGGAGCACGGCTACTTAGTGCCGTACAGGGATCAGACTTCCTCACAGAGATAGAGGGCACCGGGTCGAGCCGCATATCTGGGCGGCTGGGGAATCTCCTTGGCCTCGCGGGAGAGCCCTCATTCGGATCCGCTCGGAGCGAGTTAATGACAGTGACGGTCTCAATGACACACTGGGGCCTTGTCCCCCTAGTGACCCACAGCAAACTCTACAAGGCTTTAGAAGACAGACGCCGAAATGGGGTGGATGCAGTTACTGCCGCAGAAATCACCGTCTACCTAAAACTCCGCTCGCTTATTAGAAAGCGAAAGCTGGACATTACCCACATAACGAATCTCACACTTCCTACGAAGGAGGCTGTCTGTACACCAGAACTTTTCAAACTGCGGTGAAATGAGAAAGTTATGGCACTGAAAACAAGCCTTGGGTCTATCCGTGTCCGAGGGCTGATTTGTATTCGCTTTGTGTCCCTGTCATCTGTCATTGTGACGGGTGAAACTCATAAAGGTGCATTTTCCTCACATCAGGATTCTTTGTTTTTTTCCTGTGCTCTGTGCCTTTGCTGATAAGCTGTTTGGAAAACTGTTAATGCCATTAAGGAGTTGGCCTGTGACAGTAGCTGAGCCGCAGGACACTAGTTTTGGAGACCGTTTTTATATTTCCAAACGTGTCACATTTGAAATCTCCACCTTACCCTCAAGAACTGCTTGTTACAAATGTTCTTTTTTGCAGTCAAAGCCGATGGGCCAAATTTCAGCACAGTTATTATGTTAATTAGTGACTAAAATGAACACATCCATGAAATATTTAAATCTAGTGACAGACCCTTCCATCGGCAATGTGCTCATGCATGTTTGACTGATTTATCAGTCTCTGCACAACACGTAATCTTTCTGTCCATCGGCTGGGAGTTCAGTGCTAGTTGGTGTTGCAGAAAGAATGACCATGTTATCAACGGCTCCTTAGATTTGATTACATTTGGTGTTCATAAGAATGAACAGCAAAGGGTATATAACTTTTTCAGATTTACAGCTTTAAATCATGGGTTCTATAAAGCCACTTCGGAGGAGGTCTGGTTACATTCTGATAGGTGAAATTATGTTTATTGGCGGGGTGTCACGGCCGGCTCGTCCGATCCTCCTGTGTGCCACGCCCCCTCATTAACCTCGTGTGAAATCCCGATGTTCCAGCTGTTTCTTGTTATTTCCATTAAGTCCTGTGTATTTAAGTCCACATCAGAGTACGTTTCCCCAGTCTTGTCATTGAAGTCAAACGTTACTGAAGTCTGCCGTCCGTCTATTTACCTCGCTTTGTTGTTTTCCTTAATAAACCCCTTGTTCCTGATTCTCCATCTTCCCGCTCCTGATTCCCCAGTCCATTCTCACCTTCGGTAAGGACACGGGGTAACTGTTATATTCTACATCTCTTACTGAAAACTACATGTTTAGGGGCTTGTTGACTGTTTTACGTGCATTACTAGTAGCTACAATTCTAAGCTTTTGAAAATAATAATACAAACAACAACAACAAAAATAATAATAATCATTCTAAGTTAAGCAAGCGCCTGGATTTCGATTTTGCTCGTACCATCAAAGAAATTTTTAAATCAAAGTAAAATCCTATGCAGATATATAAAATAGGAGGTTAAAGTAAAAAATAAAAATACACGGAAACAGGTTGAGATCAAGATCAGGCCTTGGCTCCTCATCCCAGGTGCACGTGGGAAACGGGCAGGAGACCACAGAGGGTTTATTTATAAGCTGGAGACCGTGGAAGCCGGGGGGTTTGAGGGTCACAATCGAGGTTCTGATGTTCAGTGTCCATCAGTGACCCTGACTAGGGCGCCGGTGAGTGCTTGTCAGGGGACCATCCAGGCCATGATATCGGCATGCTGTCGGCTGTAAGCGCACCACCGGCAACACCCTCCCGGTCTTTGAGGGCCTCCAGCATCGGTTGAATCCTCAGTGATATTTGCGAAAGCAGCTCATGTTTTGCTTTGGGGTTTAATTCACTTTGGTGCTCGTAAAAAAGCCTCATGCACACACATATCCTCTGCTCGCTGACCCAGCCCAAGGTCGGGGCTGCATTGCCTTCGTTTGCCAGTTATTCCCATTTTCGCCGGCAGACCTTCAGTGGTTCCAAAGACAAACTGTCTTTTGTTGACTTGAAATCCTGAATTTTGCCCTTGGTGTGTCCATGTGTGCCTCTGTAAGCTCCACTGTCTTTGTGACAAATTTTAAGAAAATATCAAAACGGTAACTCCAGAAGAAGTTCTGTCAACATGCCCACAAAGCACGCTCCTTTTGAAGCGGCATTCCCGCCTCAGCGAGCTGAAAAAGCCGAACGCTGGCTTGTGTTTGTCTGTCGGCTTCATACCACCTCTGTCTCCAGGGTCAGGAGTCATAAATTCCATGAGCAGTGTTTCCCAATCCAGTCCATGTTTTTGCTCTCTTCCAGCTCCCTGGCAGACAGTCCACAATTTTGCTGCGAGGGACCAAAAATGCAGACTGTCTGCGTATCCCTGAGGACCGGATTAGGAAACACTGCATTAGAGTGTAATTCAACTGAAGATTGCTTGAAAGATAGAGCTAGAAGTGCGTCTGTATGTGTACAGCAAGCTCGTCTTCACCAGAATGGACCTGATCTCCTACATCTCCAAGTCCTCATCATGAAGAGATCAGCAGTGCAGGTGAAGATGCCTTATGGACACCGATAGCATCACACCCTGTGGACATACTTCATATTCATCCTCCACACCCTCACCAAAGGGGATCGATGTTTTTCTGAAGGCGTCGTCCTCCAGACAGCGAGAAGCCCTAACGAGCTTTCCCATCAACCCCGGGGTAGACCCCCGCTGTCATTTTTAGATCCGTACCCTTTAGGATGACATTAAGCGCCCGTGTTTTTAAGATTCTCTCCTCTCTGAGCAATTACCATTTGTCATTTGTTTCTGCATTGCCATATGTTGTGTGACACGCTGTGTTTTGGGGTGCATCACCGTAGCACTGGCGATTAACGCGTTTGACGGCATGACGCCATGTTAACATCCCGCTTCGTCCCAGTAATGGTAACCACTGTGTGGGTGGTGGGGTGTGTGGGTGTGGGGGCTGGGGGTGTCGCATTTTGCATCCTTTACATCTTTTAATTTAAGCTTCTAAAAGACTGGGGTGGTGTAATTTTGTAATTCAGCAGAGGCTGCAAGCGAGACACTGTTGTTTTTTGGCTTTATTTCTCCGTCTGTGCCTGTCTTCCCATCAACATGCCACCTGTAGGTTATCTCCTGAATTACCAGCATTTACTCTCCAACTGAATTAGATTCTTGGTAATCTGCCAAATGACGTTCAAGTTTTTCTTAAACCAGGCATTTTTTTCTAAAAAAAGCTGTCATTAGAACTTTAACATGGTCTGGATTGAGTTCCCACCACCGGTTCTGTTACCTACACATCATAAATGAATGTGCTCATACACACACACACAGAGAGAGAGAGAGAGAGAGAGAGAGAGAGAGAGAGAGAGAGAGAGAGAGAGAGATTAGGTATCTATATCTTTGTGGGAACTCTTCATTCATTCATCATCATTTTATAGCCCTAATCCTAACTATGATGATCCCCTACCCAGCCCTAATCTTAACCATAAGTAACCAAACAAAATTCAAGACTTTCTGCATTTTTAGTTTGTTGATTGCAGTCACAGATTTTTGTAAGATTGAATTTCCCCTTGTGGGGAACAAAAAATGTCCCCACAACATCAAAATAACAGGTTTTTGTCACATTGTGGTGACATTTGGTCCCTACAATGTAATACAATGCACACACACACACACACACGCACACACACGCTGCATGCCTCTGAACTGCAGAGGGACACCAGAACAGCATCTTCACCCTGGTGTCAGGCCCTGATGCTGCGAGGTCCGTGCCAGTGACTGACACGGACACGCGGTGTCAACCCGCTGTGCCATTACCTGTGAATCTGCTTCGCTAGGGATTCAGCCGGCTGCATTCCTTTACAAGCCAGGATCACAGAATCTCTGCTGGCTTCCCGTCGTACAAAGTTTCCTTTGCCGTGTTCCATTTCTTACCTCAGTAAGCAAATAAATCAGCGCTCAGATAAAAGTAAGCATTTTCCAGAGAGGTGTGTCCACAAGGATTTCACACTCCAAAAAATAGATGTTGTGGGGACCCTCCAGCAAGGCAAAATGGCTCTATTTAATGTTAGTGTGCTTAAACAGAGCCACAAGGTTTTAAATCAATTTTCATTTTTATTGGTTTTGTTGGGCTGAATTTAGGATTGTATGCGCTGGGTGTGTCTGTGTCTGTGTGTGTCTGTGTCTGTGTGTCTGTATGTGTGTGTGCGTGTGTGTGGGGGGGGGCATCATCCGCCCCAGCCATGTACCCTACACTCCAAACCCTGTGTGATCATATCTGATTGGTTAATGGATGGATGGATGGAGGTATGGATGGGGTGTCGTGATATCAGAGGTAATGCTGAAAGAGTCAGAGGAAAAGGAGAGAGAGAGAGGGAGAGAGAGATGTCTGTGTTATATTTCCATCCCTCTTACATTCTATCACCCCCCCCCCAACCCCCTCCTCTCCATCTGCTTTGATTTTCCTCAGCATGTCTGACAAACTGCAGAGAGATTCCAAACCTGGATCTGCACCCCTCCCCCAGTCCTCCACACTCGCTCCTCACGCTCTTTTTAGCTTGGGGGTGGGGGGTGCATTGCATTTAAATAGTGATGGTTTCACCAGGCGGGGTAGCGGGGGGGGAAGGGGGGGGGGGGGGTTTGGAGGTGGGTATTTGAAACCTGATCCCTGTCAGGCCCCGCAGGCAGGAAGTTGCATTTCTCTGATCACTTCAATGGCGACAGCCTCCGATCCAAACTGTCAGCGTTTTGGCCCGAGCCGGTCTCCGTCTGCGCTGAGGCACACGACAGACAGGCTCAGAACGTTCCGGGAGGTTTCAGAGACGCGGCATTTGCTGGCACACAGAAGAGTCCGACGGGGAACTGGGCTCGTTCTCGTCCCAGGGAGAGATACACGATGCCTCCATGGTGAGAGCCAGGAAATCAGAGCGGCGATTTCAGCGGGGCCTCATAACTCTGAGATTTCCATGGATACTGCATCGGCGTGTATCTGTGCAATTTTCCAAGAGCAGAATCGCTCACTCGCTTATATTCTGCGAAAAATGCACTCTTCTCTCCATATGAATGAGGACACGGCCTGCTCGCCATGTTCGTCAGAGACAATGTGTCTCAGTCGTGTGCAGAGGCACAGCTAGTCCCACCTGCCTTTGGTCCACACTTAAAGTTTATACACCAATTCGCTAGGTCTGTAAGATGCGTGACTTTCCCAAAAGTTTGTCCCGATACTGATATCAGAAAACAACGATTAAGGGAGGCTGTCAAGTTAGAAGCATGAAGCATGATTTGCATAAATCTCTCTGTTGACTTTTTTATTTGAGGTTCAGAGATAATTGTTTTTTTATCGATTGAACAAATTTGCAGACTGAATGGTAAACGTGCATGAAATACCGCAATGCTGTAAATGAAATATCTAATCTGATTGAGGTGTCTCTAAGTCATTGATACAGATTCCGGGTTGGGGAGCCAGTGGTTATTTATATCCTGTCTCCAATGCGCACGCTTGGGGCCTGGCTGGCCCTCAGCCAATCAGCTCTCACGGATTCCCTCTACTTCGACGCTGATGTCACGCTCCTCAAAAAAGTCAGAGCTGTCAGATATCTTGTGGAAAACTTCTCATGTGATAGAAATCTCAAGAAACATCTTCAAACACCTCATTCAAGGAACGCGAGTCTGACGGATGTGTGAACGGAAAAAGTCAGGTCCTGTGGGGTTAGTGACCCTGAACAACGACACAGCATCATCCCAGGACGTACAAACTGGTCTAGTCCAAACATCCATTTATAACTATGACTGAGATTTGTAGCATTTTCTTCTCAAACGTTGTAGTGAGTCAGATATCATGGTTGAATCACTTTATGATGTAGTAGACACCCAGCATTTAAATGCTCAGGTATCGCTCTGCTGGCTCTGTTGTGGGTAGATGGGAAGCAAATGCTCCTCACTGGACCTTCATGTTTATCTGTCTGTTTCTGTCGGGACATTAATATTGCTCTGCTTCACATATCAGATAGGGACCAGCAGTGAACACTTACTGAGACCTTACCCTGTATTAGGTCATGTGATATCTCAGGTGGCATAGGGTTCAAATCTCCAACCCTGAAAGCACAAGGTATCAGCGCTACCTACCAAGTGTCTCCCGAAGAAGTTTCTTTAATACCAGCTAAGGAAGTGCTACCTTTACATCTAAAAGACATTTTTTAGCTTTGCTTAGCAGACTTACTTCTGCTTTGCTCGGCTAGACATTTGTGGTATTCTTGAAAAATAAGGATACTGAAATTCAAGGTAGAATAAAAATAATAATAAATCAGGCTTAGAATGACATTAATAGCCAGTGGAGACGTTATGGAGCAGATCTCCAAGAAATGTTTACATGCACTTGCTGGCAGAAACTGGGAAACACGGCACCGGCATGACCTGTTGTGTATCAGCAACCAAAAACCACCAGCTAAGTGAGCAGAATTTTATGGGGCACGTTAACATATTTATGCAAATTAAGCTTATCTCTCTTATTTGCATATCCTGATCCTTTCGCGTCTGTGACATACATGCTACCATAAAATGCTCAGTGGGTCAGCCCAGTAAAAATGAGTCGAAGTTCTGCTGGAACAAACGTGGGGGAGGGGGGGGGGGAGCATTTATCCATCGCATTCAAAGCTCCTTTTTGTTTCTTGATCTGGTGACACGGCCATTGATTAGGCTACTTGAAATTCCAGCTGCATTTTGTTTCAAATGCCTCAGATAAATATTTTATCCTGCTTCAGCTCATCACAAGCCATTTTTTGGTCAAATGTCACAGAGACACCGGCGACTCACAAATCAGACATTGTTGAGATGGTATGAGGTCGTTGTCGAGAGGCATCACAACAGTCCACACGAAACCAAAAATCTCTCTTTAGCAAAAACCAGACTCTAGAGGTGTCCGCTTAATTTTATGAAACAAGTCATTTGGGCATTGGGTCAGACATCCACCTGTCCTGTGTCTTTGTGGTCCTCAAAATCGAGCTGTATTGAGAGAGACCGGGCCTCTTCAATGCCCATGCAGGAGAAGCAGCTAATGAGCAGAATACAGAGAGGTTCAGCCCGAACGACCCACCTCGCCAGGCTCCGACGTCTCGACAGTCCTCCACAGATGTACACATCAGATAAGCATCCGCTCCTGTGTAATCAAATCTCTCGCACAGCTACATGAGCAAGGGCTATGAGGAGAGATGCTTGTCCGCTGAAAAAGATATTCTGCCACAGGATCTGTGGTGAAAAATATCCCCTTCTCAAAGAAGAGGGTCACCTGACCATCTGATACTTGTCCATTCTCTAGCGGGGCGTTAAATTCCAGTCGGGCTCTGTGAGTTTTTACTCTGGCCCGCCTTGACCCGGGGCTGCCTATCTCTGCGCTTTAACCCTCATGCAGGTGACCTTGACGACGACAGCGTATGCAATGTGTGTATGCAGCCAGATACCCTGCCGAGTGGCTAACGGATCAGAACCAGATGGCTGATACCTGCCTGGGGGGTGCAGCAGTATGATGTTTGGTGACGTAATGTATGCGCTTGCTCACGGCAGGGGGGGGGGGGGGGGGATTTGTTCTTCAGTAAAGGATCTAGCACGAATCCTTGCAGTCACCAGTGTATAAAATAGTTCTATTCAGAACTTAACATCGTGTCAGACGTAGTCGACCTTGCTTATAAGTGAAAGTAGGTCCCCAGGAACGAGTCAGTGGATATTTTCCCTGCCAACCCAACGGGTCAGTTCATTTGAATTTCAGCAAAGTTTGATTAGTTAGTTGCAGACAAACTAGGTAACTAGCTCAGGTAGTAGTGATCTCATTTGGCGACGGTAGTGATAATGTCCATTCACAATATGTACCTGTGATTGCCACTGATGACGGGTGATTTTCAGTCGTGTAACCAGCTCCCAGCAGGTTGCCGGGTGCTGCCTGGAGAACATGCCATCGTACCGTAGCTCCCGTAGCCAAACAAGCCCGTCCTTGGCCACCTGTGTCTGAATTCAGGGTCTGCATCCTTCTAAGGCTGCATTTTCAGACTGAATGCATCACAGCGGCGAGACACGGCCATTCCATTTCGAAGGCTGCATATGCATCGAGAAACGCCTCCTTTTGCCACCCGATCCACCCGATATTATCCCAAGATTCTTTGTGCAGAGGTACAGTGGGCGTGTCCCGGCTAGGCGATCAGTGCGGAGCTTTGAGTCTCAGCTGAACAGCTAGTGACAGCCAGACTGCTCCACTTGACGACCCTTTCCGTCCGGCCGACTAAGAACGCAGCCTACAAAGGCTGCTCCACCAAAGACCAGTTCCTTCACAGGATGTGACCCTTGAATTCGCACAGAACCTGAGAGGAGGCCCCTTCCTAAGGAACCTCCACAGCGCACTGCGCTCCAGACAGATCAGCTCCCTCCCTGCCGCATGTCATTTAACTGAACGCACGCTCGCGCATCCTGGAGGCCGGGCGAAGGGCGGCTCTCTGCTAGCCCGCTTGCCTCCCTCTTTAAGTCACAAAGTGCGGGGAGAGCCAAAGGCCTGATCCCCAGGAAGCGGTAACCTGGTGCTGGTGAGTATGGAATAAGCAGAATGCTGTATATTAATGTTTTGTTCCACTGATGCTTAACTAAAGACACTGAAATACCTACGCGACCGTCACTCTATATCATTAAAGGTTGTATCAATAACGGACAGACCGCGGCCTTAAGGCTCTCTAAACAAATCCTAATGCCTAACCCCGGGAATGCTGTATCCATGGTCAGGGCAACCGGTCTGTTGGTTCCTACAGAATCACCAGGAACTGAAATTACTCCCACATTACTCCCACATTACCCCCCTGTAATGGAGAGATGTGAGTGTCTCTGACATTAGCTCCGATTGTAGCGCAATGTTCCTGTTCTCCCAGGTCGAATCCACACACCCACAGACAGGTCCCTGCAGATTCCAGGTGCATATCACATATTAAACACCTTAATATTAACATATTAAACATCAGTTTCATTTTAATTTCCAAAGCTCAGAAATGAAGAACTGCTTACATTCAGTACACATACACAGACTAGTTCATTATCCAATGACCAGACTAGTTCATCATCCATCCAGTATCTGAATCTGCTGTCCGAGTCCAGAGGAGCCCCTGGTCCCACAAAACTTATTACTGTAAGATGCTCTTCAAGCTCCGTCGCTGGAGCGAAAAAAAAAAAAAGCCCCCATTTTAATTTCCTCACAGGAAATGAGTTTTATCAGATGCTGAAAAACCGGAGTGAAGGTGAACTCATTAATTCAGAGCCAGTGATTATTTCCCCGCAAGTCGACTGCCTGTTAAAGTAGTCTTGAGTAATCAAAATAAATACATTTTAATGTGTGCTTTTAAGGGCGTCTGCCGCGGACGTCTCGCCCCCGCTGTGCACACCTCCTGCTCCTTTATGATAAAATGTATCGGCAAACTTAGTCGCCGGTCTTAATTCCTCTTTGAGGTCTTATCGAAATTAATAAAATTTATGGCACAAGGAGTGGGATTAGCGGCGTGATGGATGGTCACCAGACCCGTCAGAAGGGGGAATGCTGAACAGGCCCCACACCTCTTCGAAAATCAGGGATTTAGGGACACAGCTGAAATTGGATTTGAAATCACCGCTGGGCAGGACACAAGCTCCCTGCCGTCGTCATGCCACCAGTGACATGTGTGTAATCCGGGCTACAATGGAATTAACTCAAATAAAAAAGGTTCCTTCTCTCAATCAAGATGTGTAACACCGGAGTGCGGGGAGTGAGCAACTTCCATTCTTTCAATTTGTCATCTGTTGTAATATGAATCTGCTTCTGAGCGAAACCATGGCGACCGGGGTGGGGGGTGCGAGTAGGGTGATCTCGATACCATCACTGTTTATTGGAGCACTTTTTAAAATACTGCTCAAAATATTTTACCAGCGCAGAACTGAGTTTCAACAGAAAGATTTAACCTAAATGTGTAAACATACAAACCGTTTTACACCAAATTCACCCAGCTGTGATAATTATGTCTTTGTAATTAGCTTTATGGTGAGCATAATTAAATATTTTACTTATTACCCAACAATCAGTGTTTTGGGCCTACTTGATCAGTCAGTTGTTTAAACATTAATTTACCTTTAAACGTTTCCCAAAGGAGAAATTGTGTTAACAGTTCATACAAATGAATTTGGTTTCTCCCAGTTTTTTTCCAGAAAGGATCTCTGTTACCGTGATAAATCATGATAATATGCGATAAAGTGTTTTTTTCTCTAATCTCACATCCTTCAATACACATTAAATTAAAGTAAATTAAATAAACGGCTCTTCCCTTACGCTTCAGGTGATATTTCCTTCCTTATTCCCTACAGGAAGTATCATTACATCGTTCATCGTCCATGCAACTTCCCTGAGGCCAGTGAGTAGATAAAAGCCACCGTGATGAAGTTGTAAGAACACAGTATTCTTACTAATCATCATTTCTGGAATGGTTCCTCATAAGTGACTCCCAGAATGCAAAGGGGGGCCAACTCGGCACGACGTGGCAGCCAAGCTTCTGCCAGGACACCTGGCTTTGTGGAAGGACGTAGGAAGCCGCTGGCTCCGTGGGTGACCTGGCTTGGCGTTAACTTGGCACCGGGGTGGCGCCCTGGACGGCAGCCTGTACAGGGGAGCGGAAGACAGAGGATGGATACTGGGGGGTTGAAGTCTTATTCTGGAGGCTGACCGGGTAGCTCACAGCAGCAAGCGGTTGTTGCTTCCAGAAAGCCAGGCAACTACTCTTTAAAGCAGAGCAAGAAACACTTCCTGTGGGGAGGAATTAATGGTAAGTGCAGAGCTGGCCCTGATAGTGGTGTGTAGCTCAGCACCAGGCGGCGCAGAGGACAGCGAGACGTCAAATAATGCGGCCGCTGCCCGGTGTTTATCCAACGGAGGAAAGACAAAAGTTCACCTATTAACTCTTAAACAGCACCTGTACCCTAACCCCAGCGGGACCAGGAGTATGACAGTTTCAGGGGTGGGGGAGGGGAGATAGATCGTGCACTTTGGAGATCGAGACAGCTATAAGGAAATAAAAGCAGGTGCCTAATTGCACAGTTACTTTAGTCAGATGCAGGAAGAAAATGGCTAAGTTTTATGACAAGGTTTTCTTTGCTGTCAAAGCCCTCGTATACCTCTGAAGGCCTGACCTTTTAACCACCTTTCCTATGCTCACTCCCCTCTCAAGAAGTCAACCTTTCACTGCAAAACGAGGATTCCCAGTGCCAACAACAGGCTCTTTTTGGGTGATACACTTTGTAAACCGTAATTTGGCCCAGATCTGCTCACTCTGATCTTCGAGGACTATTGTGATAAAAAAAAAGTGCAATAAAAGAGTTACAGTTGCAGAATGGAAATGACTCAGTAGATGAAGATGGTAGATGTTCCACCCAGGAGAAGGACCTTCTCTTTGTTCACAGGAAGCTCCGGTACAGAATCCACTCTTCATGACCTTCATGGACTGTGATGTGTGGCATCAGCCTTCTCTCACCATGACGATTATATGTGCCCCTCCGACCCCCCCCCCCCCCCCCCCCCAGAATAAGGTGCATGCTCAGGAGCCAGCAGGACGAGGAAAAAACGGAAAAACTGAAAGTTTTTACTGCTGACTGAGAGGAGAGATGGGAGACGAGAGAATATGTCAGGCAGCAGTGTTTATGGATGTTTATTATGGGCCAGAAACTTACATTTCCTCAAAATATTCATGGAGTTTAGCTCACCTGCAGTTCCACCCAAATGAATTATTATTCAAAAGGGCAGCTTAGCCACTAAGGATTGATGTGTAAAAGTTATTAAACTTACCGGAGGCTTGTGAACTTTTTACAGTTATTCAACGCGATTCGGGTGACAGAGATGTATAGCTCTATCCGTCACTGTAAATCAAACTGATTTGCCTTAATTCTGCTATTCCTGAACCTAGGTTAATCACTCAGGTGCCAGCTCCTTCCCTTCCTAATTAATAATAAAATAATAAATTCAACAAATTCATCAGAGTAACCAAAATAAAACCCTTAAAGCAATCCAAATATCGCATCCACGACATCAATGATTAAAAGTGCACATCAATCTCCCTTCACCTCAAGGTGAGGTGTACCTCTGAGCCCCAAACAGTCACACAAATCCCTTCATTGGTAATTAGCGCACATGTCGCCCCCGCCCCCCGTAATTTATTACACTTTCCGAATGCTTCTCCAAACTGTTATTGAAGAGGCAGATAATGAACGTGGAAGGTGTAAATCACTAGCGTGCCATACACACATGGAGTCCTCACCGGCGTGAGGGAGCTGAGTCCTGCTTCCAGTGTTGCTCAGAGCCTCGATGTGCGAACTCTCACACTCCGTCATCTGGGAAGCAGGTCCAGACACCGGCGATCTGGGGGAGATCATGTGATCCAGAATCCGAGTCTATCCATCACACTCTCGTGGTAATTATTTATTTCAATTAACTACACTGATAATTGCTAAACAATATCTGTCACAAACATAATGGGTGTGGAGTAACATTTTGTGTAATTGTGCAAATTAAGAGCTTTATTTTCTCTTTCAGTACATCTATTATCCACTGCCACTAATCAGGCGGGTCATTGGGTACACATTATTATTATTATTATTATTATTATTATTGTTGTTATTATTTATTATTATTACTGTTATTGTTGTTGTTTTATTGTTATTTATTATTATTATTATTATTAATATTATTGTGAGAATGGGAGAATGTTCTCTTGTGTCTGGGGAAGACATCCCTGTCTTGCAGACCAATGGACTCTATAATAAATAATAAATCATGTACATGGTGTGATTGTTGGGAGAGCAGAGGTCCTGTCACTGGAAGGCTGTCAGAGATGCTGAGCCATGTTGCCGGTGACTGCTTCTTCACCGGGGCTCTCGGCTGGGCCCTCACTCCCGTCCCACTCGCTCACCTGCGGGGAGTGGCAGTGGCCCGCGGGCCGGGGGCCAGGGGCAGGGGGCAGGGGGGAGTGCGCATGTAAAGGCCAGACCTGTGCTTCTCCATGGTCTAGGTTCCGGCTGTGCCCTGAATATGGCCAGGATATGCATCACACATGTTTAACCCTGGCATCGTTCTTGGAAATTACTAGAATCTTAATTTACCCCACGATCATTGACGTGGCTTTCATTACTATGAATAAACACAAACTATTGTGTTTGAATACCTAGTTATTGATGTATTCCATGGATAAATCGCTGATTTTGTTAGACTAAGTAATTGCATTCAAACTGGTAAGGAAGGGGTTAAAGCCACTTCAGATGACGCCCCCCCCCCTCCAAGCATTAGGTTATTAGCATAAATTCCGCAGTCAAAGGGAAAATCTTGGTAGACCAAGAATATTTACCATTCAGCCTCAAACACGATAAATATTTTATTTAAATATTTTAAAGACCACCCTGGTTACCTTAGATACTGCATATGAGCATGTATTTATTCATTGATATGGTGTTCTTTGTTACCTACCAATGTGTGATATAAATGTCCTATCCTGTATGTGACCATTGTCTTGTCTAACCTGCGTATGTGTCCACTGTACATATGAGAGCCACTGGCTGACAAATTCCCCATGTGTGAACATCCTTAGCCTATAAACCTGATTGTGACTCTGATTGTCAGACATCTAAAAAGCTCATGGATCTCTGGGTCTGTAGATGTGAGAAATAGCCAATGGTTAATAAACTTTGGTTTTTTTTCTGCCTTAAATGCTGTTTCTGTGAACACACAATGAAAAATCAACAGGCCTATTTGTTAGATTAATATACATGCAGCTGTTGCATTCATGGAGAGCTTTAGTGCATCGCTGCTGCGGATTTTATCCCGTTAGTCAAAACATCTCCGTTAATAACAGCTAGCTATGTGGCGGCATAATGAACTGTAAAGACTTAATAGTTGCAATTGGCCTGTATTTGGTTGTTTAACAAATGAAGTCAGAAACTCATGGTTCTGCATAATGTGCGGAAATTAAACGCGGTTTTATTTCCTGCACCTGTGTGAGGATTTTATTATATGCTGAGGTGGTACCTTTAACACGCTGAAGGTTCTGTAATCTCACCGTTGATACATTGGCTACACGGAAGCCGCTTTGTGCTGCTCTGGCCAACGCTTAAGGGCCGTCGTTGTTTTTCAGACCGGCATCGCAATTTCGCTGTATTCGGTTGCATAACGCGTAAATGCGGCCCGCCACAGCTGGCCCCCGCCTCCTGCTGCAGTAAAAGCGCACGCGTGACTCATCAGCGCTTTGTCTAAACGAAGAGAGCGATTTGAGGTGGTTATCAGAGCACGTATGGAGGGGTTCTCACACAGTCAAGGGACCGCAGAGTGGTAGGCTGACCCTGAAAGGCACAGGCCCGACTCCGGAAGCTTCCGGAATGAGCACTCGAGCAGCTGCCGGCCTTGGCCAGGTCCGGGAACTTTCCCGTCTTTGCTAGATGATGTTTTATTATTTTTAAATGTATCGCCCACAATGAAAGTAAATGTTTTCTCCTCTTTGTACGGACCACAGAGGTTAACACACTCCAAAATGAAGAGTAATTTCAGTCGATACTGGACTGACCTTTCGTTGACATTCATTGGAGAAAGTAAAGGGGACACGGGGAGGAGGCCACGATGCGGTGTAACGCCTTTTTATTGTGGACAAACGCACCTTCAACTGTACACATCTTAAGTAAAAATCATAACAAAAAAAAAAAAAACTCATTACCATCGATTTAGTTGACACTATTTATAAAATGCAGATCTTTATACTGTCAAGAGTTGCTGAAAGACACCAAATGGTGATAAAAACTTTTACCCCTGTTCAGCACAAACCACAGGAAAACACAACCTTAACAAACCCTCTGACTTACAAATACAATATCACCCATGTAATACAAGAGTCACTAGGGGCTCTTAGAGTGGAACTTATATTACAGAACGTTAAATCCCCATATTTACACGTAGCGTCGGTAGGTCCAGTCCGGATCATCGTGACATCACACGTGTGCATGGACAGTCTCTAATGCCTCTCTACCGTTACTCATTACGCTTGTGCTGGGCTACGCAGTCATCCTTTTCGGACCACTTGCCGATTCCCTCTAACCAGCCGTATGTCCTTCACGTGAGTCTCGCCTGACAGCCGACGACGGATGCACAGACTCTAGAAGCTTCTCATAACAGCTCCTCAGACGTCAGAATCCACCTCCTGCCATGGAGGCACCTCACTATCTGCATCGCCCTTCATCTTTCTTTCCCTGACATAGCTGCCGTCAAACTGCTCTCCCTGAAGCCATCGTTCCCGTATGAAGATGAACGGCTCATTCTGATGCACTTAACTGAGCAGGAGTGGTTGCAGGGATAACCTCCTTGCTTACATGATGATAGTTTTACAGGATATATATGTGTGTATGTATGATTGTAAACTCAGCAAAGCATTTCTCTGTTTGCATGGGATTATTTACCCCTGTATGCTGTAACAAGGATCCCTTGCTGAAGGTGAAATTTGGCCCTCATACATTATACTGCGTTGGCAGCAGTTACTATTTAATAGATGATTACTCAATGTACTCGATGATACTTATATTTTTACACAAACTTGTGAAATGTCATCAAAAAGTAGGCTTAGAGTCCCTAACAGGTCATCACATCTAGACCATCGCGTACAGACCATCACATAGAGACCATTGTGTATAGGTCATCATCTACAAACCATCATGCACAAGTCATTGTGTACAGACCATCATGAACAGCCCATCATAGGGTGTTTCTCAATATGCGTACTTGACCATATTCGTGTTCTCGCGTACCCGTTTTACATCATCTTCCATTGCCAAAGACAAGTTTCAATACTCATCAACAGAGGATGGTAAAAATCCCCGGATGTCGTTCTTGCCCCGTCCCAAACATCAAGGATACATTGGTTGCATTGTCACCAAACGAGACCAATCCCATGATTCCTTGCATCCCAACTTCGTTCTTGGAAGGCAAGTTAGCAAGACCGGTCTAGCCAAGACCACAAGTATGATCTTTGCATCCTTGGTATTGAGAAACACCCATGTACAGACCACCATTGTATAAAGACCATCGTGTACAGACCATCACTATAGCTCACAGGACCATGATCTCACACACATTACTGCTGTCTGCTCATAGCCTTCTTCAGTTTCGTTCTTTTTTTTACGAGTAACTCCACTTTGAGTAGCTGGGTCAGTACCTCCTTCAGTAACATGAACTGCATTACTCAGAACAGACGGCTGGTCTATCAGATACAAGACAGAGTCAAATCCACAAGCATGAGTATAACATTTAGAGATATGCTAAATATGACTGCGCAAGATAGGTAAAACACGGTAAAACGCGGTAAAACGCGAACCAGGAAGGTGGCCACAAGCTTTTTGAACACTGACTGATATTCCTGCTTCATTCATTCGTATTTCCACGTACTCAGGAGTCTTACGAATAAAGCGACTGGCGTACACTTTATTAAATGTGGTGTAAAAGCCCCGCCCCAGCTGCCCTATTCACCAACTGCAGATAGCAGGAGATTAAAATCTGACCAGGGAGAAGAAAAAGTCTCAAACTTTACGGTAGCAAAGAAAGCAAAACGTTAGAAGCCATAAAAGCCTGTTACGTTGGAGGTAATTAAGCAGCATTGAGGCGTGAGGCTACAAGGGAAAGCTCACGGGGGGGGGGTGGCATTCACGTCACCGTGGAGGTTTTGCACGTCACCGTGACGTGGAGGGATCACGCGGACGCGTCCCGTCTCTCTGAGAGCTCCATCGTTCACAAGGCAGCTTCCATTTCCAGTGTGAGGCCTCCGAAGCGGCCAGGTACGGTCGGGACGAAACATCGGGCATGTTTTCATGGATCTTAATGTGCACAAAAGCATTTTATTATCTGTGTATGTCAATGTAAACACTGTGACGCACAACCTCAAATCTCAAACTCCACTTATAACTGTACGTCCAGTCAATTCAATACTTTCTCAGAGACAGATACAGTAAAATCTTCATTTAGGGAAATAAAGGCATCTGTGGGAGATGAACGGGAACACGGATGCTGGAACTCACAGACAGATAGCTTTTCTGTGCCTCTACAGTTCTCGTGGTTATCTTTGTGCTTGTTAAATTACAGGGAACATATGTGACTCCACGACACTGGTACATAATAATCCAGACAGATGACAAACAGCTGCAACATAGCATCCATCACACCCCAAGGTTATAAATGTAACTCATGTCTCACTTGGGGCTGGGAGAAAAAAAAAAAAAACAGTCAGCTTAAGCGACAGATTTGTCCTCTTCCGGAGGTTCCTCTCCTTAGATCCCGGCACAAAGTCCTTCCCACGGTCCGTGAGCACAGACCCGGCTCTGTACCAGTGCTGGCAGGCCTCTCACGTTTTAGCAGAGACACAAAGACACACACTCCGATGCAGGAGGGGGAGAAGCAAGGCCTGCACGTATACACCCAAACACGAGGCTTTTTCGTACCAGGTGGACATGTTTCTGAATTCCTGATGAGCCTCACCACTTTTCCTTCACTCCTTTACACTGTAGACTGGATGCTACTAAGGACCAGCTTGCTACACATGGGAGTTATTGGCACTGCATACATAATCATTCAACAGAGCTACCACCCAGAGACACAAAACGCTTAAAAGAAAAGCGGTCAGGCAGGGTAGATGGATTCGCAGGCTCCTCACATTTACCCAGAGCCATCACAGTCATCAAAGACAATTAAAAATGTATTCACGAAAAAAGGAGAGAACTGAAAACATGTCATGTTGGTGCTCAACACCCTGCGATGTTTGTATATCAGTTTGTCCGGCATGCATAGCCCAGTACTTGACAAACGCTAGCATTCCATGTCCACTCCGTGTCTTCAACTGGGTTTTCTCAAAGACGGGTGAGGTGGAGGCCAGGATTGGGCTTTTCCAAGGCGCTGATGTCATTAAGGTTATTACTTGTCAAGCAATTCACGCCCACTTTCCAGTTCAGTCTCCTGTTTCATTTACAGTATCTTGGTATATTGAGCATCTCTACATTTGGTTTTCATCAATTTGAACCACTAGCATGGAGAGAGACTGGCTAAAATGCAAAACTGATGAAAGCAAAGTGTCATCATTGTCACATGATGACAAAATAACGTTCAGTTCTTGAAGGCGTGTGACTGGCAGCGGTTTGCAGGAACGAGGGTAGTGGAAACATGCGGATTAAGAGACTGGACTTCAGTGCGTCATTTTGGCACCAAACAGATTTCCCCACCCTTATGAGAGCCAACTTTTGGATGCCAGGAAATCCACTCCGCCATGTTTGGCAGTCAGGGACGTGAAAATGACATGTGGCATCAAGACACAAGAAGCGTGGTGAGGTGTCGGTACGTGCCAGTGAAGGTGACACTAGTCCGTTAGCTGGAACCTTCCTGCCAGAGGCTTGACACTTTGCACACTTATCTACCAGTCCTGCTTTCCAAGACTCTGGATTGAGCAACTGCTGCTGGCAGAGAGGGTCAGGCACGTGGCTTAGTGCCGCTTTCTGATTGGTCCATAGGTCCAGCAAAAGCTCCTTTGATTGGTTGATTCGATTGGTTAACTGCAGGTGGCCTGGCGGCATCAAGGTCCGCTTCTCCTTGGTGTTAGCAATGGCTTCGCCAAAACGAGAGAGAAACGCCGGCGAGCAAATGCAGAAGTAAGAGGAAATATCATACATCCAGTGTATAAGTCAGTCCACGGGTGCAGCAATGCCCTTTTTCATACACAATTGATACATTTAGAATAACATGACAAAAGAAATTATGCACAATTATTATTATCAAGCAGCTAGGCTTCCTGGCAGATCGAAGTCACCGGCCACTGGCCACGAATGAACCTTTATTGACTGGTTTAATAGCATTGTTAAAATACCACGATGTGAATCACACTGACGTCTGGAAACGGCTGAGAAGGCGCATTCCGGATTATTCCGTATTCTTTTTATGGGGACGTATGGATGTGTGCCGGGGTGGGGGCGTTGGGGGGCGTGGTCAGCGAGGGAGGGGCCCCTACACGTACCACTCCTTCTTGGAGATGACCGAGCCGTCGGTCTGGGACACCATGTCATCGGTGATCTCGGCGTCGGGCTCGTACTGGAAGGAGAGAGTCCGCCCGTCGTACTCTCGCCGCTCCGCCTCCTCCACCGTGAAATATGGCCGCTTGGTGTCCTCAGAGTCGCGTTCACCCCCCTCAAAGGCGGCAGGCGCGATCTGAGGGGGCTTTTTCTCATCGTCTGAGTCATCGGGGTACTGTGGGCTTTTGGGCAGCGCCGGGTGAGGGGGGGCCCCACCAGCGCCGGCCTTGCTGTAGCCATTCCCAAATGCGTGCTTCTTCGTGCTATAGTCGCCCTTGAAGGTGTGCTGTCGGCGCCGCAGGAAGACGAACAGGAGGCCGGCGGCCACGCCCAGCAGGGCCACGCCCCCCACCGCTCCACCAATGGCGGCGCCGGGATTCTGGGGCTCTTGCGGATTGTCACGCCCCCCAGGCGGCGGGTTGTTAGGGTATTCTGGGTAGGGAAACACAGATGGAAGGGAAAGTGTGTCAGTGTCTGGGGCGCCGTGTGTGGAGGAGGGGGGGGGGGGGGGTGAAGGGGTTAGGATAAACACAGGGAAAAAGGGGTGGACGTGTCCCTCCCACTCCCTGCGGAATCAGGCACTGCCCCCACCCAACAGACTCACATCTTTGGGAAACATGTAAAGCAGCTTGGAAAAGCCCCTCCAGCAGGGGGCAGGCACATTAAAAAAATAGAGCTGGGCACACAGGAGCCCCCTCCCCCAGCGTCTCCTCTTAAACACACAGGACTCTTTCACTGTGGTCAGAGACAGCTGTAATTCAGCACACATGAGCATCCCTGCCCTGCACTGACACAAAGAGGCACTAATGCAGATGCACTGCTCACACCCCAGCCCTCACCCATTGCACTCCTGGCAGGGGGGGGGGGAGCTGCTCCAGTCCATGTTCATTTTGGTTTCAAAATATGCTGAAAACCACAGCAATGTATGGAGGAACAGGCAGATCGCAGACAGTCTGTGTGACCTAATTTACACTGTGTGACATACAAACGTAAAACACGCAAAATTGTATTTGGGAAGGTAACATTTGCTTTGGTAAACAATGGTAATGTTGAGCCGTCAGAGCATGAAACCTCCCCAGCGTGCTGGTGTTTGATGTTTAAGGTGAAATCTCACCTTAGAGTGCAAGTAGGACAAGTTCGGTTAAACTGACACCAGTCTGCCTGTCAGAGCCACCTGTCACTCTGTCCCGGCAGCTGACGATCTTATCAAAGCCACATCACGCGTCACCATGAACCCCCCACCCCCCCAGGAACACACATTGCAGGGATAAACTTCAGTGCCGAGTACAACAAAGCCGGCCGGCACCGAGAGGCGACATGCGGCCCTGGGCGGCAGGGGGGCGTCGCCTTCGTCAGCCTACTTCTCATTAACACGTACAACCCCCCCCCCCCCCCCAACTCCCCCCCCCTGCACATGGCTGCTGATTCCATAGCAACAGAGCTGCACAGGAGAACAAATCACAGTGTCTTTCAGGGATTTTTCAACTGACAGATGGTTATGGAAAAATGATCAGAGCTGTTACTGTTTCTGTTCTAATACATGTGTAAGGAAACAGAGCACTCCCAAAATTTATAAGAGCACTCCCAAAAGGAATAAGAGCACTCCCAAAAGGGATAAGAGCACCCCCAAAAGGGATAAGAGCACTCCCAAAAGGGATAAGAGCACTCCCAAAGGGATAAGAGCACCCTCAAAATGGATAAGAGCACTCCCAAAAGGGATAAGTGCACTCCCAAAGGGAATAAAAGCACCCCCAAAATGAATAAGAGCACTCCCAAAAGGGATAAGAGCACTCCCAAAAGGAATGAGGGCACCCCTAAAAGGGATAAGTGCACTCCCAAAGGGAATAAAAGCACCCCCAAAATGAATAAGAGCACTCCTAAAAGGGATAAGTGCACCCCCAAAAGGAAAGCGACGAAGTGGAAACTGATGCAGAAACTGATAGGTAAAGAAGACCCCAAAGGTGAGAGTTAGCCCCGCCCCTAATGCGGGAGGGGGGGGGTCTTCAAGAAGCTACTCTGTCAGGCTGCATTCTGAGTGCCGAACACCTGCACCAAGCGCCGAGATCATTATGGATTATTCTGTTTCCTGTTTAGCTAAGGCAAAGGTCGGCTCCCTGAACATTATCTAATTAAGAGATACTAAACAAAGCCAGCCCCCATCTTTATCTGATTAATGTGGCACAGGCGGGGCCGGCCTCCCAGGCCACCTTACAGACAGGGTCCTGAAACTTTAGAGGCTTGAAGGAGACAGGCTAGAAGACAGACTCATTAACTGTGCAGAAACAGCTGGAAGGCTGTAGCGGGCTGACGGGATGCTGGCGGGATGCTGCGGCTAACAGAATGCTGACGGGGAGCCTCTGAGTGGCACCATGCCGACCCGATACCCGGAAAGCCGACCCTCGGGGCACCAGGAATATGCGGCTAGGGAGAAAACGGCACGGAGTGGCCAGCAGGGGGCCTCAGTGGGGGCCTGTCACAGGCGTCAAACTGCATTAGTGAAACGCATTTTCACGTCTCTAATCATTGGGCTGCACAACATGTAGGCAGTTTTTTTCTTAGTTTGTTTATTTGAAGCACTGGTAAATCATAAAGGAGGTAGTGAAGACCTGAACTGGCCATGTGGCTGATGAGTCTGTGGGCGACCAACCCCCCCCCCCCCCCACTACAAACCTTTAACCCTTTATAACAATAGCTACTATCTCAGCTGCAACAATCCATCGGTACGCAATGCAAGCAGAGTCACCTGGTCCACGAAATCCCACTGTGGAGCCACAGCAGCTTAAAATACACACAGAGTGATGTTTACAGATAAATGAAGATGCAAGCTGACTGTCACCAGTGCTGCAAACGTTACTCATTAAACGCTGATTAGGCTCATTCCTCAGCCACAGCCCTCGGGAAAACTTCCCTTCCACGGCCTGTATTTTTAATTTTTTATATATTTCCCAGGAGACAGACCATCTCATCTGTAACTCGGCGAAGTTTTCTGTTGTCTGAGTGTTCGATTTCTCATAAAGCTGCTACAGTGAAAATCAGCAGCATAAAAAGGCAGTGAGGTGCGAGACTGTGGCTGTCAGACAGGGAGGTCAGGAGCCAATCACAGGCCACTACAGGCATCTCACCCCAGGCCCCTTCAGATTCTGCGTGCAGATTGAGTGAGGCTTCCCCAAGTCTGCATTTTTTAACGTCCAAATGAATCTTCTCCGAAGTCTGATAGATGTGATTCAAAAGTCTCATCTTTGCATTTTACTGATTTTATCTCAAAGAAACTGACTGGCAAACCACAAAATATACATTTTCAAAGAAATTTATCCTCAGCAGAAATCTGCCGTACCTAAAGCTTGCAGGGCAATTATTACTAAACGATCAAAGTAACCATGCTAATAGATATGGACAGGGTTAACCAATGGGGTGACTTTGAGCTGGTCAGGTGACTGCGGAGGCATTCAGATGACAGATGTACAATGAGGGAGGGGCCAGAGCCCATAATGAAGCCTTGAAACGCGTCTGTGATTAGTGGACTAGCGGCCTATCAGAGCGGGGGGAGAGAGAGAGAGAGAGAGAGAGAGAGCACCATATGGGGTTAGGATGCTATGCTTGTGATCAGAAGGTCGCTGGTTCACATCCTGTGGCTGGCAGAATGTTGGGCCTTTAACCCCAGTTGCTCGAGGGGCCGACTGACCCTGCGCTCCCATTTGTACAATGCTTTGGATAAAAGTGTCGGCAAGATAAATAAATGTAAAAGAACACTATGAGTGCCGTGACAGGGGCTCCAGGGAAAATCGTGACTCATGCTGCAGCCTGAACTGCATGGGGTCGCTACGTCTCAGTGACGAAACGCTGCCACAATCCCTAACTGTGCATCAGCTGCGGACAAGTAGGGGTAGGAGCGAGAGAACCGTCCTGACAGGAGCTTTACACATCAGCACAGAGAATGAGTACCTCCACGTTGGCGGAGTATACACACGTCATGCATGTCGCGTGGGCGTTTCTACGACCGGAGCTGACAGCTCCTCTCCGATCTGACCTTTTCTGTTAGTCTGTGCGCAGTGACTAGCATACGGTGTCAGGACCCCAGCAGGCTGCCCCACTTACTGCCCGCATGCCCTGCAACACCATGCGCGTTAATGATGGGGAGAGCACGTCCCATCGTTTCATTGACACCAGCCGCCTCTCTGCCGGCACGTGCCGGAACTTTCCGGCCCAACTGGCCTCGGGCTTTCCGAAATTCAGGTATTATTGGGCTGGCACCGCTGATCCCACAGGGAGCCGCAGAAGGGAAGATAAGCGGCGTGTGAGAATACTTGAGGTGAATAATGAGGCGTAATCTCCCCGCGATTCGGGGGTGGGAGAGGTCCTCTTGCTGCTGGGTGGCGGAGGGGGGGGTGAAAGAGCCACACCCCCGCACGGAGCAGGCAGCCAGGCTGGGGGAGGGTACAGGAACACGCATCCCACGCTTTTCCTACTCAACACAGACCTGACAGTTTGGACTTAATAATACACAGAACCCGCATGTGTGGGCTGTCGGCCCGTCAGTGACACGCAGGGGTTTCCAGGGCGACACGGCGCTCGGCTAGTTAAGCTGATTGAGGCTGTCATATGGGGCGTGACGAGTGCATAGCATGTCAGCTGGGGGTCCGTGCTAAGCTGGCTGTAAGGTACGGGAATAACGCAAAGGACCACCATGAGGCTCAAGTGCATCGGGGAGAAAATCGCAATAAGCAGCAGGGAGCCTGGGGGGGGGGGGGGGGTTGGCGCTCTCGAACCTATTGACGAAGCTATTGATTGCTACAAGTACACAGCAATGCTTTAGATTCCACATATCCCATCATGCTCTGCTTTAAGGTGAATGCACATATTCAGGTGCTGGGTGATGTTTTTGGAGCCAGCAAACAGGATCAGCCATTTATCTGCCCCCCCTTACTTTATTCAGTGGGTTAAGGGCCTTGCTCAAGGGCCAAACAGTGATGTGACTATTCTGCCACCCTTAGGATTCAAACCAGGGCCCTTCTGTTCACAGTCAAGGAGGCCTGACCCTCTGAGTCACACACTGCCCTCCCTCAAGCTGCCACTGGGAGACCCCCCAGCACTGGAGGGGTCAGGGGGCACCGTGCTGTAAATGACGCTGTGCTTCCTGCCCAACTGAGAGCATCGCCAATTTTCAGCAATTACCTTCCTTTGTGTATTAAAATGTTTGCCGTCAATCCCCCATCTCTCCCTCTCTCTCGCTCTCTCTCGCTCCCTCCCCCTCTCTCTCTCTCTATGTCTCATACCATTCCTTGGATGACAGTAGACATCTCATGCAATGATAGGCATGGCCTAACTCTCCCGTAACACCCTGCCATTACCTGCCCATCCTCTGATCAAAGGGGGGCTCATTTCTGTCCATCTCTCCCTCTAATATCCAAGGAACCACAACTGTATTTACTTTATTCTCACCTTGGGGGGGGGGGGGAGCAGTTTAACCCACCATCCGCTCTCCTCCCCAGAAACATGCGATTGCTTGTTCAGGGGAGCGTGAACGGATGTGAGCACAGCTCTCTGTAATCGGGGGGGGGGGACCCAATAGACGCATGTCCCAGCCTGAGAGGACGTGTCCCCACCAGCACCTTGGAACATGTAAATATCCACCTAGCCGAACGTGAACAGCCAATGTGAGAACGTGAATACACATAGCCAGGCCTACAACCACAAACCAGCACGCAGCTGAGAGTGACTGGGCCCTGACCGTGTCATGTGGTCATGCTGTTTTTGCGGGAAACTCCACCTCGGTATACGACACAAAGGGCGTATACAGGGGTAAAGCCAGAGAGGCACCTGCCCCAGCTGAAAGCTGATTGGCCCCCACTGATTGCCACTCAACGTTATGAAACATATCATTGGCTAAAGAAGTTGGCAAATGAATTATGCAACTCGGCTTAAAAAAATCCTAGAACCACCCCTGCATGATACACAGATGCTTGTAGGTGCTTGACCTTTCCAGGCTCGTGGACCAGTGTCTCTCCTCGTATCTGTCTGTCTCCCCCAAACATGGATCTCTAGCTACCAAGGGGGCACACTGTTCATGCATGTAGATGCTCAGTGGGTTAGGGTGCTGTATCTGTGACCAGATGGTTGTTGGTTCATATCCCAGTCTTGAGTGATGTCACTGAGCAAGTCCCTTAACCTCTAGTTGCTCCAGGAATTGTCTGACCCTTTTTCTGCTTTCTCAAAAAAAAAAAAAAATGTATGTCGCTTCAGATAAAGACATTGGATAAAAAAATAATGTAGATGCTGGTCACCAGGGCCTTGAGGCTGCGTGACCAGCAATGGATGATTCGTCATGACATTTCCCCCACCGGCCCCTGCATATCCCATTTCCAGATGGGGGAGGGGGCTCACTGTAGGTCACAGTCAGCGGTTCATCCTAGGGTGACAACGGGACTTCTCATGGTCGACACCCATCAGGCAATTCCCACCAATCAGACTACGGCCTGTGGGACGAGCATCGAACATGGTAGTTTTCCAGTTGACAGTTATTCTGTGAAGGATTTAATGGAGAAAGGCGCCAACTATAAATTTTAGAGTTAATTGATTTAATTATAGCCTTGCTATGTTGCCTTATAAGCAAAGAATCCTATGAGGCTGACCACATCAAACCATCGCCCCCCACCCCTCCTAAACCCCCGAAAGGCCACCCGCCACTAAATAACATTCCTCACCAGTCCTGTTACAACATCACACCATGCTTGTCGATTCTGTGAGAATCATAATGACTCACTGAGTTAGTCTCCCTTCTATATGCCGATCGTACTGAACTCCACTTAATTAGTAGATGCATCTGAATCAGTCCAGTAGAAGACCTGAACCTGTAATTTATGTCTCAACCTTTTCATGGAGGAGAGATTTTAACCGATTGGCCCTTTTTAAACACAATAACCTCTAAGGGTGTGAATATTCTTGTTAGATGTTTCTGTCACCTTGCTCATGCCTCTGTTAAGATGGTTGATTAAAATGGGAGGCCGGTTGCACATTTTCATTAGTTTTTTGGCATGTGGAACAAAAGGTGACATCGTGTCGGACAGCCCCTGAAACTGACTCACCTGAGCTTAGCTGTAATTGCGCACAAACCAAGCCCTAGTCCGACCCACTGCGGAGGGAGGGTGGCCTTACGGGGCGCTGTGGGCCGGCAGTTTGGCCTGTCGGGGAGGTTATCTCTTATAAAGACTACAAATGAGGGATTTGTGCCATTGGTGTGTAACATTTAAATACTTAAAGTGTTTCTCGTGCTTGAATCAGGTCATGTGATTATAGCTCACAAAGACCGGACCAAAAGCATAAATCTCACATGGCACTGCTTTTCTGAACAACTAAAGGAAACATACAGAAAAAGACCCATACTAAACCAAACCAGAGCAGAACTCGACCAAACTAAGTTGACTAGACCAGAACCTCAACCAAGCTAACTAGACTAGAACAGACCTCAACCAAACTAGGGAGATCAGCCAATTAAACCAGAACAGACCTAAATGAGGCTTAAACCAGACCTGAACCTCAACCAAGCTAATTAGATCAAAACATACCTTGACCAAGCCAACTAATCCACACCAGACCTCGACCAAGCTTAATTAGGCCAGTGCAGACCTCCTTGATCAAGCTAACTAGACTAGACCAGAACCTCGATCAAGCTAACTACACCAAAGCATAACTCAATCAATCTAACTAGACCATACCAAACCAGACCAAATCCAGCTAACTAGATCAAAGCCGACCTTGCAGAAGCTCACTAGACCTAGTTTGATTGGCAGGTAAGGCTCAGAGGTGCGTGTGTTTAAAGACGTAGAGGATGACTCTAACTCTGGTTCTAAAGTGCGCCAACTGAGCAGGTGGGGTGTTGTGGGAGCATCCTAGAAGTGCAGCGCTGGTGTCACGTGTCACTCTGCAGGGATTCCTCGTGCGCGTGGGGATCCCTCAGGAGGAAACGCCTGGCACCACTGCCGCTGGCCGTCCGCCTGGCGCTGTGCCCCTCCTGCTGCCAGACCCGCTTTTTGGGTCAACGTTAAGACGAGTCTCTTGTCACTCCGGGGCACCTCTCGAACAAAGCGGTTTTTTTTTTATGCCACGGAGACGGGCAGAACGCCACAGAACGCTGGGAAACGGCATCAGAGACGAGCCCCAGGGGGGCCAGGGTGGTTCTTTTCCCACACGGGGGAGGCAGGGAAAGCGTGGAGAGCTGGGGCGGACACTCTCAGCATGGACACGGCTTACAGCACCTCAGGGAACCTTTACTCCAGGGGGACTAAACTGGCAAACCAAAATGCAATTTGATCCGGACCCCCCAACCCCGTGCTTGAAGAACCCCCCCCCCATCCCCCGGTCAGCAAAATGAACCAGAAAATTTTATTGGGAATACTGGGCCTTGGTTTTGTGTGCCTGATGGACTCTGGACCTCGGGGAAAAAGAACTTTGCGGAGTTCTGTATGCATCCTGCTGCCTCCGCTTCCAGTACAAACGTGTGGGCTGTACAGACTGGTGCCTCCCTGTCACCCCCCTGCAACAGGATAAGCCTCAACATGCCGCTCATCCCACCCAGGAGCTTCTCCTCAGGCACCGGGAAATTAAATCGCTTGTGAAATTCCCAAAGGTGCCAGAGAAAGAATAATTATGTCAAACACGGCCAACAGGTTGGTGAGGGCTTAGGCACTGAAATGGTGTTCTTTAGGGACATTCCCCCCAAAACAGAGACAGCAGTCGCCTGCAGCAGACGTGACTGTCCCGTTACGACAATGAACAGCTCGCTTGCTGTGTTCCTCCAAAGGACTGAGGCGGTTTGAGACAAAGGCCATCATTTGTACCTCCCACATAAACATCAGAGCTTCAAAGGCACTGCACAAACTGCCAAGTTAAATCTAGAAAGATATAGAAAAACTGCCCTTTTCGAGACCGCTTCCCTTGAAATGCTGATCGCTCCCCACAAAAACGCCATAAGGTTGCGTGTCACGACGGAGACTGATCTGCGTTCAGAGACTCATTCTTTTCATTCATCGCTGTTCTAAACAGTGACTCCAGGTCTTCTGTCCCAAGGACATGGCCATCCAAGTGCAGCCTGGGGCACAGGTGACAGGGGAGTCGCAGGACTGAGCCGTCAGCACGCCTGACACACTCACTGAAAGGGCCGGTGGTTGGCATCTTCTGACAGAATTTATGGTGACATATTAATATCGGTAAAAGGAGAGAGTGAACGAGGATGAAAAGAATGATTTAGGAAAGTGCTTTTCTGCCGGCACGAGTGCAGCTGTACAGCGGTAGAAGTGGACACGCAAGGTGAGAATCCCCTGAACCGAGCGTGCCAGCATCTCTGCTCAGAGGAGAGCGCTATTTTTAGAGGGGTTACATAACAGAAGTGAGAGCATGTATCCTCTGCTCCTGCTGCCCATGACACAGCCCCCTTTCTCCCTTCGGTGTCGGGGCCGCCTAGCACGTGGCCACCTCCCTGCATGGTCCTGGAGCAGGGAATGCCACTTGCAAAACACTCCGGCCTGTCTTCCAGAACCAGAGATCCCATCTTATCTAGGCAAAACAACCCAATGTCAATGGGAGCGAGTCACACGTCGAGACAAGAGCACGGCTTGATTCCAAACGTCGTCAGTCATCCTTTTATTACAGACATCCTCCATAAAGTGGAACAGCAGACTACCTACGCCAGCAATGAACAGCAAATTCAGAAAACGGCATCAGTTTTCATTTCCCTGGGTGTTCTCATGCAGATAAAACAAATCAACTTGAGCAGGTATCAGGCTAGGAAAGTCACAGGTGGTTCTCAGAAATGCGAGCTTGTTATTCAGGTGCTTTTATGTCGTCTCCCTCATTACCCAGTTCTGTCCGGAGGGAGATAAGTGCAATGGTTCTCTGATCCCTCTGAGATGGAGATCGGATCTCTGATGTGGCCTTCAGGACCGGAATAACAATCCTCTGGTAATGTCCACATCCTGTCCACATCTTGGTAGTTTTAACTGACGAGATGTGCCACATTTCCTAAACCGTGCGCCCCGACTCACCATAGCAAACAGGAGGAGTCTGCCCGGCCACCTACCTGTCACGTTGACCTCCACCTGGCCTGAGCGTGTCCCCACGCTGTTGGTGGCATCACACACGTAGGTGCCGGCCAGATCGTAGGTGACGGGGCCCTTGAAGAACAGCGAATTGTTGCGGATCTCCACGTTGGGCAGGGAGCCGTTCAGGCTGGAAAGGAGACGTGGAGGAGTAAGAGACCGTGTCGAGCTGCGGGAACGCATGCTTCCACCTGGTCACGCTTCATCCATCAGGCTTCATACTGCGCCGCCCAGCCAGATGGAGAAGCCTGATGGGTCTCGGCCACCCGCCCCAGCCTTAACCACCAGCCGGACTCCCAGAAACCCCAGGACGTCACGGCCTAATTGGCCGTGAAGCGCCATAAAATTGCGTAGGAGCCATCTTTGGGTATCTGATCCTGACCTCCTTCACGGGTCAAAGGCTCACGCATTCCACCCTGTGCTCCTCTCATGGAGATACCTCACCTGTAGGCCAGGCTCCCCTCATCTAAATTCCAGCTTTCCTGCCAGCCCCAGAATTTATGGAGGAGAAAGAATGAACATGAGGAGCGGAACAATTCCTTGGGAATCATCAGCCTCGTTTTTGAGTCATTTCCTGAAGCGGTGTCTCGTGGCCGGCCTTGCGTTGGTCACGTTTACACTGTTGTTTTTATCGGAATGAGAGCTCGACCTCGCGCTGGCAGGCTTTACGCCACAGCTGTTATGGGTTAAGTCCCCCAGCAATCTGTTCTTAATTCCTGCAGCTGAATAACATGGCAAACATTCTCCTCGGCTCTGGAGCCTGTTTGCAGTGCAGCGAACAGGCAGCGGCTGCTGAACGCACCGCTCGCTAACAGAGACGGCAAGACATGAGGCGGAAATGCACTGCAAACATTAAAGCGAGATGGGGACGGTCATGAAAATCATCCCCGGAGACAGTAGCTACAAGCTCGACACAGAAACATTAACTAATCTCCTATTAAGCAAGAGAAGAACATTTCTTGCCAGATGGCTGCGGTTTACGAGCTACGGCTAACGGCAAACAAAGGGAGAGGTGTTCAAAAATTCCGAGCTTTATTTGTTACTGCGAGTTTATGATGCTACAGCAGCAGACACGCTTGCTAGTCACTGCCGCGTAGATGACAGACCGTTCTAGGATGCTCTGGGTACCCATGCGATGGAGATTCACTGGTCTCTCCAGTAAACGCCGGGGGGTCCATTCGCTCAGCTACTGCCTAATCAGATGCAGTGAAAAAGCTGCCAGGGGTTTTCATTTTGACGGGGTTGGGGCTCCGTCTCTGTGTGTCCGTACGGACATACATACAGAGAGGAGCATGGGGTCACCTTCACAGGGGAATCGTCACGATGGATTGTGCGTCCTGTTTTCAACAACCGCCCCAGTCACTGCACCCTATGCCCGCCCTCCCACGCCATGATCCTCAACCACCTCTCATGGTCTCAGAAACACGAGACTCAGCAGTCCTGGCAAACCGAGAAAAGGCAGCAAGTGCGAGCTGCTTGACTGACTATGCAGATGTTCCAGAAAGCTCCAGAAAGCTCCAGAAAGCACCAGACCCGTGTGTCTCGACGTGATCACCAGCGTGCCCATCATCCCCGTGGTGAGTTGGCCCGTGGTGACCACGTCAAGTCTTTTCAGTGCAAAATGACGCATCTCCCGCTCAAAAATGTAATGCCTAAGAGACATAATCTCTTTCTCATGCAAATAGAGCTACAGAAGCACTAAGTGTTCCTTGATAAGCTTTGAAAACATCTTTAAAAACGAGGCTAGAGGCTCCATTATCCTGCCGAAACATCTACTTAAGGTGGGATGAGAAATGAGGAATACATTTAACAGTGCAAAGGTCAAAATCCGAGGTGGTATTTCACAGACTGATTTCTAATAACTGTATATTTAGATTCCAGCGAGCACAGGGGAGCCAGATCTGAAATGCTAAAATTACTGTGCTTGGAGCGCACTCCAGAGTGGCTACAGGGTGCTGTCCCTGAACCGGCACGGTTTCAGCCATTGTTTTGCCTGCCCAGTATCTCTGCTATCATCTTCTCGGGAGTAATGGCTGTGGAATTTCTAATGAATCTATTGTGCTTCCCCAAATACTCTGCTGCATATGAGCTCCCAGAGGCTGCGGGGGGGGGGGGTCGCAGAAGGGGTATGAAGGTGGAGAAGCTCGGTTGTTGAAGGAATCGGCGGACCCTTGCGAAACTCACAGCCTCCACTGGTAGACAGTGACTGGTGGGTTAGCGTCAGCCATGCACGTCAGCTGCACGTTCTGTCTGTTCAGGTACCAGTTCCCGTCAAAGCCCTCAATGAACACCTCAGGCTCATCTGCAAGGGAGGGGTGCAGGGGGAGATGACATCAGACCCCCCCATAAAGCATGGCACGTACTCCCACCACCACGCCATCATGCAAACATGCCAAACATTTGTTAACAATGCCGGCTGATCAGATCTTCACGGGCCTGAACAATGAGCCGTTGAGTGGCTCCGTGTAGCTATGGGGTTAATCGGTGATTCGCCTGATGGGAGGATCTCCTCCTTCCCTGTGTGACCTGTGATGTTACACAGGTCTTTATAAATGCTACTGAGAGATCTATGCACATTGTTGAAGAGTCAGATTGAAGAGACAGGAGAAAGATGGAGATGCACGAAGAGGGCTTTGTGAGGGCATTGTGGCGGTCCTTACACTGCACATTGAGGACCACGCTCTCCGTGATCTTCTCCTTGCGATAGGTGACCGTGCAGGTCAGCTTCTGCTTGTGCGCATCCCGAGTGGGCACCACCGTGTAGCTGCTGTGCACCGTGACGGTCCCGTTGGCGTTGTGCGTCTCCTGAAAGGTGGCCTCTCCCTTCAGCCGCGTCTCCCAGGTGATCACGCTTGGAGGCTTCCCATTGGCTGACACGCAGGTGGCCACTGTCATCCTGTGCTTCTGCGGACGGGCGACTATGATGGGCGCGGTCAGGGTGAGGCGGGTCACCGGCTGAGCTGCGGAAACGGAAGAAGAAAGAGTGAGGAGAGACAGAAGGAATTCAAACCAACAATCTGACCATTCTTCAAGGAGAAGAACATCTAGTTCTTTGAGGGATGAGGGAGGTGGAAATCAGAACGTCCCATTAAAGGTCAATGATATTTAGATATGGGGAGGTCAAAGAAAGTCACTCTTGAAGTGTGCATGGTTGCATTATTTTAGAATATGCGTACAGCATGTGGGAACAGTGTTTGCTCCGTAGGGTGCGCTTGTCATTGGATCTAACGACTCCCACAAGATGACTGCCCAGGCCAACACTGTAGGTTGAAAGAATCCTTTGTCTTCAGACAAACACATTGATGTAAAAGAAAGGTTAAAAATGACTAATCAGACCTCGCAAAGTTAAGGTGCAGGTTTTATGAATGCTGACACCAAGCAATGCTTTGTGTATTGGCCTTGGGTACGAGTCCCAGTGGCAGGTCTGCCGTAAATTCCGGCCTTGTGAAGCTCACAGCATGTTGCTCTTGTGTGGGTCACTGGTTTGCTGATTTGCGGACGTACTCTTATGGTGTTTAGTGACTGTGCTGTTTGTGTCTTAGTCAGCCACTGTTCCTTTGTTGATGCCGTTTGTGTTCCTCACATGTTGTCATGATTTGATAATCTTCCCCATAACACATTAAAATTTTGTATATGGTCCACCTGCAATTCAACAAGATAATATACCTCAATGGAGTGTTGCGAAAGATGACCTGGCTCCCCACCTGAATCCTATGGATTGAAGAGTAAGAGCAAGGTAGCTAATGGGTGCCCAGACCTTGTGGAAACTCCTTCAGGACTGTTGGAGAAGCATTCCAGGGGGCTACATCTGGAAGCTGGTTGAAAGAATGCAGAGAGTCTGCAATACTGTCATTGAAGCACAATGGGGCTGTTTTGAAGACTGTAAAATTTGAGAAAATTTTGAGATGCTGAAATATCTGAAATGTATGACTTCATTGCCTCGAGGCCTTTTACTATAAGATGAATAACAGCTAAAGCAGAGACTCATGCGTTAAAAGCAGGTGAGTCCAGACTTTTGACCGGTACTTTAATTAGCTAATTAAATTAATTAACGCTAATAGGACCCTTGTAGACAAGTTTGCGACTGTGACTCTGATTCTTCCTCGTTAAAGCTCCTTTTTCCAGACAGTGTTTATGTTATTCTGCCTTCCCCATGTACGTGCATGACCCCGCCCGTGATGTCACGGCTCCGGACGAGAAAGGCCGAGCCGCACGGATGAACCGATTACCCCCCATTTACTGAAATGACTCCGTGCGATGGACTGTGGAGCTCTCTCCTGCCCACCTTGCAAATTTAATTAAATTTAATTTAAATTTTTTTTTTTTTATACCCTTTTGCAGATATGAGCACACCGAAGAGCTGTCAGATCTTTGTGGGTGATGTGGGAGGGGGAGAGAAAAAAGCAATAAAATCGAAGCCGTTAAGAAACCATCAAATACACACCAGGCTATGTTCCAAATACAATTCTAACCCTTCTGTGAGCAGTCAGTCACCAATTACCTACATTTGAAGTACACAACAAAAATACTTACGCATGAAGAAAGCGTATACAGGAAAAAAGACATATGGGCACAGCATAATAGACAGCCTGTTTGGGGTCATTTAACGCACTGGCAGTTTGAACCCTGCTTCCTGATGCCGAACGAATGAAAAGAGTGAACCAGGTTTTGAGAAAACAGCAGTAGGGATTCATTAATCCAATGAAAACAAGCAGAGCGACAGCTGATCGTACATCAGGATCACTCAGAGGCAACATAATCCTTAGAAACGAAAAGAACGCCCACCCCTCACCCTAAAACAGTGTCTTTGCCATGTGCACACTTCAGATTTCATAACGAGTTCTAAACGGAAGTGGAGTGGTTTCACTGGGGGCGGGGGGAGGTGTTGTACCAAGGACCGGTCCAAAGAAAATCTGGAGCAGATTTACTGACTCCTATTTCAGCTGACTAAACACAAGGCCCGAGATGATTTGTTGGTGCAGAGACATACTGTAGCATACGTCTTTTGAACAGGTTACAATCGTTTACAATTCAGGGATTCATAATTATTCACAGACGAAAATGGAGGCGGACGTCAGGCTGAAGTCCCAGAAGGAATACTGCTGTCGTGCTCTTAATTAAGAAAACCTCCCTACATCCAGAAAAATATCAGAGCAAAATATGCAGCTGTCTGTGAGGAAAGTGTTGGCGTTTGAGGGATCCTGCCAACAGCGAAATCGTGTACCTACAAGACTGATCTGACACAAGCCTTTTTAATATCATTTTGATATGATTTCTGGTAGCTTACGTGAAGTGCTCCATGAACACACTATTATATATTTTGTATGAATGATGTAGTAATGGATTGCCACACATACTAGAACAGAGGTTTGGGATGACACTGTTGTGAAAGGAGCTATCTAAAAATAAAGTGAATTGAACTGAACTCGAGGCGTAACTTTTGGTTGAACATTGGGTGGGGGGGGGGGGCTGAGGTCTCCACCCATTTCGGGGGATCCAGGGGGTTATAGTTTTAATTATTCAGGGGTTACCACCCACACCATCCCCCACCGTAATTTACACCCAAGATTGAAATGAATGCAACTATAAGAACATACCAAAAACCGTGAGGTTGACCATATTCTCTCGATTACCAGCCGGGAAGGTCGTGTACTCGCAGATGTAGGCTGCTTCGTCTGAGAGGCGCAGGTTCGAGAAGGTGATCGTGGTATCCTCCAGCGAAGGTGTCCGGTGGCGGACTGCCGGTTGCTTAAATGCCACCCGCTCCTTAAAAGGTGCCAACACGGACACCCCCATAGTGGGATTGGCAATGGCCACGTTCTGCTTGGTGCCGTTGACGAACTTCTGCCAGGTCACCTGGGAGATCTTCACAGGTGGGTTGCTGTTGACGAAGAGGCAGCGCAGCTCTACCTGGGCACCCACGAAGCCCGACTTGGTGGAATCCATCTGGACAGTCTGAGCACGACCACCTGAAGGGGGCGACAGAGAGGGGACACCTAGTCAATGAACAAAAACCGGCTGGTCCAAGAAGTGCAAAGTGACCGCCGTAAGCCTGAATGCATCCTGCAGGCTGGACTGCAGCCTGGTATCTAATCCGTTAAGACTGCCACCGCGGTGACCCCACTGCTGCCTTGTCTGTTGGCGAAGTCTCATGCCGTAATTGGCTCTCGCCTTCCAAGCCCCGAGTAGATGTCATCCTTGTGAACCTCACACCTCTCTGGCCTGATCTGGCTCAGACTCTCTCATTCAGGCCAAACGGATGCTTCCGACAGCCTTGCTCTCGTCTTCAGATCCCCCCCCCCCCACACCCCCGCTGCGTTTCCCTCATAGAAGACTTGACAGGTCTTTCACATCAAACCCCGAGCTCCTTCTGCTTATAGGGCTATAGAATAACTGGATTAATTCTGAAAGCCTTAAGCGCTACTTTAAATGCTAATCTGCTGGCAGTGTACACATCACGAAGTAAGTAAAAAACAATGTCGAAGCTTTTCCAGGGAGATGTCACGCCAAAGTGTCCTAGAGGATGCTTGGGGGGGTTGGCCGACCACAGCTCGACTTCACCTGCTCTCCGAAGGACATGGGAGCACAGTCACTGCCAGTAAGAGGATATGAGGGCTTCTTCTGATGACGGGGGCGTTTGTTTCCCCAGGAACCAGGAACGCTCTGATACGAGCCCGAAAAACAGTCTAAAAATAGACAGAACTGGGAACAGCAGCACAGCAAACACTCCGATTACTCATGAAAATGGATGAACAAGCTGGAACTTAGCTCCAAACACTCAGGGGCTTGGCGGTGTGCTCATGTTTGTGGACTGCGGGATGAGTACTCAGTATGTGTTTGAATTGTGGTCTGAGTACTTAAGGGTTGTTTGGACTATAGGATGAATACTACAGTCTGAGTACTCATTGGGTATTTGGCCTGCAGGCTGAGGACTTTCTGACTGTAGTCAAAGTACTCAGTAGGTGTTCAGACTGCGGGCTGAGTACTTGAAATGTTTTTGAACTGCCAGCTTTTTGCTCTGTGCATGTTCGAACTGTGGTCTGAGTACTCAGTGTATGTTTGGACTGTGGTCTGAGTACTCACTGTGTGTTGGACTGCGGTCTAAGTACTCAGTGGGTTTTTAGACTGTGGACTGTGTATTCAGTGAGTGTTCAGACTGCACACCGAGTAGCCTGTGCATGTTTGGACTGCAGTCTGAGTACTCAGTGAACTGCAGGCTTCCTCAGCTTGCTGATGGACAAATATGGCTGTCAGGCACGTTGCACCTCCAATGTTGACATATCCTCTGCTTAGTAATGAGAGCAGGAGAGGAACTGCTTCAGGCCCGTACTGTCCAGAGCCACTGGGTCACATGGGCAGAATGCCTGTCACCTTCAGTGAGCCAGAGGGAAGGGATGGAACTGGGAGGAGGAGTCGCTTAAATGGCCGTGTGCCTTTATTGCCACTGCGTCAGTCAGCGTGTGGCGTCTGGTGAAACGCGCAGCACTGCGTCTGGTGAAACGCGCAGCACTGCACATGCTTCAAATGGCCGGAGAAAATCTGCCAGAGCCAGCCTGCCCAGACGCCAAAAACACACCCACACAATGGCACAGAGGCCGTGCGGAAGCCTGTCAATGCTGGTGGCTTTTATGTGTGACAGGAGAGAGTCACTCCCCAAATCAGCCCCAAACAGGGACCCACATTAAATATTTTCATTTAAATCAATCACAGCACACGGCTGATAAATGCTTTTAAGTTACTCACGTTGTTCCTTGTTTCAGCTTTAACTGAGGGGCGATAATCCTTTACTGTGGTGAAGTCTATCTGCTGATAGCATTCAGTCGATGGATGGTTCTCAGTGAAGGGAATTTTCTTTCGTACTAAATGTGAATTAATGCAAATTAATGAATAAATTAACCGTCTTTGCGGCTTGGATCAGGTTGATTATGGCACAGAGCAGAAGTGACACCTCTAAGTAGCAGAGGGTCCAATTTTCCCACTTAAGCCTAATTTTAAAAGGCTTTCGTTGCAAAATGAAACTAGTTCAGGATCTGCTATCTAGCAGAAAGGCCACACAGATAGACACAGTCCTGACACCAGAGGACCCTACATTTAGCTTCCCTGTCATCTCCAAATGCTCGTAACGCTCCCTGTGGCCTCGTCCACCCGTCTGAGGACGCCGCAAACCGCCAACAAGCACATCTACAAGGCGACCGACACCCTAGAGCCTGAACTACAGCTTGAGGCAGGTAAACGGTTCGCTGAATGCCGTGTATCTCTAATTAGTCTCGCACTTCCTCACGGCATCCGAGGACTGAAACCAAGCTTTTTAATCGCTCTGATTCCATCACAGCAAACTCTGGCCCTGCTGGACTTTTACACAGAGCGACATGTTGGTTTAAAGACAGAGGTGTGTACAGGGGCGGGACCACAGGGGCACTGGCCCCATCTGAAATCTGATTGGCCACTGGAGTGTCCTCTCCCCTGTCACTCACAAACTAAAGAATATTATTGGCTAATGTCAAAGCTGGCTTCTCTGTATGAATTACAACCTTTCTCACGCTGGAAGAATCCTAGAATCAACGCTGAATAAAGAGGCAAAACGGGCTTCGAACAACAGGTGACTGATTGATCTGCTTGGTCACACGTGGCAATGATGGCCCCGATGTCTCTGCTAGCTGGCCCTGTTCACTGCTGCATGCGGTGCACGCACGGGTCAATCCCCCCCCTACCCCCCCTCCATTGGGACAGCACTGCTGATACACGCAAACAGAGAGCCCATTCTATCCCACTGCGCTCCCCCTGCCGGATCTGGCCCAATAGCAAACGGCCCAGTTTGTTAATTTACTGCAGCCTGAGCGTGTTTGCAATATAAAGAGTGCTGTGAGAGGGTGGGATCAGCAGGCCTGGAGTGGGGGGGGGGGGGCTGCAATGAGGGTCTTACGAGGCCCTGCCGTACCATGGAGAAAGCGGCCCGTCAATGGTAGGCAGAGACTCATATTGATGTCCCTCCATCAGGTGACCATCGACGACTCAGGCAGGCGGTGCCGCGTGTCACTCCAGGCCTCCACTGCTACAAGCTGACTTGTACAAAACCTGGCATATCCCATCTCCCCAGCAAATATTTAAAGGCAGGCCTCAGCAGCCTGTGGAAACATCTCAAATATCCTCTCCAAGATCAGTTTCTAGAGGACCGGTTCTGGTGTTCTGCTTCACAGCAGGACATGTCTTCCTGGTCCTTTTGCCCCTTTCTGGGTCAGACATGGGACTGATTGGCTCTGTGCGATCCTGAAACGATGGCTAAAAACAGGGGCAGGCCTGCCAGCAGGAAGGGGTTTGCTGAACCCTTCAGGATAAAGCACACATCGTGAAGTCATTTCTGTTTCATGGGGGAGGAGGATTTCTGCCTGAAAGGAACAGCGTGAGGTGACTCTCTTTAGCTTCCTGTCATCACAGCTTTAGCCTTTTCTGGTTGGTTGTGTCATAGCAAATTAGTGACAAAACTTTTTTTCCTGAGTCAGTAATTACTAGGAGATTCATAGGCTCAGGCGGCTCTGTTATGCAGGAGAGTGCGGTCTGGCTGAACAGCGTGTGCCAACGCGGCAGAAAAGCCCCTCCCAAATCACATGGGCCTCTACCCAGCGAAATCCCTTTTTCCGCACCGTAATCCGGTCCTGTCATTACCTGCCTTGCAGTGCCCGATTGACATCGCGCAGCGTTAGATCAAAGAACTGCAGAAATTTGCAACAATGGCAAGGAGGGCATGCCAACAAGCAGGACTTTCTGCGGCATTTGGCGTGTAAATATGAAAGGGCGATCGGTAACAATCGGCCCGACAGCAAGGCCAGCGACCGCGACGCGAGTGTGCTAATTGAGAAGAGCGCTACTTTTGTGGCACAGCAGAGGAAGGCCTAGTCGCCTCCGGGATATTGCACATCCCTGGGAACTTGCTGGTGATGCAGCATGTTTGCCACATAGCCAGCGGCCCTGGGGCTGACAGGTGTGTAGATTGGTGGAAAGTCACAAAATAGCTACTACAGTCTGATATTTTAGTGCTACACATGGCCGGAAGAAGATGACTCACAAAGTGGGAAAAAGCTCAAAAAGACAGACCGTAACTTGCAGAAGCTCAGAATGAAACCAAGAATAGTTTCAGCTGAAAAAATTTTCCAGCTTGCGATTTGCCAGTGAGTCAGTCAATCATAATGTTTTCGGCTATTGATTGGTTGACGACTGCTAACGAACGCTCCTCCCATTAACAGGTTTAACTGAAAACTCAAACAGGCCAGGGTCTCCTGATCATGTGCCTCTGCCTAGACTGCAAATTACGGGAGTGCGAAATGAGATCCAAGCTGTGAAATTACAGAGAGTCAGTGACATAAACTGTGATCTGATGTGTCATACAAACTGACCGGCAGTATTTAATGTAGAATGCCTGATTCCCATAATCCCTTGCTGCATAGATGCAGAACACAGCCCATTACAAGGATCACACTCATCATCGTGATCATCATCTGCAGTGGCAATGCTGTGGCTTGGCACAGAGACTGCGCTCCGCTGTCCCCTCTGATTCAGCTCTTCACAAGCAGCATCGCATGCAGCCAGGTGTTTGTGCAATCAAGGCCATTAGCACATGAGAGAAGGAACACGGTGTCTATTTCCCGGCGGCGAGGTACAGGCTTACGAGGCCAGCAAGGAACCACCGCTAACATGACCAGAGGTGGCTAATTCAGGTCCAGAAAGTAAAAATCCAGACCACGATTTTGCTTCAACCAACCAGTTGAGTATAAAGAGTCCTCAGATGGCTGGTTGAAGCAAAATTTGGTCTGGATTTTAACTTTCTGGACGTGAACTTTGCACCTCTGAACGTGGCATGCTAGCATGCGCACATGCGGAAGGGCACAGACCCATCATGCAACATGTAGGGCTCTCTGTCACACATCGCTGTACATCCACACCTGGTCCCCATCCTGTCTAAGCTAGGTTTTTTGCAGATCCACCATGAAAGTCCATTGTCGACAATCTGCAGGCTTCCATAATTAAGACCATCTCCTGATCTCCGCCAAGGATCACCGGCCACTTTCAGGAGTCTCCTTACAAGCCTGCCGGCGGACAGAAACTCAACCGGAATCCAGAGTATCATTCACCCACCCTGCACCCGTTCCAAGAAATTCTAGAGATGCCTGTATATACCGTATACATATACATATTGAACAGAAACTTGGGTCTCTGTTTTTCTGTGAACACAAGGGTCCCGATCTCTTGCAGAGCTGACGGCTTGGGGGCTGGGGGGGTTCTAGGGGGAAGCACGTGAACCATCAGCCGAATCACGACTGGCTACGCTGACTCACACGCTTGAGTCATTCCCGGTTGCAGTACCGCAGATTCCTTCTCCCCATGTTTAATGGAAACCTTCTCCTGAGACACCTCTGCTCGTTCCTCAGCCCTATGCTTCCCCCCCCGAAGAGGCGCCGTGGTCCCTCTGAGCCAACGAAAGGCATGTGACCGAGGCGGAGCCGATCCGGAGACCGCAAACCACTGGAAGAAGAAACGGAGAACATTGGCAGCTTGGAGTGGAGGATGGGGGAGGGGGGGGGGGGGGGCAAGAACAGGCTGCCTTTGTCTTCAAGAGCTGTTTTATATGAAGTGCATGGAGAAAAACCTTGCAAGAAAGAGAGGTATTAAAGCAAATATCTGCAGGCAGGTTTCTGCACGGGGCTCCACTGAAGAGATTAAGCAAGCGCTGCTGTGACCGACTGTGCCCACCCCCCCTCCCCACCCCCCTCCCCACCCCCCGTAATGGGCCCGGAGAAGGTGACTCTCTGTCGATAGCGGCCCCACTAATGGGGCGTGGTGGAGCTGGGGACCAAAGCACCAGGGCACGGCCTTCACGCCGGCCGTCACACGCGCATCAGGGGGCATCTATCCGGGAGGAGGGGTAGCAGCTATAAACTCAGCTGGCCGCCGTGGGGAGACCTGAGAATGGCCTCTTAGGGACCGTGAATCCAGCCCTCCATCTGGCTGTGAGTGTAACTGTACAGATGTGCAGATCATAACCGACCGGCACCTGAACACACAGCGGCTGTCGGGCAGGTCATGTGACATCACAGCTGACAGTAAGTATCTATCTATCTATCTATCTATCTATCTATCTATCTATCTACCTACCTGCCTATCTGCCTGCCTGCCTGCCTCAGACGGGCTAGCACAGTTCACACTGTCTCACAGCGGCGGCATTGTGCCGTGTCTGGCCGGCCATTAATGTCTACCGGCCCACACTGTAATTACCCGCTCACTATGAAGACATTCTGCAGCCAAACTTCAGAGCGAGGCCATCACTGGAGCTGGGGGCAGCTCATGGTAAGGGGGTGGATGGGTGGGGGGGGGGGGCTTCTGGCTGCTCTTTTTCAATGGGAAACTCCAGAAAACCAACAAGCACAGAAAGGGCAGGTGATGATGGGGGGCAGCAGGCTCCCCCTGATCTGGAAGTTGGGGAATCACACATTAAGGCCAGGTTGGAGTATGCGGAGTGTCAGCACCGGGGGGCGCCAAACACCTCTTGATTCCAAGGTTGGGGGGGTCCCCCGATGGACCAGTGGGGAGGGGGCAGGTTTCAGTTCCGCTACCTACCTGAACGTTAAGAAAATTTGTCAAATTTTACCTTCAGCATACACACTCGGGATTAAAAAAATGGACAGCTTTATACTTCTGGGAGTTCATTTAGGCCCGTCTGGCCTGACAGCATGAAGGCCAGGGAAGTGGGCCAGCTGCAGATTTCGAAGCTGTTTCCCAGGGGGTGTGGCCTCCTCTGCCCACGATCGACACCCGCACCACGCCCTTGTGCACACTGACCTTTCATGTTGGTGGAAGCCACGCCCATAAGCAGACTTCTCGTGTCAGGACTTGGAGATGAGGCTGAATCAGGGGTGTGTCATCACACTTGCTACAGAACACACCAAAATTTTTAACGAGCTAAAAGCGGAGGCTGTTTATTCAGAGGGAACGACCACGACCAGGCTTTCTGAGCCGCCGTTTGACTGTTACGACAGATCAAACTGACAAGGAGCCGCAGCTCAGCTGAGCAGCAATTAGGAAAGAACTTCAGGGAGATTTTATTGTTAATATCCTGGGTGATGAAAATTCCCCGTTTAAATTAAAGCTCAAGCTCATTCTATTACTGGCCATTGAGAAAGGTGTTTTTCTTCAGGTGTTCGAAATATGCAGTTTTACTCAGAACACATCTACTGTCTGTCACTGGGGATGTACTGGAAATGTACTGGGGGTGTCCTGGGGATGTACTGGAAATGTACTGGGGGTGTCCTGGGGATGTACTGAGGGTGTTCTGGGGGTATACTGAGGATGTACTGGAAATGTACTGGGGGTGTACTGGGGATGTACTGGAAATGTACTGGGGGCATACAGGGGATGTACCGGAAATGTACTGGGGGTGTCCTGGGGATGTACTGAGGGTGTTCTGGGGGTATACTGAGGATGCACCGGAAATGTACTGGGGGAATACGGCACCATCACCCTCCATAAAGGCACCTCCCCTCCATACACTGCAGACAGCCCCTGTGTGTTAGTCAGGGGCCTTTCTGAAGCCTTTTATCAAATTTCAGCAACTCAGTTTCTTCGGTTCGAAGTTCAAACCGTCAGGCTTCTTCTGGAGCCAGATCTGCTGGATGTGTGTATATATGAACCGGCATAAACCCGGTGACCCAGGCCGGCAGAAGAAGCTCGTATTTGTGTGGCTTCCATAAGGATAGTGGACTGGTTCTCCCCTCTGCCTCTTCAACCAATTTATTACAAATATTTACAGTAACAGTGTATAAAAGACTTTCTGATCCGTCATTCTGAAGCCCGGGGGAAAGTTGTGTATAAAAAATTTCCCTTGGACAGCCTTTAAGAATAAAAATGTGAAATATCTACGATCAGTATGCTGCCAGTGCGCACTGTCACGGCTGTGTGACACAAGATAAGAAAGGTGCCTTCACTCTGCTGAGCACCAGGTCCTCCGATGAGAGCAGAGCTAACGAGGTGACGCAGAGATTATTACGGAAATAAAGCCTTCTTAGAGGATGGACTCTCTTCTCCGTGTTTTAGGAACATGGTTCAATACGGCGCAAATGCCACCCATAGATCATGCTAATAGGAAACGAAAAAGAGCCTGCGAAGACAGACAGATATAAAAACCCTAAGTCCAGCCCTCTGTACAGAACCCTAAGGCATGGAACGTTCTAGAACTTTAAAGATAGAGCCAACAGGTAATGATCAGGGACCACCTGTGTTTTCCCTGCGCTCACACAGATCTGTTCCAAGACAATCTGGTGACCTGACCGGTCTGTCAAAATAATGTGGATGAGTACCAAATGTTAATGATCGATACCAGTAGGATGGGTGCCCCAGTCCTCAAATCCCAGTCGATGTGTGAATCACGTACAGGTGTGGCAGTTCCGACGTTACCCAGAACCCACGTGCACAAAGGAGCGGGAACCTTCTCGGAAAGGTCCCCCCCCCCAGGATGTTTATATTCAGAGGAGTGTCCCACAAGCCCAGACAGGCTGTCCCCACCGCTCCCAGCGTTATTGTCGGCCCTTTCGGGTGAGATCACAGAACCTCCATCAGAATCTGCCGCTCACTATAGCAACATTTTCAGGAGGATCGGCATCGACATGCTGTTTCCTGTCGACTGCAGGTGTTGGGGACGGGGGGGGGCAGTATCCCTGCTGATGAGTGACAGCCCCACCCAGCGTGTCACACAGACGCCGATCCTCATCCACGCACCTGTCTCCTCAAGCCTAGTCGTTATTCATCACCAGCCAAAGAGGGGTGCAGTGAGATGAGCTTCGCTTGTGTCCCTGTTCACCCATCTCCTGCTGGATGGTATGAGAGGGTGTACAGTAGGTGGGTCTTTATGCAGCTCCTGTAGCTCAGAGTGTTCTGACAGCAACGTCAAGGTCATGGGTTCAAATCCCAAGAAGTACAGGTGAATTATAACCCTTCACTCTACTGTAAGACACCTCGAATAAAGGTGTCATAGAAATGAATAATAATTGATACTTTTCATTGATCCCCATGGGGAAATTCTCTTTACGCCTCCCCACACTTGCTGTTTGCTGGCCCGTGAAGGGCAGCCACCCATAGCAGCACCCAGGGAGCTGGGGGTTAAGGGCCATGCTGAAGCTGAGCCTGACCTCAAACCGGCGACTTTCCGATCACGGGCACAGAGGCTGAGACCGCTGAACATATGCTGCCCCTGTCTAAGAACATTGATGGTGGCCTCAAGCTGTCAGTTTGCTGAAGTACCGCTCTCCAGTTCTTCATAAACCTGGTGCAGGCCTGTTTTACACCATAATGCATCAGATCGGCTACTTTGGAAGTGTTTACATCAGAGACGAATTTGTGGCTCTAATGAATTGTGGGTCTGTATCGGCAGACGTTCTGAATGCTAATGTATTTGGCAGGGGTTGGTGGCCCTGCACACTGTCCATGAAGGGAACGGAAATTGTATGGGGTACGGAGGCGTACAGCGCCCCCTATGTGTCAGCCTGCTGCCCTGCACATTCCCCTTGTCCTTTTTCACTCCAGCCTCTGAAAACGGTTGCTGTCTGATCACTGCTCCAGGATCAGCAGTTAAGCGTGTTTCCAGAGTTGGGGGCATACAGAACTTCTGCGATTCAGCACACACGTTCAGCAGCACATCGCCAGGTCAGGAAGTGATGCCACCGCTTTAGCCCAATGAGAATCACACCTGGGGCTCAGAGTCAGCTGACAGCTCTCCCAGAGATGGGGCACGCCACAGTGTGCCCCTTCAGAGCAAAAATATTATGGTCTGTTGAATTGGAGCAGCACTGATAAAATAACATCTCACGGCAGACGGAATGAAAAGATATTGTTTAGATCTACCATGCTGGATAACAGAGATTGCTTGTACACATTAAGGCCATCCTGTGTGTCACTGTGATGTTTGATCTCCATTGAGTATAAGGATTTATGTAATTCCTGCATATATTTCATTACAAACACAAAAAGTGAAAAGCCTGACGTGTAAGCATTCTGTTAAGCAAAGGAACATCTTACAAAATGTACTCATTAGCCTGTTGGGTTTGTTCTACCTAAATAAATTTCACTCACTCAGAAGTAAGTGTGATGCATTTGTTCTAATACATTGCAGTTAGACTGTCTTTCCAAAGAACAGTACATTCCACTACAGACAGAATGCCTGAATAATATAATAGTACCGTAATGTGAGCCAAATGCACTCAGCATTCTGGTATATTTTGACAACATGTAGCCCATTCCATAGAAATAGATGGACGTCATGCTGCTGCAGTACAAGTCAAAAGTCTGGAGACACCTACTGAAAATAATGTGTTCCTAAAAGTATAAAACGATCCTAAGCACAGCTCGAGGTTATGTAGTAAGTATTATCTTGTGAAACAGGAAAGAGATGGAGTGCTGTGACAGATGACCTGGCCGCCACAATCCCCCACCCCCGACCTAAACCCTATAGAGCTGGTTTGGGATGAGCTGGATTGAACATTAAGAGCAAGGTATTCAACTTGTGCCCAGAACTTGGGGAAACTCCTTCACTATGTACTATGAAGCGGGGTTACTGGCTTATCAGGGTAACTTGTCGGATTTAAGGTACCACAGTTTAAATGGACTTCATATTCGTTCACTAAAATTTTGCCCAGACTACCTTAAAGTTACCCCGATAAGCCAGTAACCCCACTTCGTAGTACAGTCCCCAGGTGGCTACATCTGGAAGCTGGTTGAAAGAATGCCTAGAGCCTGCCATGAGGTCATCAAAGGTAAAGGTGGTCATTTTGAAGAGTCTGAAATTTGAGAAAATTTTGAGATGTTGATCACTACTCTCTACATTACAATATCTGAAATCTATTGCTTCATTGCCTCAAGGCCTTTTACTATAAGGTGAATAACATGGCTAAAACAGAGACAAATGCATTAAAAGCAGAAATGTCCCTACATTTGGCTGACACTGTACAATCATCAAATCACCAGTCAAAAGACATTAAAGCTTAATCAATAAAGCATTACTTTCAGTACTGAGGATGGGCCTAAAATCTCTCTGATGGGTGTGGCTGTCCCCCCCCCCCCTGCCATCCCAATTGGTCGAGAGCCAAAGCCAGCCCCAGTGGGCAGTCCCAGGGGGCGGAGCCACGAGCCATCTCTCCTGAGCTTACAAGTTTACTGTGAGGGGCATCAGCTCCTTTCCAGCTTGCGGAGGCCAGCCTGCAGCCCAAATCCGACCAAGAATCTGAATGCCGACGCGAGCACAGTTCGCCTTTTTGTTGGGGGCTGAGACGCTACCGCACCCCTGCCTTCCTGCCCCTAACCGGGACCTTCCCCACCATGGCCGCCTCTTGGGTTTCAGGCGAGCGTCCAGCGTGAGCCATGGGGACACAGCAATTCCGGTTTAATCCCGTTTACAGCACGGCACCGCCGAGACTGCGCCGCATGCTGCCAAAACACCGGCAAACGAGTTACGAAACTCGCAGCTATCAAATTCCTATAATAGAACAGATTTTTATCATTCAAAGACATTTGAATATTAATTATACAACTACATTACAGGGCTAGTCCATCAGCATGCAGCAGCCTAAACCTGTTGTGTACAACCGACTGTGAAAGAAGAGGCAGGACAAGTAACCTTATACTGTTACTGCCTACTAAGCGAGGAAAGCGGCGAGCAGACAGTAATGTATAAAACACATTTTAATTTATATGGCTACCAACAGGACAGAAATGCCTGCAGCAACAACAAAAGGAAAAAAGTCTAAATCTAAATTACAATATCAAACGATTGACTTTAGTCAGCTAACATAGACTAACGTGCATAAAGGAGCTTAGAACTTAAAACAACATTGTGCAGTGAAATGTCTTCAGCTTGGGCTGTGTCTAACTAGGCTTGGGCTGTATCTAATTTTCGTCCTATAAAATGTAATCATATCGCCCAGACACTGTATCATGGTATACGGTACCGTAACTGTAATTTCAAAAGCAGCGCTATTCCGGTATTGTGAAACCTTGCCGATAAAAATTGCCAAAGACGTGGTTTCGCATAATAAATATTGCTGGTGAGATGCAAACTCTTCCCAGAGTGTCCTTTCCAGTTAGGATATTATTGCATTTGTCTTGTGATTCACGCATCATTTCACATAATTTCACAGTTTTGCCCACTCAGAATTCATGTGAATCTGCCTGTAGTGGCAGATCTCTTATTGTACGTTAAGTGACAGGTACCATACGAAACAAAAATGTGGAAAAATTTGTAGCTAAATCTTCAAAAATCTGAGCATTTTGCTGTTATATTACGTAAATATTTTTTTAATTCAAACTTTGAATAACGATGTTCGACCTCTCAGGCCTAGTAGTCGGACACAGACAGCTGAGCTATGTCCCTGCTCCCAGGAACAATCGTATATAGCAGAACTATACCCATAATTGATTATTTTATACAGCAGAACAACATGACCTTTCATTTCTACATTAAGGATAATCTATATTGAAAAAAACAGTTGTAGGGTAACAGATCATCCTTGACAATGACATAAATGATAGCTGCTTCCAGTCAAAACGGAAAAAAAAGGACTTCTGGAATGCCACCATAAAAAACGGAATTAACATATCTGGAAGCTCCATGGAGACAAGGCTGATTTCCAAGGTTGGGCCGCGCTACAACCTCAAGGCCGGCCTGATAACTTGCAAGTGAATCAGAGCCTTCAGAAACTTCCGGAAGGCGTGGTTCTTAAAGGTGTTCCGGCTTGTTGCCCTTTGACAAGGAACAAAGAGGATAGACGGTGCGGACATCGGAAGAATCCCGCGGGGGTGGCAGGGGCAGATGGCAGATGAGAACTCTGCGGTCATTACCCTGCCGCTGTCACGGCACCAACGACCACTGCTAACCTCACCCATTCATCCGTGCAGCAGAAGTATCACAGTCGGAAACTGACTGACCGCAAGTGTTACAGCAGCACCAAGAGGAACGGGGTAGTTAAGGAAGTGCACCTGTGACACCAAAGACCAGTGTTTCTCAAACCGGTCCTCAGAGACCCCAGACTTCTGCTTCCTCGCAGCTCCCTGCCAGACAGTCAACATTTTTGCTCCCTCCCAGCTCCTGGAAAAAAACATGGATTGTCTGGGGATCCCCAAGTACCAGACTGGGAAACAATGGATTATAGCACCAGAAGACAAGCAATGTAGCTGGGAGCTGGGAGGGAGCAAAATGTGGACTGTATGGGGTCCCCAGGGCCAGTTTGAGAAACTGCCAAATATCACCAAAGGCTCAAGCTCCACTTGTTCTGGGCCATAACCCTGAACTTTGAACTTTAAAATAACCTTTAAACTGCATCAGTCGACATTTCCGGCTGCCTGAGTCAGAAAAAGCTTGGCCTGAATTAATGTCTGCTCAGAAAGAATCGAAAATAGTAACAGAAGTGAGAGGATGCAAACTGAGGCAGGTGTTGGCCAGATGCAAGAGTTCCTACCTTCATCAGGGCACACATGCCCCCCGACCCCCCCGTGCCCTTCCTCTTCAGGCAGCCCCGTGTGTCGCTCTTCTGTTTCCCCCCATGGGGGCGGGAAGTGCGGCATGCACCGTGCCAAACACTGCGAGGGCACGCAATGCACCGTGGAGCGAATCGAATCGCCGCAGCGGCATCGGGCGCCGCGTCACGGAACCAAATCAGCAGAAAATGTCCTCAAGGAACATCGCGACCGAAATGTTTGTTTTATTCATGCGATGCGGATGCTTTGTGTAGAATAATTTAATCGACTTAATTAGGAAATGGGAACAAAATATTACAGAAATGGTTGTTTCCTGCCTGTACGGGAAACACTGGCGGTACGGCAAGCAGAAGATGTGCAGGCTTTTTGTTAAGGTCTCACTCTGGTTCCTGGCACCGGTTCCTCACACTCCGGTTCCTGGCATCGGTCCTCACACTCCGAGGTACTGTCGGCAGGTCCTCTGCATCCCAGACTCCCCCACCCTGGGCTGCGCAGCACACTGTCGCTTACTGCAGTTTTTTTATTGCAGTCTCAGTCCCAGACCCTCAGCCCCCACCTCAGCGATGCAGAGCTGCAGCACTGGGGAGCTGCGATGTCAGAATCTGCTGAACAAGTGAAATGCCCTGAGGATATATCGTAAGGCACAGATCTGGTATGTGTGTGTGTGTGTGTGTGTGTGTGAGTGCGTACGTGCATGCGTGCCTGCATGGGGGGGGGGGGGGTTGGGGGCAGCTAACCATATGCCAGCACGCCACTTTGCTGATGACGTCACGCTTTGCTCGCTTCATACCATGAACAGCAGGATCTGAGCAGGGTTCTGTTACAAAGGAACCATTAAGATCAGGATCGAAACAGGGTTCTGTTAGAAAGGAACCATTAAAATCAGGATCTGAACAGGGTTCTGTTAGAAAGGAACCATTAAAATCAGGATCTGAACAGGGCTCTGTTAGAAAGGAACCATGAAGAGTGGGATCTGAGCAGGGTTCTGTTAGAAAGATGAGAGGATCTCACTAAGACCAGGATCTGAGTAGCCTTCTGGCTGCTGTGTGGCATCCTGAGATCTTGTGCACTGTGTCAGATATAATGCAGCTGGCCTGTGGGAAATTAAAGCAGGAAGCTCACAGTGCAGATATAAACCCTCACTGACCAATGGGCTTGTGTCAGCTTAGTGTGTGCACACATGACCCACATAGAGGCACGCAGAATTAAATCTGAGTGAACATCTGGCAGCCCAGATCAGATTAAGCGAGGATAAACATTTTAAATAAATAATGACAGCACTGTCACCTGCTGCAGGAGACAAAGGGCTTGCTGCCATGACTACACAGCAGCCCTTCCCATAATGCCCTTCACCGTTTCAGCAGGTCAGTGACTCTCAAAAGGCCCACGTCTCCAGTTTCAGCTACAGCTGGAATGTGCGCAGGGTATGCAGCGTCACCACGGTAACATGGCACAGAGGATGTGTCACCCGCTCGCTGGAGCCTCGTGGCGGGCTTCTCCGGCGGGAAGCGATCGGAGACGGTCAGGGTGCTTTAGCGCTGGCCTTTCGTTCAAGCGACATGCTTTATCATGTGACTCCCTCAGCATCACGTCACCATGGTGACGTTTCCTTTGGAGGGGGCACGTGGGATGCAAGTCCCAAAGCAGGCCCGCGACTCCAAACTCGCTCTTCCAGTCGGAGCGAGAATCCGAGCTTCCCGGAGACAGGGGGAACATGAGAACAGGGAACATGAGAACAGGGAACATGAGAACTGTCATGTGGCACATGCACATTGAAAACTTAAAAGCACTCTTGGAGAAAAAGGCAGCCGAGCATTCTGGGAAAAATGACTCCAGCACCAGCTCGGCACCCCGTACTATGACATCGTTTGTACGTCACAGGTGATTTATTTCATGCTTCTCACAAATAAATAAAAGGCCAGGAAAGTGTGAAAAAAAAGTTAAATAAAAGTCTGTGATGTTCTGTCAACATTGGGGGCCAACTGGCAGGGCCAGGGGCGAGGGTGGGGGGGGGGGGCACTGGGAAGGCCATACTTATGACCTCCTTTCTCTGTCTCTCCCTCGCAGCCCAGCAGTGTGGATCCTCTGCAAACACGCGCGGTACGTGCTGTGTGCCGTGCCCGTCCAGCTCTCTGCCTACTAGCTGCTGTAGGATGTCCTGTTTCATTCCAGCTCATTAAGCTAAAGGGTACAGAACAGACCACATTAGACTATTTCCCCCTCCTGAGTAGCACATAGGCTGTTATACCGGCTCATTTCAATGCGTCGCGTGGCTGATTTCACTGACAGTTCCTCACCCCAAAAATAATTTACGAACCGTTCCCTGCAAAACATCATATGTCATGGAGACTACTGCGGGGGCCGCATCTCCCTCTGCAAGGAAAAAGCAGGAACATCTGAATGTTCCTCCCACCCGTCCATCTTCACCCTGCTTATCCGGGGTAAGGTTAAGGGTCATCGCGGATTCCAGCACTAGCGGTCATGTAATTCAGACAAGGTTTCCATTTCACGTTAATGTTAATTTTGCAAAGACATGCCTGTCCATATTAGCGATATTTTGTAAACAAAGGACAGAGACACAGAGCTACCAGCCAGTGCGTAGATATCGCCCTCCGAGATAATTCTGCCAAATGCTGTCATTACTCAGTGGCGCCCCCTTCAGGATCAATGGCATTTCATTTGTTTCATTTGGTCCCCATTCTCTTTCTCCACCCCCCAAAGCTAGAACATCTGCCAACATTTGTGGGCGTTATGAGCCCCCAGAACCCCCCTGTTAATGACCTGGGACTCGGCTCTCTGCTCCCCCTGTGGTAATTTAGTGAAGAGGGGTGTCAGTCCAATAATTAACTCACTTCCTCCCTCAGCCAGAGGGTCCCGGCAGGGGCCCCCATCAGCACGGCTGCACCACACACATGAGCTGCAGGGGGGGCGGCCACCGCTGTCTGGGAAGGGATCCAGGCGCTGGATGATATCCAGCCATAGGGGCGCTCTTACCCCCCTCTGCCCAGCTCACCTCCACCTCTAACAAACAATCACCCCATAGAAATTGCCCGGCAGGCCCTGTAGGTGGCGTCATATCAGTGTTTAGCTTAAGCTGGAAGCTTCTGTGTTCTGCCATTACACTGAAGAAGGTGTCAAATGTCAAATACTATGGAAAATATCCACCAGGACATTGGTTAAGCCAGCAGGTAGGTTGGTTATCAAATGAACTGAGTCTAATGAACTGGTTAAAACAGCAGGATGCTCCCCCACCCTTCCCAACCTCCACCCAGTCGGGGGTGGGGGTCAGCGTTAACGAGGGTCTGCCGTGACTCGCTCTATATCCAAAGTGGGACCCCCCCCCCCAGCTCGAGCTCTGTAAATACATCCTGCCTGGGCAGACCCGTCATTAAAACGTTCCCCTCAGCAAGTGAGACGAGTATAAAACAGCGGGTTTGGAAAACAGTGATGAGGGGAACAGGGAGCCATCATTCACGCCGACGCGGACGCGGCCCGCTGGCGGAGATGCCAGGCGGGCGTGACCACGAAGGGCCGCTGCTCCTGGGTCAAAGACTGGAACGCAAACAGCCTCCAGTCGCAATGAGAGGTAGTCAGACGCAGCAAGGCGTCTGCGCGTCCTGACAGACAGGGCACTGCCTCAGCTTCCTGTACACACCCACTGGAATACAGCCTGTAAATGGAACATTATATCAATATAATATGGGCCAGGCAGTGTTACATTATTATTATGTCAGCCCTGAGATACCCTAATGCTCCTGACACAAAGCTCTTACAGTCCTACCTGGCAATGAAGCTGAAATCAGTGTCTGTTCAAGTACCACTGCCAGCTGGGCGGGGCTAAGCCACCAGTAGCCCCGCCCCCGACCCCTCCCACCACAGACAGCAACTTCTGTCAAGTCCTGCTGCCCGTCTTCTCTTCTCATGGCATTCCTGGCGGCTCTGAGTCACGGATCCCCCCTACACCCCTCTGACCTAAAGCCTAGAAGTGTGCGCAAGCTGCAGCACGGCATGCAGGGCCTGCATGCATCAGTGTGGGATGAATTGCGATGAATGCAAATACACTCCTTCCCTTCTCTCTTGCCACAGCCAGCCTGGAGCTTTGAGGCATTTCAGCACCTATTAATTATCAGATAGGCAGTACTGTCACACAATGGTGCATCACTGTTATATAGAGTTTGAATAGAAGGAGGCTTCCAATGAACGTTTATTTTAAACCCTTTTGGAAGCGTGTTTCCTTTCATGTATCCCTATGTAGAAACGTGCTCCTCCCTGTATTACGATGCAAGTCCATGTTCATGCTGCACTCATGCCCTGACACCCCTCCCCCCTCCCTACTGTCCCCGATCCATTTATCCACATCCCTGCCAAAGACCTCGCGGTCCCCCTGCCTGGTTGCCGGGGTAGCAGTAAAGCCCACAGGGATCACTTCCAGGTCAGTGGAGGGGACAATGAAGGATAATATGGTGGCTCTCCCCCCCCCCACTCTCTCTCCCTGGGTGACAGCCATGAATGTCACCACGACACTCTGGGCAGGGCGATGAAAGCTCAGTGAGTGTGTAACCCTGTAAGACAGTATTTCCCAAACAGGTCCTTATGGACCCTAATACAGTTCACATTTATGCTCCCGGTAGGGGAGGAGCTAGGAGGGAGCAAAAACATGGACCATCTGTGGGTTCCTGAGGACCAGGTATGGGACACACCGCTCTAAGGGGCTGATAAACTCCAGCCATGGTGAGCTGGGCCCTGTACTCCCCCTGCAGTCAAGAAAGGTAGCATCTGGAAGATACTACAGGCCAGTGTGGAAACAGATAGGGGCCACAATCAGATTTGTCATTCATAAGTAGGCTGTAAGTTGAGTGTCAGAGTCAATGAATCGCAGAGGCACCCTAAAGGATGTCAAATGAAATTGTCAGACACACACACACACACACAAACACACACACTGCACAATTTTACACATACCACCCAAAGAATCCCGGAGACGTATCCTCAGAAAACATAAAATGAATCACTGTTTCTTTTTACTTTTGCATTTTTCCAAGGCCAAAATGAGATTCTCTTTTTTTTCCACAGAAGTCCTAGCGAATTTGGCTGTAGCGGGTCTCCGACCAGCCCACTGTGCTCTGGAAGGCTCACAAGTTTGCAGAAACATTGCCAGTCATAGTAGCAAGGTCAAAGAAAAAAATAATGACTTCATAACCAGAGAAATGGCAGCACTAAACCTTGAGAAGCGCAGCCTTCTGCACAGATACATTCTTCCTTAGGCCTCCGTGAGCATTTTTGCCGAACCTCGCTTGACCTGTTCCGTTTTTTTACCCCGTCTGACTGATTACTTTCTCTAACCGGCTGTGTTCTGCCAGCACCTTGGGGCCAGAGAGGGTGTGAGACGCGAGACGACGTGTAAGGTAACTTTCTGAGCCGGGGGGGCATGCTCTCATGCAGGATACAAAGGTGGAGGTGATTGGGCCTGTCGGAGAGAGGTGACCGGCGGGGGTAATCAGCTCTCCATATGGAGGAGGAGATGCCAAAAAGTGAACCCAGAGGCTTGTGGGGAGGGGGTCATGTTCTTCCAGAAAAGTCACACATCGGCGGAGCCCCGCAACCTTTTGCGATAACGCCGTCGCTTTAAGCGGCTGGATCATGCGGCACGTGAAGACTGTTCATCTTCTAGGCCTCCCGGCGCGGGCAGGAGCCATTGCTACTGGCTCTTTTCAGCAGTAAATCTTGTCTTTTTTCTAATCCCTTTTAAATCTATAAAGGGGTTCCTTCGCTTCCCTCATTTTTTCCTGTTTTCTCAGCGCAGAAGGCTCTAATTAGTGATTTTCTGGGAGGAATCGATCAGCTTTCCATCCTGTGGAGGGAGCTGTTTACTGCAGAGCAACCCCCCCCCCCCCCAACCAAACAAGGTCAGCTGTAGAACCCCCAACCCCCCCCCCCCCCAACCAAACAAGGTCAGCTGTAGAACCCCCAACCCCCTCCCCCTAGTCACTCCTGTCCTTCAGATACAAACCCCCCCTCAATTTCATGTTTATTCACTGGTCTAATATAGGATATTTAAGATGTACACACAGCTCCCATGCCCCCCAGCCATAACCTTAACCACAAGTAACAAATCAAAATACAAGACTTTTATAAAATTCAGTTTCCCCTTGTGAGGATCAAAAAATGATGCCCACAACATCAAAAATAGCATGTGGTCCCCACAATGTAATAGTTACATAACACACACACACACACACACACACATACAGATACCTTTCCTGCCTGCACTGCCTTCAGTAAATGACTAAAACACCTGTTTTTGGAAGCTTGCCCCCAGTGGGGAGTCTGGCTCATTTTAAGGGGCCTCGTCTTGGCCGTCAGCTTCATTTACGTAGATTTACGAGAAGCACAAAGGGTTACAGGCGGGAGGAGCGGCAGTGTGACCCTTTACGATTTTGGTTTCTCCCCCTAGACGAGCCCCTGGGTGACCCCGTGGTTAACATACTTAACCTGAAGTCAGTTAAAAGAAAGGGAGACTAATTAGTCAAATTATTAAATTATGAGCGGAAATGTCTATATCCATCAATCCATCTTCCAGCCTCTTATCCTGGTCAGGGTTAGGGTTACACCCATAGAAATTAATGGATTGTCCCCACAAACATATAAATACAAACCTGTGGTTGCACGTGTGTGTGTGTGTGTGTGTGTGTGTGTGTTCCAAAGTGGTGCAAGATGGGATACGTGAAAAGACGCATTCCTATGTACATGTCCTCGTACTTATGCAAATACCAAATGAAGCATCATTTCACTTCATTGAAGCCAGGAACCATAAAACACTTAACACTAAAACAAAACAAAAAAAAAACTCATCTTCTTTCAAACAGAGAAACAAACTGTGGGTCTCCGGAGGAGGGTAATTCATAACAGAGCCTGCTGCGCCTATGAGTCATAATTCTAGGTGTGAACACATGCACGGTACAACAATGACACAATGGAGGCTGTAGGCTTTCTGCAGATAGCTGTTAGTGTTGGTTTGGCGATGGTGAAGCTATTGGGTAAACTAGGGGTGGACCACACAGAGCCTGACCTAACTAGTTCATTACACGTTAGCGATGCCAGTTCAGGCTTTGGGTGACCAAACGCTTTGCTACCTGGAGAATCAATTAAGCAGGAATGGATGCCGTGCTTTCGGCTGACAGGCCGGCTGAAGGGATCATTTTTCCAGCCTGTCTGGGGTTGGCAGAAGGGCCAGCATCCAACTAAACAACTCCGAAGGAAAAACCTGCCGGTTAGCGAAAATGTTAAAAAACACATTTTTGTGTCTTTGGTGTAGAGATGAATCTGTCAACTCCAAGCTGATGGATGTTTATTGGCCCCGGAATGCTATTCAGGAATAAGCAACCTACAGTTCCTGCCAAAATTTATGGGTCACTTTCTAACACTGAAATCACCATCAACAGTTGATTTGTATTTGTCATTTCTCTCCGTTTGAATCAAATGACTGTCTCTGTGAGCTTATGTAAAATGTTCAGGGTTTTGTATGCTGGGGGTGCAGAAGAAGATGACTTACATGGTGCTACATTCAAAGGATTATCAAAGCTCTTTACCATGGTAAACAGGGCACAAGAAAGCACACGAAACCTCAAAAAAATAACCCAAGATCATCATGTATCCACTGCAGCTACCGGTGCCCAATTAGCAAGATGGCATCAGAGTGTGGCCAGATTGTTTGGGATTGTTTTATCTGTAGAACTCATCAGAGTCGTAGAAACCATAGAAACCAAAGTTACAGTGAAAAACCACCGCCGAGTGTCTTTGATCTTGTCCTTAATCTCAGAGAAGCTCGCTCGGATGTAGCTCCAAGTCGCTAATGTTTGCTTGTTAGCATAGTCTGTCGGCAAAGTGTGGACAAACAAACTCAATGGCAAAATACACAGAGTGTTACTGACTAACGAAAGGCAGACAAATAATAAATATCAAGCAGAGATTCAGAGACACCGATGCGAATTAGGGCTGCATCTTGGTAGGAGAAGCAGCGTGGAGTTAAGTGTTGATTTAATTTAAGACCAGGCAGCCTGCAGAAGTACGGCGCTTGCAGGTACGTGTCAAGGAGGATCAAATATGGCCTCCGGATCATGCTAAGTAGCTAAGCCAACTAACCTCATTTGCTCGTTTCATCTCTAAGGAGAGTGCGCTGAATTTTCTAGGAGATTCTTTTGAAAGTGAAACCTCACACCTTTACGGACCAAGCCATACCTATACACATTATTTTGCATAAACCTGTTTGCACTGACCCTACGCTTGATAAACGGTGATGTCAAATGCATGTGACAGCTAAACTCCTGATTATACATTACTTACTCTCCGCTCGGTATAAAGACCTTTAAAAGTCGCGAGGAAGCTTTCAGCTGTAATTTCCAATTTCCTATCGAGTGTCAGAGTTGCTAACCAATTAGCTTGATAAGTGCAGACCTCTAACAGCATCCAGTGTGCCCAGATAAATACCAATCACAGAACTGAACCACTGTGTTGGAAGAAAAATGTATCAAAAATGGCAGAAGCGGGACTAACATCGCAACTGTTTTTAGCTGTCATTCAGCCTTCGGTATTAAAATAAAACAACACTGCTTTCGTTAGACAGACTCTAACTGTAGGATTTGTGCAAACAGGATGCAACACAGCTAAAGTACATTACTGTGTGGTTTGTGATACAGTCAAACACATTAAGCTGCTGGATGGGTTAGACTGGAATGCAATGGGTTTGGACTGGGATGAGACCAGTCAGAACCACACAGCTGGAAATGGTTTGAAAGCTAAAGGATGATGTGTGTGATTATAACAGCCGGATGGATGAGAACTGTACCCATGAAGGAGAGGCGGTGGGTAGAGAGGGAGGAGCCAAAATGGGGACGGGGGGGGGGGGCGGTATGGGTCATTGTGATGTCAGGGAGCCGGTCTGGTATCACGTTACGCACGGCGCTGAGGCGCGAGGCGGGGACCGCGGAATCCGAGCGCGGAATCGGGACTGACACCAAACACCGACCCATCTGCTGCAGGCCAGCACTCCTTTCATGGTTCTGCTGGTGAAATACGACCATAAGGGCTTAATTAATGCTGAGCCGGCCCATAACAAAGCCCAATCCTTCATGAGCTAAATACGCGGATATCACTGACGCCTCCGCGGGACGGCACCCCAGACAGCCGCAGCCTGCTTTACATTTCATTTATTGCCTTGCGCTGGCTGCCCCATCCTGAGTTGTTCCCTGGTTTGTGCCCATAGTTCTCATGACCCGGCATAAGAAAAGTGGGCATGGAAATTGGAAAGATTTTCAATCCGCCAGCAGAGGGCGCTGGTCCGAACGACCTTCGGAAATGCCAGCATAAATTTGGGGCCCGTCGCCGATATATTGCCCCATAAAAGTGAAAACGGGGCTTGCCGTGTAATTACAACACGCCAGCGGTCGATAGGCCACACCCGAAAGGTCCAGCGGTCTCATCAGCACCCCCTCCCCCTGCAGCTGTATTTGGAGGCGGGACCAAGGCGACAGTAAAGCTGTCACAGTGCGCTCCGCTATTCCTGTGCGTGGGAGTCAGCAGCACAGCTATGCGAGCCTCCTTATCTATGTACAAACTTTCTGACAGCCGTTCATGGTCATTAAGAAATGGGGTCAACAGCGATGACACCTGTTGCCGGGGCTCCCACAAAGCTCCCCTCTGCGGCCTCCCCTCCCCACAAGGGCCGCCGTTGTTAGGGCTAATCCCCCCCGAGCCCTGGGAGTGGGGGGCCTGGCCGCCTTGAGCTGCTACTCTCTGGGATTGGGATTGGAGATCTTCCGCCGCACACGCTGCCGACGCGGCTGCGATTCCCGACAGCTTCCAGCTTCCTGTTTCCTCCTAATAGGAGCAGGAACAGAAGGTCGGCTGCCAGGAACAAAAGCAGAGCTGCAGCGAAAGGCCGGCGTATGCGCCGGCGGGTGCTCTGACATCACGTGAGCCAATCCTAATCCAGGCTCATCTGCAGCGTGACTGTCTGATGACACAGATCGGTGCGGGAGACACATGGGGTCCCACGCGGCACCTGGGGCATCCAGCGGCATCTACCACACGGTCCGATGCCCACGCTCCGATGCCCACAGTCCGATGCCCACGCCTCGCTCCGAAACACACGCCCTGTCCCGGGGAAGCACAATGTGTCCCCTACGCAGAAGGACGAGGTCATCGCGGCCGGCGGGGGCTCCGAGGGGAGGGGGCAGGGCTGTGGTCTTTCACATCGTCGTCCGTGATGCTGGAAGACTCTCCGAGACATTCCTCCTCGTCACCTGTAGCTGGATCTTGTTTAGGAGCTGGTGGCCGTGCATATGTAAGACACCCTAAAAGCGTCTGCTATTTGCGCCACGTGGCCTTGGGTCTAGGTAAGGTAATAACCAGCAAATAACCGAAATCTCACAAGGGACTGACCCCCTCCATCTCAAACATCAGATGTGAAGGAGGCGACGCAGTTCGGACCAAGACCACGATCGCGGGCCAGACTCAATTTACACAGGATGCGTAAGAGAAAACACAGAGGAAAATGAACCCTCACACTGCTCAAAGGACAGGAGTGTGAGGAACACGTAACATTAAACACCCCGCAAAGGAAGACCAGGAGACTAAGGGTTTGGTGATGCTGATAGATCTGCCGGAATCCTTCAAAACACTCTGATCGCAGCTTCCTGAAAAATACGACGTGCAATTTGTCAGTGCGAGGCAACACCTCTCTGCCCGACATATTTTTATATTTATACATTCCACGCGCGAGGTCAGCATCGCCTCATAGGGAAGGCTGACTTCGACTCGTAAAGTGTGTCTCTGAATTGGGCTGAAGTGTTAATTGAAAACAGTGCATAACTCATCCCTCGCTAAAGCGTGTCAGGAGGTGGGGGAGCGAGGGGCGGTGAGCGGGGGGTTGGGGGGTGGTAATGTAGGAGCTGGCTCTCCAGATTTAAAGGGACATGCACCTCCAATGTGCTCACAGGAGAAACGGGCATGAATCAGCTTAACCGACGGGCGAAAGACACTAAAGAGTCGCTTTCAATACACAATTAACACCAGCGCATAGTATGAGGAGGTTTTTAACGCTAATTATTAAGCTGTCTAATGGAAGGGCTGGAGACCCACTAAAAATAAAAATTTAACCCCCCCGTCTACACAGTTCACACAAGGAGCGTAAAACCGGCCGGCGTTGGCGCTGGGATGCTTCTGCCCTGTACGTGGGCCATCCCAGTGCCCCCATGCGTAATTCTGAAAAGCCGCCTGAAGCATTTCCATGACGACCACCACCCCCCCCCCACAAACAGATGGCCCCCCAAGTGGTCGGAGAGGAGACGTCAAAACAAGGAGGGAAAAGTGGGTCAGTGAGGGTGGAGGGGGTGTCGACACGGGTACATGACCTGCACACGCACACGGGCCGAGCCCTCGACCCTCACATGTGATACAAGCCTGAGAGGGGTGACGGGCACTAAAGACAGGCTAAAGAAATGCTAAAGAAACGCCAAAGACGCGCTACAGAAGCTAGCCCTCATCAACAGGATGACCCCTCACACCCTTAATCGAAGGAACATTTAAAACGAGAGATAAATGCCGGCGTTCTCGTCACGCGGCTACGCTCCGCTTCTTCCTCGCATGGCTTACAGCCGGAATCCCTCGGCGGACTCTTCACCTTTCCGGAATGCCTGAGAAGCATCCCTAATGAGCCGATCGTTCCCAGAAACTCTAAGCGAGCTTTAAATTGGAGCCGGACTGCGGCGGCGCAGAACGAGGACTGGGTATTAAGATGAGCGCGTCGGTGAGTGAGAGCTGCGCCGCACCATTCACTGGCTCGTTATCCTGTTCTGTCTAACGAGATCGTCCATGGCGATGGGGGGCCCAACCAGCAGAAAGATCTAGAAAACTCATTTCCGACAAGAGTTTGGTTACTTCGGCTAATCTGGTTAACAGGGCTTACCTAACTTCTTAATTGCCTTAACTATGAGGCATAAATCAGGCACATGGACGATTTGGGAAATCACCTGACTCTCTGTTGCACTGGATTATTGTTTGAATCGATGTTTGTGTTCAGTCTGCAATTCATTTCACTCAACCCAATAACCATCCATCCATCCATCCATCCATCCACCCCCCCTCTACCCACTATTCTGGGCAGGCAGCACAAAGCGCAGGGTGGGTCGCACCCTTGACAGAAGCCAACACTAAGAACTGCCATAAAATAAAAATTAAATATTAATTCCCATAATTATAAACCCGCAAGGGGTATTCCCAAACAGTGCATGCTGAATGCAGAGCCCTCTGTGTCCGTAGGAATTCTGGCACTGCAGTGCTTCTTTGTGTGAGTGTTTAACTTGGCCGGGAATGGAAAAAGTCAACCCCCCCCCCACCAATACCCCCCTGATGTTAGTCTTGGCACACTCTGCACCTAGGCTGAACTTCATGTCCCCCCCACACACTTCTGCATTTAATTTCCATCACTAGCTACTCGCACCTTCAGTCTTGTCTATTCACACAGCTGTGGGGGGGGGGGGTGGTGTTTGTCCTTGCCCCCGCCCCCACGAAGCCGTCCTGAAAGGGGCGGGTGAGGGAGGGTCATCTCCAGCAACATGTTACTGACTCAGCCCACCCCCTCCATCCCAGGGCCTGACTCTTGCTGCACGTAGCCCAGAAAGAGTGATACCCTCAGAGAAATCCGCTTCCATCGGATGAATCGCAGGGTATGAGCTGGTCGGACCCTCTAACCCCCCCCACTCGTGTAATCACACAGGAACTGCTACCCGAGTCACGTCCCTTCGGCATGGTGCCGTCACACGACATGAGGCCCCAACGCCAATCCCGCCAGCCAGGAATGCCTGACATTAATCATTAGCCTTTCCCTCTCGCTGTGGAGGATGGGGAACTCGGGCAGCACCGACCCTCTCTGGCCTACATACCCAGGCAGAGGAAAACAGCCATGAATTCAAGGTCTGAAGTATGGCATGATGAGGAGGGTGAGGGTGGCATGGTGAGGATGGCGAGGGTGAGAGAGGCATGGTGAGGAGTGTGAGGTTGGCATGGTGAGGAGGGTGAGGGTGGCATGGTGAGGAGGGCGAGGGTGGCATGGTGAGGATGGCGAGGGTGAGAGAGGCATGGTGAGGAGTGTGAGGTTGGCATGGTGAGGAGGGTGAGGGTGGCATGGTGAGGATGGCGAGGGTGAGAGAGGCATGGTGAGGAGTGTGAGGTTGGCATGGTGAGGAGTGTGAGGATGTCGTGGTGAGGAGGGTGAGAGGCTGAGGATGGTGAGGTGAGGAGGGTGAGGGCATATTTTACTCTCCGAGGGGGCTGGGGCTGGAAAAGCAGGGGGGAATTAGTGAGGGACAGCTGGGTCACTCTCCTCATCTCTGTCACTCTACCTATCTATCCACCTGCAGTACTATCTGCAGGGCAATCGCATACAGAAAAGCCAGAACACACTCACAAGCCTTTATCTGCTGACCTTGTACAGTCTGCATGGTGGTGATATGCGAGGACTCATCAGCTGTAACCTCGCCCTGCATTTCAGTCCATTTAGCATGTTTGCTAAGGTGTCTTACCCACAACTATTTCCAGCACATCCCAGGTTACCATGGAGGCAGTGAGACAGACCCACAGTGATTTTGGAGTAGTTGCCATCATTCGGAAAGCTGGTGCACCCCCCACCTGCACACTCTACACTCCACCTGGCTTCCTCCCCATGAGACAAAACAGCAGTTAGGTTCTGCCTCTGCAGAACTCCTCGCCTCCTGCTGTGATGAAGAACCTGAGCCTGAAACAGGGTACCCAAGTCTGGGCTGGACTGCTCAGCCAGTCCTTTCACGGGAGCACCTGTGCTAAGGAGCATTTTACCCATAATTCTATGCGGCATTTTCACATAGTGGCCCAGGGTTGCAGTGAGATGTGACAGGAAGCTCATGCACTCATTGCCAATGGCTGCTTTCTGTTTGTTTCAAACAAACTTATATAAGGATTCATGGTTTGCATGAAGATATTTCCCGGTTAGGGACACTCACCATGACACTCCAGATAGAAATATGTTTGCTGGTTTTTAACCTTATGAGTCAGTGTAATAAATAGATTCTTTCAGCCTAATTATTCAGCGTAATTATGTCTTCTGCCTTGGCAACAGCCTGGGGCTGACGAGCTCTCCTCGAGCGATGCCTATGGAGACCAACCATGCCGCTACCCAAGATCAAGAAGAAGCTTGTGAGGATGGATGGATGGATTGATGGATGGTTAGATGCGTGTAAAGATCTCATTCAGCTCACTAAAGGCCCTGGCGCTTCCAACACAGACATGCAGTCTTTGAACACATTGATTTTCAAGGTTAATGTTAATAAAAGAAAAGAACATTTTGCTTTCAGGAGCACCTGAAAGTGATCAGCCTTTCCTGTCCATCTGCCGAGACCTGTTACCATGTAAACACGCCCCATACCAGCCACAGTATTTACCAGAAACATTCTGAGAGGTTTCTGGGAAAATCTGATCTGGTAAAAGACGACATTTTTCCTTTCCTTCAGTCCAAGCTTAGCCATGCTCCATCGCTCTGAGGAAGGGGGTAACATTCATTTTCTTCGTTTATATAGACCTTGTAGCTCCAAAACGCATTTCCAGTCTATATTTCTGCATGCTGGGCTCTGTCCACTACTCAGCCCTGTCCTAACCCGTAACCCGTGCTCATTTTCATACTGGTACTTCTGACGGAGCGTTCCGGTCTCTTCTACGGCAAAACAGAGCCCTGCTCCTGAATTGAAAAACAGAGTTTGGCCCTTTAAATTTCAGCCCTGGAGTTTGAGCAAAGCTTGGGGAGACCTTCCCATGTAGGCTTCGCCCTCAACTCGACTGGTGCTTGTGTATGTGGCAGTGCCTCTCCTGGCAATAGGACTCGTGTTTCTGTACATTAGTGAATAATATACTGTTCATTCATCCAGGTTAATGAATCTATTAGCGGTACATTTATTATGGCTTAGCAGCGGTTCTCTCTGTGGTGAGTAATCGGAAGCCTGGCATTGCGGTGTTCCTTGCCCCCCCCCCGAGCTTTATAGCCCCACTCTGGAGCCACGTCGTCTGCACTAAATCGCAGCCCCATGTGATTCCCTAATTTTTTTCCTGTATACTCTGCCGCTGCTGTAAGGTTAGAGGAACGCTGAACACATGCCTGTGAAGCAGTGAGATTTCCTCGCGGCCGATTAGACGCCTACCCCCCCCCCACACACACATACCCCTTCAAGGCTTACGAGACTTAACCCGGATCCGCAGCTGTTCCCGCTGTTGGATCTGGCCCATTCGGAGGCCTGGCGGGGAACAAACATACGCTTGGCAAGCAGACTGAGATCCGGGACTCACGCTCGTTCTCACCCCAGCGATCGAGTCAAACAGCAGCGTAATTGCGTCACCCCTTCCCCCAACGTCAGGCCCAGTGCGCAGAGGGATGCCTGCCTGGCTATTTGTGGTTCTGCCCTCTGACTGGCCAGGCTGTCCCACAATTGCCGGGATGCCCCAGGCCACAGTGACGACCGTCCTGGACGCTCCATTGTAACCACAGAGCGGCTGCCTGCTAATGGACACCCCACATGTCTCATGACAGACCTGCTCACCTTCTCGAAAAACACGCCTGGCCTGAGGCTTAACAGTTTAGGTCTCTGTGTCTGTGATCGGAAGGATGCTGGTTAAAATCCCATCCCAGGTACACCTCCGTTGGACCCTTGAGCAATGCCTTCATCACTTCAAACAGTCCAGGGGTCCCGAACAAATAGCCTAACCCTGCAGTTGGACCCCATGGTTTGCTCGCAGCTGTATGTGTGTGCGTGTGTCTGTATGTGTGTGTGTGTGAGTGTGTGTCATGTGATTTCAGCTTTCAGCAGGAAACGTTAAAAGATTTAATTCCCTTATAGTTGATCTCGGCTCTCCAGTGGCAGATGAAGTGTTTATGTGAAATTTATGCACAAAACGAACAATTAAATGTTTTGGCTGAAAATAAACGCACCACGAACCTTGACTCTTTTCAGCATATCTCCTGTACTCAGCATGGAGTTTATTGCCTGTCGAGAAAGGCTGAATTGGCCTACAGGAGGTGGGACCAGCTGGAGGCAGCGCAAACATCAAGCGCACTCCACACTCCATCTTCTACGATGCGATTTCAGTCAAAGGCGACAAATGAACGGCGTCTGTGCGTGCAGGAATGCGAAAGTGGCGGCACGGGGAGAGAGAGAGAGAGAGAGAGAGCCGCTTATGGCGAACGGGGACACCGTTTGAAGCTCTTGATCATCTGGAGATCCAATAAAAGACAATCAGGGCAGAAGGACCTCATTTTGAAAGTTCAGGAGAGCCGCAAATAGTTGCACACTTTTCATCGCATTTCGGCGTGATGCACACTCAGCCCCGGGACAAAAGGACGCAGGAAGATCGGACTTCATGGGGTCACAGACGTGAATCCCTGGCGCAGCGGAAAGCACAGGAGGGATGTGAATGGAAATAATGCAGGCCATGTGCGAGCAGTCAGGCCGCTGCGAGGGGGTCCGTCCATTCCTCTTCAGACATAATCGCATTTCTGAGCTGATGCTCATCCATCATACCAGGCTCTGCCTCCTGAGTGTTTATTGTTTATGGGACGGGGTTTGAGGGTAGGAAAACAGCCTGTCTCCCAACACAATGGCTGACATTTCAACTATCCAGGGGGTTAAAAAAAAAACCCGAAAGCAATTAATGAACAGGGACTAATTAGCCAAATAAGCTGTCATAGTCAGAGCCCCCAAATTCCAGAGGAGGGATTGAGGCTGTCTGGGGAACGTCGTTCGGTGATTACGGGCCAGGGAGATCAAAGGGACTCAGTAATTAACAGACCCATCAATAGCGTCCCCCTCCAACGAGGTGACGGAGGCCAACAGCAGGTTATCAGACAGGTGCCCCCAGAGGGCCAAAGCACTGTGCGTGTGTGTGTGTGTGGGGGGGGGGGGGGGAGGGGTGACATTTCAGCTGGCCCAGCGATATTCCCAAGATCAGAAGTGCCCCTCTTAACTGTGACGCTGTTTGATCACGGTGTTATTCATGCTGACACGTCCCCTTGCTGTTATTACACGGTGTCACTACCCCGGGATCTTTGATTTGAGTTTGCATTTTTTTTCTCCCCTTTTCACAGACCTGACGAAGGAATCTCACCGGAGCATCTGCGAACCCCGTACCATCTCACTCTCGCCGCCCCGTGGGCAGACTGCCCATCGATCCATCAGTCAGTCAAACGGATGCTGCTCACCTGTGGGAGTTCATCCTTATGTCCTGCCTTCTACATGCCAGCGTTTTCCCCAGTGTTGGCACCGCATGGTTTTTTTTTTGCAAAGCTCTGTGTTAAGCAGAATTTACACAATGACCACGTACCACATTAATATGCATTAAAGCATTGATTGCAGCAAATGAAATTAGTTTAGACTTCTTTCCCTCTAAAGTAAGGGCTGTACCCATGTAAAAACACTCAGCCTTATTGACTGAAGGAGCATAATCTTTAATACATTAATAATGTGTTACCTTAGCAAATAGCAAAGTCAATACTCTCGCAGGACGAGCGGCGGCGAATTTCCTTTTAACTGAGACGCCACATCAGTGCAAATTCTTCTTTAAGAAAGACGCACAAGTCTCAGTATCCGATGAGACAGAAAGGCTTGTTAAAGCTGCTATGTAATGCTGTGTGATAATGAAGCAGCTTCCGTCTGTGTACAGCATGCATGCGGCCGTCACCTACGGCATAGTGGTGCCGGCTTTACATTGATTCTTCATTCTGGCAATCAGGCCTCCTCTCTAACAACCCAAACAATGCCGTTCATTCTTTTAATGATAATTCTATTCATCTCCCACCCACTTAGCCTGGATGGGGAGCCTGGAACCTATTCCAAGGACAGAGGACAGAAGCGATGCCAGTCTATTACAGAGTACATACATACCGGGCCGCATTAAACATATGGGCATTTGGGCTTGTGCCCAGGGGCACGACGTCCTCGGGGGAAGGGGGGGCACAAAGTAGAGCAATCCCCCCCCCAACATACTCCAATCATGAATGTATTTTAACAAGTAAACGCAATGTAATATCTATTTAATGTGATTGTGTATTGTTCTTGTAATATGGTACTCAGTGAGTAGCTTACGTCGGCTGCATTGCAGAGGTTTGTGAGCATCACATGTGTTATTGTCCAGAGGCACTTAATACTCTCACTCCATCCTGCATACATATAGTACCAGTTAAAGGTTTGGCACACCCACCCATACGAAGGTTTGTTTGTATTATTCTCTAAATTTTAGAATAATTATAGACATCATAAGTATAATCTGACATACATGGAATTATACACTGACCAAAAAAGTATTTTACAAATTTATTTGTTGAGTCATGGGGGCAGCTCTGTTGTGTGGGACTCAGAAGGTTGTTGGTTTGAATCCCAGGGTATACAGAGCAATGCCACCATAGGGCCTTTGACGTGATGTGATCACTCTCAATCACTCTCCTTGTAGGCCAGAGGTGGCCGATCTTATCCGCAATGGGTCAGTGTGTATGCAGGATTTTGGGATATCCTTTAGGTCAGTTGTTCAAACCCAGGTGTGAGGATTCTTCAGCCAATCAGTCGTCTAATTAGTAATCTAATTAGGGACTTGCATCAAAAAACCTGTGTGTGTGTGTGTGTATATATATATATATATATATAGGAAAATGCATTTCTTCTTGTTTTCATCCATAATACAGTCACAGTACTAAGAAAGCATTTTTCATTATAAGTCACTTACTCATACTCAAATTAATCCCAAATCAATGTGTACTGGTGCACCAGTGTGTCCCCACTGTCCAAGCGCTAAGAATTGAATTTAGTAGCTTATGAAGGACAGCAGAAAGAGGGGAGTATTTTGGGAAGGCTCTGAGTAGGTCAATACACCATCGCTTAGCAACAGGCATGACGAAGTCTTCCAGGGCCAGCCAGATGTCCCACAGGTCACCAGAACACCCTTACGGACCCAAATACCTGTCATTCCATTTTAGGCTGTGGGTGTTCACCTTTGACATCTCTGACATCCAAGAATGACTCAGATCAAACTACCCAGGAGCTATAAAGCTTCAAAAGCCATAGTGGGCGGGATTACCAAGCTTGTTCAGCCCAATGGGAGCCCATACATTAATCAGATTGGAAGTGGATTGGTGATTGATATGTGACTGGCAGCTAGCAACAATCCCACCCACTGTGGGTTAGCAGACTTAATCTCTGCAGCAGTTTAGGCATTTAAGGCAGTGTTTTCCAACCCGGTCCTTGGGGACCCACAGACGGTCCACGTTTTTGCTCCGTCCCAGCACCCTGCCACAGTCCACGTTTTACCAGGAGCTGGAAGGCAGCAAAAATGTGGGTCCCCAAGGATCAGATTTGGAAACACTGATTTAAGGACATTAAGAATGCAGCAGAACATCACGTTCTCATAGATGCCGGGATGAACCCCAGGGTTAATCACTTTATTCCGTGAGGGATGTAAAAAGGTTCTTCAACAAATGCTTTTAGAACGTCAAGTAAAGTGATTAATTAGCTCAATCAATTAACAGATTAAGTCATTACTCTGGGCACAAATGGCACCGCTCGATGTAATCCATGCATATCCGGAGTGTGGGCTGCATCCTCCCTTTAGTACCCAGGCTCCATGGGCCACGAGACGCCAATTTGGGCCCATGATGCTCCTCAGACTGTGACGAGGGCGGCAGCAGGTGCCTCGCACAGTGGATGCTCTGTAAAACCAACCTCATTTGTCTACAGAGGATGGACAGCACAGGCCATTGGTTCCCCAAGCCACAGTGGGAGGGACTATCAAGCCGTCCCAATCACAGACCAGTTCAGCTTGCTTCCCATTGGTTACTTTACAGGATTCCTCTCAAATAAAGTAGGTCGGCGACTTGATTGACAGCACACGACACGGCCACTGTCTACAGTTCATGATACTCACTTGCCCCACCACTAAGTACAAACGCAGCAGTAATCTCCAGATGCCTCACACACCGGCACCCAGCAAGAGACAGTTAGCAGAAACATGTGTGAATCTTCTCACCAACACGGTGCTATCTGCTAAAATTCCAAGTGAACTGTTAGGTCCCTGTATGGCAAGATGCAAATACTCCAACTAGAGCAAATAATGCTGAATTAAAGCAGGATCAGGTGGCCATGCTATTCATGGTGAAGATGAGATCGTCACCCTCTCCGTACGGCACAGAAGCCGGAAGCTTATCAGAAGATCCCTAAACACCCTGTATTTCTCCTTCATTTTATGACATTAGAGTACGACAAAGTCTTCAACTATGCCCTCAGAGAAAAGGGATGGAAAACACCACTTCATTTTTAATGTCCAATCAACAAAAATGTCATCGATATGAAATCAGCAAATTTAAGTGTTTCTGCATCGATCTGGCCCACACTGATGAGAATCTATCCATCCATTTTCACTAACCACTTATTCAATTAAGCTTCACTCTAACTGGCTGAAGCATTTTATTTATCACATATATTACTATAGTCTCGTTCTTTCCCTGCTCAACCACCAGAAGCACCGGTCGTTGTCTGTCATGATAGGATTGTCTATACCTCAACCCCCACCTGTCACAACACCCAAAAGCGATTGGCCAGTACACCCAAGCCCCACCCCCTGCCCCCCCTGCCACATGCAGAGCTGTCCCACCTGTGGCTCTGTGTCCCAACATCCATGATTTAGCCTCCTCACTTGACTCTGGACCCTAACTTCACTTTACCGTAAAATCTGACAGGATTTGGCACGCCATCCTTGGGGGATGTAAATCACCCCCACACCACAACACCCCCCCAGCCTCGAAAAGCAAATGTTCCCCATTAATGTTTGGCAAAAATGTGGCCTCTAAGATTCCTCCCCAGGCCTTGTGCGAGGCCCCTCTCCCCCCAAGGGGCGAGGTTTTTGTTTGCTCCATCCCCCAGTGCACTGAGAACAATGATCCCCCAGGAACATCATTTATTTGGAACAACATAACATAACACAACCAAAAAATAAATTAAAAACAGAATTATGAACTGTGGCTCGCAGAAAGGCAGACTTTTTTAAATGGCCGCGTCAGATTCTTAAATCATACTACATTTCCATTTAAATTGCCTAAAGTCATTTCATTAAGATTTAATGGCTAAGTGTGTTTACAGTACAATGTGAGCCATAATAGGTTTGCTTTCATTACAGTCTGTTGCCTTACTTCAAATTGATCTTGTTTGCCAGCTATGCTGAATGATGTCCAGTGACCTACATGTATCCCATTATCCAACAGAGCAAACTGAAGTGCTTCTGGATGGCTGACTTCGTTAGGCCCGACGCTGGGCTCCGTCGGGGAAGTGTTCAGCCACTGAACACAGGCCACAGGCTCACCCGTGTGGCCACTGAACACACCCACTTTGTCTGAAAGCCTTTACTTAAAGCTGTTGTGACATGTACAGTCATCAGCGAGTGTGAGTCACGGAGATTTAGCGTGACATCACAGCTTTAATTCCAGTTCACCGGCAGATTTTAAAGTGCTTATTAAGGCTATTTACCTGTGAAGCCCTTAAAGACCTAGGGGTTACAGAAACACCTTTACGAATAACGCCGACAACACCTGTGCCTTTCATTATCACTCCAGTGTTTTTGCGACACACTTTATTTGGACATAGTCTCGGATTTTCTGTACTTTTAGTTGCAATATCTCGCAGTTTCCGGCTCCAGGGAGGCATGATCGTGCAGGAGGAATAGTGCTGTTCTGTGTTGGGCTTCTGGAGATAAGCTTCACATTCTTCTCAATTTCACACTTCATCGCGGAGGGAGACGCTCCCTACAGTCTGGATACCTGCAGCACGGCGCCTGCACCCGCAAAACCGCGCGTGTACTGACGTGTTCGGGGGTACCAGGAGCGCCGGTTCGGTACCGCATCCCAAGCCACCTCCCCGACGCAGCAAATACTGTACTGCTGCAGATCCAATCCCACGTTCATCCCAAGGCACCAAAACATCCCGGGTGCATCGGAAAACACTATGGAACTTCTGGGGATTATCAGGGGCACGCGTACGTCCCCCCGGTCTTCCGGAGGTGGGATAACTAAGCTGTGAACAAACCAGCCCAATAATAAACCCAGCCAGCATCCTCAGAGTGCTGCCGCTGTCTGGGCAAATGTGATGAACGGCTGTCTGTCTGACTTAGTATGCGATTTAAAACTAACGGCCCAGAGCAAGGCTGACGATGTGCACTAATCCGGATGCCTTAAGTATCTCCAGCAAAGCCATGATCTATTAATAAATTACAATAATAATAAGAATCCGCTTCAGGTAATAGATACATCTTCGGGGAAACAGCGCGTCGGTTGCGATTTTCTATAATGAGCCATGATGGGGTGGGTGTATGTAATTAGTTATGGGCGTCGTGTTTGTAGTTCGGACCAAATGAACACATTCAGCTGTTCAGCACCACAGTGACATCTGTGTGTTGAGAGGCATTAACACCTAGGTGGAGGTTCAATGCACCATCCAGCTCTCTCCGGTACCAGCATCCGATGGGCTTTCAGCACCACTGCCATCTGCCTGTTCGGGGGCACATTTCACTCTGCTTATGACAAACAAGTTTGCACGCGTGCATTAATACCGGTTTACTTTTGCATCCATCCGGATGGGGGAGGGGGGGGCTCTTGACACCGTTGCTTTTAACACAAATTATGAGCGCGCTATTATGTTTTATGGGGTGGTATAATTGATTGCATGCTCCCATTACGAAACACAACAAACACAGTAGTTGCATTCATAAGTAGATAGTCGCAAGTGGACTTACCCGATAGGTTAGCGGCCACCAACAATATCCAAAAACTGGTGAAGATCGCCATGGCCATGCAGAGATAACGCTAAACCTTCCCCAATTATCCGCTCCCTCCTTGGACCCCCGATCGCGGACAGCCGGACGTGTTCAGCCGAGCTGGTACCAGTCAGACATGCGGATTCAGCTCCCAGGCGTGTTGGGATGTAAAAAAATCCCCTGAGATCATCAGCGGAGCCGCTTATTCGAAGAGCGGCGCTTTGACAGCTGCCTTCTGCACGGTTAATATCCAGCCCAGCTATTTATCAATGACTGCAGAATCTCGGCGATTGTCACTCCATAAAACGAGTAAGTTGGGATGTGTGTAAAGATCGCAAGCCCTAGAAAGATCTCTGGAAGATTTCTACTGCAATGCAAAGACTCTGGAGGTGGACGGCAAACGCTCACTGAATTCAGATGATGTACCGAGTCCGGATCACATTAGAGGCGCCGATTGTGAGGCAAATCTGACATTATAAAGCATCACTTAAGTTCAGAAAGCCGCCCGTATCCCAGCAGTGTTCATTCCAACACAAAATATCCGCGAACTCCGGACAGCTGCGCGATGCTCCAGCCCCGTCCTGGTTTTCGGATGAGGGGGCGGTGGGCGCTCGATGGCTCCGGAGCAAGTTCCCGAGACAGAGTTACTTCTCCATACAGACCAAAGTGTGCCCGGCTGCACGGCCCGTACGGCCAAAGCCAACACCCGGCTGCACTGTGTGAGATGCGACGCTTCCCAGATTTCCAGGTGTTTGACTCTTTGTCAGTATTAAGATGTCTAATTTTTTGCAAGGCTGCGGTTGCGGCAATCCGCAAAGAGGTCGCATGCGTTTCCCTTAGGCGACAGATTGATATTAAACTGTAACTTGCTTTCGCTTTTTCACTAGATACAGCTCCACACGTCGCAAACGTCCAGTCCAAGTGTGACGATGCTGGACTGAGAGGGAGCAGATCCGAGCCCCATGACGCTGGGTGGGAGGGACTAGAGCTGCACAGGGGGTAGGAGGACCGGCATCTGAACGCCGAAAGTTTGCGCTCGGATCGGCGTTTTAAAGCGGCAGAATCACGTCGTTAGTCACGGAGATCAGAGCGTGTCCGACACGCCGATGTGTCGCTTAAATAAGCGTCCAGGCTTTGCACGGTTTTATATCCCTGTGCTATCTCCAGGTAAGAAGATCCACTGATCCAGGACACCCCATATAATACAATGGCACGTTCATCATTTGTGTGCAGAGCAAGAGTGTTAAGAACCCCCCATTAAAGACAGCTTTACATTTACACCCTTTCCCTTACAGGTTAGCCCCTCCACGCTGAAGTTGTGTAAATATTTTTAAGCACCATAAGAGCCCGCATGATGTTCAATGATTTACAGCGAAAGAGAAAAAAATAGGGACCATTTCGTGAGTTCTTGTCATCCTGCAGAGCATTTCGTCCGGGAACAAATTTTTCGAACAAGCCTAAATGCGCCCTATCTATTAAATATATCAGCGCAGGATTGTATCTGTTAATATATTTATTTTTAAAACCGCCCAAATGCATCACTTTCGTTTTAAATGTGCGGGGTTTATCTACGTACCAGGCGGACTGAGTAAGCTACCTTTGTTCCACATTTCACTGGGATAGTAGCGCCTTATTTTGAGGACAGGAAAAGCTAAACCCGTTTTACTTGCGCAGGCTTGCCGATGGTCCCGCAGTGCTGTCGGCTCAGCGCAGCGTGTTCCGCCTGCCGAGGGCCACTCCGCCTTCGCAAGGGGGCTGCTGTTGTAGTATTAGGTCTGCCGTGTATGTATGTATGTATGCATGTATACACATAGCCTATGTATATGTATATATACATAGCCTACATGCATTTGGGCGGTTTTATAGACGTGTGTTTTCAGCATATAAGATATTTTACTTTTACATATATAAATACTGACTTTAGTTTACTATCTTACGAAAAACGCTCAATTTGACGTTCTCACAGGTGCTATGCGCTAGACAGGAATTTCTGGCTACGTGAGCGCCTCCTACAGGCGTGTCCTCAGTTAGCAGGGTACCAGGTGTAAGAGTCGCCGCCCTGGCGGTGGGCGGCCGCTTGTCGGTCGGCCCTGTTTCGTGCCAGTTAGCTGTCTTCTGAGCTCAGTAAAAACCGAAGCAAAATTGAATACGGTCTGACGGAACGTAGGGACGATTCAGCAGGAACCCGCTCAATATTGACCAGATTGCAGGAAACGAATCAGCGAGTCCATTGTTCATGCTGAAACTGATTAAAAACATAAATAGATACGTGCCAATAACTGTGATTTACCAAGATCCTTATGAAATAAACACTGGATAGAAATCCTATATAAAAAAAAAATCACGTACACCAACGTTTGTTGTCATTGTTTGGCTTGAGATCAGTGCGTTCAGTTTGTGGTGGAATGTTTTATTGTCGCCTTTTACCCTTTTAGGGTCGGGTCAGCCGTTTGTGGAACAGTCAGAGTGGTACCCGTAATGGAAATTCGGTCATTAAATGGGGAAGGCAGCGTAAAAAGCAAAACATCCCCCTCTTGTGGCCGGCCGGTCCCTGGGTCTTATTAATGAGCAAATGCTGGACGTGGATCTCTTGGCGAAATGGTGGAGTTTGGTAATGATACAGTCCGACCGCAGGATACAGGAAACGGAGAGACTGCTTTTATGCGAAATGTTAGTCTTTGTATGCTGGCTTTTAACCCGCAAACCCAGCGCTGGTGTTTATGTCAGTGTTCTAAAGGAATGAAAGCAAAGCAAATGAAATAGAGACTGGACGGAAGTCATGAACTGGTACGGATAAAGAAATAGCTGACATCCCCTTAATTAGTGTCACGCTGCCAAAACGTCTGAATTACAGGATACCGTTGGAACCTAACAGATCCAGAATATCACATTTTCCGTGTAAAAGACAGGTGACGGAGCGAGAGATAGATGAGGAGTGTAACTGCTGTCACAGTGCAAAACATGCAACTGTTTTCATTATTTTTTCACACAATTTCTCCATCAGCGATGGCAGACTGGCTGAGGGTGGGGGGAAGGCTTTGAAAGCCAGTTTGGGTGGGGGTCATGGTGCAGCGTCAGTCACTGACAGGTTTAACCTACTTCCCTGGTGTTGAGTGAGTGGAGTGGTTCCTTTTAGCCTAATCACACAGACCCTGATCGAGTGCAGTAATCTCCATCAGCAAGGGTCAGCAAGGAGTGCGAGTGACAGGGGGGGCACCTGCCATGTGTCACACCCCCTCGGGGGACTGGGCAGGGGCGTAGCCAGACCGTGTACAATGGGGGTGGACAGACTAGACTCAGTGGTTTTACTGGGGTGGCAATGGGGTAATATTTTGCCAACCGGGGGGGGGGGGTTGGCATGTCCAGTTGACCTGGGACCGCCAGAGTTTTTTTTTCTCCCTACTCGGCAGTTATTGGTTCCTCTCCCCCATGATGTTGTAAAGTACCACAACACGCCACGCAAAACGCCTTGGGGAGGCTCTGTTGTGAAAGGTGCTATATAAAAATACACTGAATGTATCTGGCCAATCCCACATCACCCTGCATGCAAGCCGTGTCACATTAGCTTCCCCATGGTAAGTTTTTCCAGTGGCGAGCTTGTCAACAGGTTGGGTAGCTCTGGTTTACAGGATTAAATTCTTCATATTCCATTCTTATTTTTTGGTGGAGGGTGACGACTGGGGGTGGCCATGTATTTACCGGGGGTCGGCGGGGGGGGGGGGTCTGTATGTTCCATATGGGTTTATGGATTCAAGGCCGAATCCTATTGGGGAATAATGAAAATACGTATGATTCACCTGCAGGTGAGTGTGGTAAGCGGGACACCGCCGACATGGGGAGTAGCACAAAGGTAGAGTGGGGGTGGTTTGTGAAGCTGAGTGCCCCCCCCCCCCCCCCCCCCCCCCCAGGGACGTGGCTAGCTTGAGCTTGTCTGACTCAGGTGCCGCTGGGCCCGGGGGGGACACACGCATTGCTTTAACCTTTTTAATAAGCAGTCTTCACTTCTGGAACGATCGATAAAGAAATAAATATTTCACATCCAGCAACTGATACAAAAAAAAGTTGTGTATGACCTGAGCTGTCTGGAGCAGCCATATTGCACCCGCCTCTACTCCCTGTCCACATCGCACCCGCCTCATCTCCCTGTCCACATCACACCAGCCTCTCCTCCCTGTCCACATCACACCGCCTGTCCTCCCTGTCCACATCACACCCGCCTCTCCTCCCTGTCCACATCACACCCGCCTCTCCTCCATGTCCACATCACACCCGCCTGTCCTCCCTGTCCACATCTCACCCACCTCTCCTCCATGTCCACATCACACCCGCCTCTCCTCCCTGTCCACATCGCACCCGCCTCTCCTCCATGTCCACATCACACCCACCTCTCCTCCCTGTCCACATCGCACCCGCCTCTCCTCCCTGTCCACATCACACCCGCCTCTCCTCCATGTCCACATCGCCAGCGCCTCTCCTCTCTGATCGCACCCGCCTCTCCTCCCTGTCCCCATCACACCCGCCTCTCCTCCCTGTCAGCCACGTGGAGCCGCTCTAGACTCTCTCCACGGTCTTCATGTGGTCGCGGTAGAGAGTTTTAACTCAGGTGTGACCGCACCACGGCTACAGCATGAGCGACCCCACCCTCCGCCTGCGGGAGGGGCTCATTAGAGAATCTCAGGTAACAGGGGTTAGATGAGTGGCTGCTTTGTTCTCATCCTTAACGTTCGAGAAGGTCAGGGAAGATGCATAGCCGCCGGGTGGGCGAGAGCTTGGCTAAGAGGTGCTGTGTAGGAGCCACGGAGCCGGAAATGAAATCTCCTCTGATGAGTTCTCCAAGGGGTACTTGCCACACAAGGTCAAATGATTGTTCCAGTGTGTGTGTGTGTGTGTGTGTGTGTGTGTGTGTGTGTGTAGAAGGAGTAAACAGAGCCCCCATCATACTTGAATTCCTCAATCTTACATATTCTGCCCTTGCAGTGAATCACGCCGATTGGCAGACTGTTTATCCTCTCCTCACACAGGAGAGCACCTCTCGTGCATATAAATGTCAGGCTTCATCCCAACAAACCTATCATTGCCAAAGTGATTTTTTATCCCCCAGATCCCATATTTTATGTAGCCTTTTCAACGTATACTTTAAGTAAACAGGCTGTGAGGCTGACAGAATATCACCCGTGTCTTTTAGCTCAGAGGGAAAAGACCCAAGACGGCATTCCATCCTGGGCGTAGTTTGGCTGTATGCCCTAAGCTGAAACAGATAAGGTCCAAACCCACTGTGCTGTAACCCTATCAGGATAAGTGATTGGAATGTGGATGTATGGATGGATGGATGGATGGAACTAACCAAAACTCAATTCCAGCTCAAGATGGCAAATGACATTTTGTTAAATATTTCAAAGAGGCTTATTAAATTGTTTTAGATTATCTTCAAAAATGCTAGTAAAATCTATTTATAAGAAACGTTGCAATTTAAAATAGGACCCATGTTGTGATGACCTAGCTCGATACCTTACAGGTCACACCTGTGTAACTTAGACACATGAGGTACATAAAAGCCAGAGTGAAACCATCCTCTAAGTGTCCATCATATCCAAAGCAGGGTGACGGTGACCCTGCAAGCCAGGCCACCCCAGCATAAACACAGCAGGTCATTTCGGGCCACCACTCAGCATGGGCTCAGTGACAAGGTAAAACTCATTAACTGTATATCCAGCGGCTGCAGTCAGACCCACAGCCCTGAAGGCATGAGACCGCAGCTCTAATCGCCAAGCCACAGTGCTTTGGGTCACCATTCTCTTACAGTTATTTTGGTACATATAAGTCGTATAAGGCTAAAGGAAAATGATGATTCACTACTCTGAAACATTAATTGCTATCTCCTTCTAGTTACAAATACTTTTTTTTCCACGGCTGAAAATTTACATTTACAATATTATTGTACATACTTTAGAGAAAAGATGAGATCTTATATCAGACTAGGTCATAGCACTGCTGAAACACATGCACAGTGCGGAATACTGAGTCTCTACACTTCTCTGTGAACGCTGTTGACTGTGTATTTTTAAAAATGTGACACCTATTTGTAATTCACAAATGCCTCAGTATTTTTTCTATTGATCGTTTATAGTTGATTTTCTTAGCAATTATTTTTTAACGATCCATGTTTTACTAATATGGTAATTATTTAATGTTTAAGTGCACTGTATATGATTAATATTCACTAACGGTGCATCCAAAATTGCATACTTGTTTGCTATGTAGTAGGCAAAATATAGTATGTCTGAATCCTCACTATGGATGAGACAGGAAGCGATTGGTTGCTTGCTAAGGAATTTGTGTTAAGATAGAGAAAGAAGTGTCATCTTTGTATAAATTTAAGTGAAAAGCAATATCCAGTTAGATACTGTAAGTTGACTTGAGTATGTATTAATATGTATGTTTTTCATTTTGGTAGCATTTTAATGGTTATTAACCTTCATTGGGGTCCAGCTACGTCATTGGTAAGCATCTATGTTAGACAGTATACTAGATGGGGACCACAGTGTGTCCGAAGGCATGCATACTGTTCTCATGCACACATACAGTATGTACTACATTAATGGTTGAGTGGTACGCTTCTGACGAAATTCAGTACTTGCTGTGTAAATATTTCGGGTATATCCTAACTCTTTTAGAAAGACTGTGCCCCACGTTCATACCCTCTCCATGTGGCATTAGCTGTTGTCTTTAATTACAAATCAAAGGCACCTGAACGGCACTATCAGGATTTGGGTGAATTAATCCGTCTCCGTGGCAAATGATCACCAGCCTTAGGCCTGCAGGTTACCCTATTAATGAAGGCCAGCTGAGACTTGTTAGCCTTGGCGTCTTGTCATTTAGAAGGTCATAGGGGGGACTTGTGAGAGGAGCAGAGGAAGATGGAATGATGAAAAAGGACTGGGGGCAATTGGCAGTGTTTTTGGTAAGGGCTATTTCAGCTTGTAGTTCTTATCTGCGCTGTCTCTGAAATATATATAAACTCTTTATTTTTTTCTTGCAATTCTGTGCCTTCATTCCATGCTGTGGTTGTCTTCTGCACTTTGACCTCTGCTCCAATGGTTTAAAGGGGTGTATAGGAACGCAGGAAGTCTGTGCCCAGACACTTTAACTATAAATTACTATTTGATGGTCCAGTTCATGTTGTCCTTTCACGCTGGTCTGGCCTTACTCTGCTGTGTTGTGTGATCAATAACAACCATCTTTTTAAAAAAATAAAAAGATACCTCGACGACTTTACGGGGCTTTGACTAAAATAGGAGCTTAGCCTGATCCTAATGTTCAGGGCTATATGCGTGTAATCCCAGCTCTGTTGCGTTTTCACCAATGTTGAAATGATTATCCTCCCCAAATGTCTCCACTGCTGCTTATCCACGGTTGTACTGAACCCTGAATGTAAGGTCCCTCAAATCAGCTTTTTAACACTTCATGAAAATGTTTTGCTATCGCGGCTCAGATGAATGTGACCCTTTGGTACTTCATTTGAAAGCCACGACGTCCATGAATGAGGTTCCCCTCTGTGTCTGCCCGACTTTTCCCACAGGGCTCTGGTGAGCCATTGCTGCACGACAAACTGGGTCCCCGGGGCAGAAATGCAGTAAACATGCGTGACGAAGCTTCATAAACCGCATTACGATACGAGGGCTTGGATGCCAATATTAACCTACAATTACAGTACTAACAGCCTGCTGGACCAGAGTGTAGCAGGAACAGGGAGGAACAAAGATGTACAGAACATGCCCTCCCAAATCTTTATTCTTGTCCAACAACATGGCAAACAAACCACACGTGCGCAGCCTCTGTGAGCCGTATCTCCTCAGGCCCAAACCCTTCTAAAGCAGTGCTTTTAGCTCTGATTTTCCCAAAGTTCTCTCCTGAGATGTGATCATGTGGCCCTCGTGTGCCACTTTGAGGTATGCAGGTGCACCCTCACTACCTCTTCTGGCCGTACCCCTTACCCTCTTCTGGTTTCATAATGTTCCCGGCAGTTTGCTTGCCTTAGAGGGCCATGGGTGAGGAACTGTCTTGGAAGCTGATTAGATGTGTCCCTTCAGGTGGCTGCTTTGATGGTTCCGTAACCCAGAGCAGCTCAGATGAAGGCTTTGGGCCTCCTAAAGGTATGTAGCCCTCAAATACGAGTCTGTTAGGGGACAGTGTGGGTGTGGTTGAGAGGGCCATGCATTAGCACAGTTGGTATGGCTTCACTCTGCTCAAGCTCTGGTTTTAATACCGGCCAGCATGATCCTGTTCATCTCTTCAGTGTGGGTTTGATCTGGTGTCCTCTGAACAGTGGTGTTAACAGTGGTGTGAATTGATGTTCCTTGGCTTAAAGCATATAAAATTAATGTGCATAAATCCTAGCTTATGATCAGCAGATCCTTAGAAAGCCATATGTGCCAGAAGCTTCATCTGTCAGGGCTGTTCAGGCGCAACCAAATTAAGCATGTAATTACAGAAAAATGTTCCTGAATTACACTACAATATAAAACAGTATGACCACCCATCGTGAACTCTTACCTGCGCTTAGACCAAATGGCACGACACTTAAATCAGCATGAGGTTTCTTTGTGTCGGCGAAGATTTTATTGTGGCATTTTCAAGCTCGTGGGGCACCTTTTCTGGAAAGGCGTCTGGGTGGAGACCTGTGACCTGAAAAGAGAGCCAAAGGTATGCGGGTCGCTTCTTGGGGATGAAAGCTGTACATATGAGTGTGTTGTGTCTGACAAAAGGCGTCGTGGTCTCTGCCTGCTGTGTAAGCAGTCCATGTGACGTTTTCCAGGAGTTATGCCACATAATGCCTTTGACTCTCATCAGGAAGATGACATTGCATTCATTTTAAAGTTTAATATGTTCATCGGTTTGATATGCAGCGGTAATTATGGTACATTACACAGCGATGCCTGGCAAGGCCGTCCTTCTCATTACCATGGAAATGACATCCTCTCAACTCCTGTTCATGGGCGACAAGCAGAACATGAATCTCAGAGGAACGTGGCTTTACAACCCAACCCCCCCCCGCCCCCTATGTTGACCTGGGCTTATGTCTACAGTTTATACCGAGCACCCCACCCCCCATATCTGCATGATGCTAGCCAGCCTGAAGGGGACATTGCACATGAGTCGATTACCGCCTTGGCTCTTTCAGCTGCTGTTCCCAATTAACCGCCCATTACTCGCTTGATCGGAGCACAGTGGTCCTCCTCGAGAGAAGGATTACACGCAGCCATGGGGACTCTGGAAGAGTCACGCGGCCCCCACCATCATGATAACCTTCAGTGGGATGCCCGTCGTTAATCTGATCACTGTCAAACGTACGGAATTGTGAGTCTATAAGGATTAATGTCACTTCATAACTCACAACTGAGTTAATGTTTCTGTAATGCTTTTAAAACGTCTCAGGTAAGGCCTTGAAGTGCCGCAAGACTTTTATTAGCTGAACAATGGGGGGGGGTATTTCCCTGAGAACAATGTTTTGTTAGTGATACAATACATTATATACAGCATCTGTCTTAGAGAATCATGGTCTGTTTTAATGTGCGCATTTGATCAAAGTAACAAGATTATAAAGTGAGCACTTTCTGTGTAGACTAGTCACATTTATTGGGGGATGCAGTCAATTTACTGCCAAATATGAAAATAATCATTGCAGTTTTGACAGCTCCTGTCAAACAGCCTGTCAGAAACTACAAGATGCACAGTGATACGGTGTTTACCTTCACCGAGCCTTAGATATGGAGAAATGGCTGCAGTTATAGATAATGGGCAAAGCAGAAGCTCCAGGGTTCTGAGGCCGTACCACAGGTTTGGGGGACAAGGGCAGGAACTGAGCAGGAACATGTGCTGGCAGAGGTAGATAGTTCAGGTCCTGAAAGTAAAAATCCAGACCAAGATTTAGTTTCAACCAAGTGGTTGAGAATAAAATCAGTCACAGAGTGGTTGGTTGAAACAAAATCTTAGTCTGGATTTTTACACTCTGGACATGGACTTTCTACTTCTGTGTAATGGTGTTCGGGGATTGTATCAGAAAAAAAACAGAACTTGCTACAAGTGGTTACACTAGTCCAGTGTCTATCAACTCTGTCCTCATTTTTGCTCCCTTCCAGCTCCCAGAAAGAAAAACGTGGACAGTCTGGCAGGGAACTGGGAGGGAGTGAAAATGTGGACCTCCTGGACGTACCTGAGGACGGGTTCATGAAACACTGCATCTATCATCTTTCGTAAAGTCAAACTCCTCACCCAAACTTATGTAACTGCCTGCATAGTCTCTGATTGGATGGAAGCCCTGTCTGATAAAATGAAATAGTCCTGCATCTATCTGATGGAAGAAAGTTGCCTCTAGGAAAGACCTCTGAAGAACAGTCATAAATATCATCAGCCAGAAGCATTATCACTAAAACATCTTAATGTGTTGGTGATTTTAACAATGAATTTTCTAAAAGGTACAGCTGGTAACATTAATTTTTAGGTGTTTTTGTTTTTTCCACAAAACCTCGCTGCTGTACAAGTTGATAACCCCTCTGAAGGATCATTTGTTTTGCAGAGCTCATTATGCAAGGGATATCTCTCACGTGCCAGGATGTCATGTCAAGACTGATTTCCATTCAAGGTTTAATCATCATCCATTCACTCGAATCGGTATGTTTATGGAGATCGGGTTTACTTTGGAAAGCCTGGCATCTGTTGCTGTTTGTCCAGCCTGGCACTGCACCCAAACACTGCTGACCGATGAGTGTCCTGTGTGGAACACAGGCTGATTACAGCTTCCTGTTGTGTTTGGTTTTGTTCTTTCACACACATCTGTGTTTGTTCCCAATGCTCCTCTGCTTTTTGTGCTCTCTCCCGTATAGCGACCTGAGAATAGACAGGTAGCCCGGACTCTTTCTCCACAAATTAAGGTTGTATGTTTTGAGGAGAAACAGTTTGAGTCAAGACATTTGGGCTCACAACCTCTGTGGTAAATGGAACTCAAAAACCAGTCATCATTAGTGCTTGAAGTGTGGGGACTGGTACTCACCATGTTATTCACTGCCGGTAATTATAAGACATGCCAGTATGCAAGAAATGTTCCCGGTGCTCTGGAGAAAAATAACAAAGGAGTAATGGTTCATAAAGGTGAGTACTGGCCCACTTCAAGCACCGGTCGTCGTTTTCGTTGGTTCATAAACATGACACCAGCAGCACCCACGGTTCTGGCACCGGTTGAAGGCCTCCGGTCCAGCAGATCGGCAATGTGGAGAAGCCAGTTGAGTTTTACAGGTGGCTTCACATTCTGGCAAAAAACCAAGAGGACATTTCCTTTAAAATTGCGAATAAAAAAAAAATTAGCACATAAATGAACAAATAAGCAAGTAAGAGTATCTGTTTTAGCAGATAAGACTGTGTGTCTGTGGCCTCCATTAACTTTAATATTCCATCTGAATCAGCGCGTGGAAATGCAGGGTCATCCTTCCTGCACACAGAACCCAGCTCTGGCGTCTTCCCTGCCCACAGCACAATAGCGCTCTTTGCCATGACATTAAATTGAATTTATATTCCGTTTAGACCATGAGGGATGTTTATATTATTCTAGTTGTCATTCATTTTTCATAGAAAAGATGAAGGCAATGAAGCTATTAAATTGTTGGGTATGGGGGGGGAATGGCCCGTCGTGTGGCGCGAGGGAGTGTCAGAGAACAATGACCATCAAACGGCCATCAAACGAGCAGCCGTGTTAATTATTTCCACTGCCTTTCTCGACTTCTGACTGGCTAGTGCTGCTGGGACAATTAAATTGCTCCAGAAAATCTTTTGCACCAGATACTTGAGCGTGGGGGGCTCTGCCCAGCTTCTGAATGCACCAATAGGCTAATAGTACAGAAATGTACCATGTGTCCTGTTTAGTCACGGCAGTTGACAACTTGATGGTGCACTGATACAATATTATACTATTACTTATGTATTAATTAACCACAAACAAAGCCTTAGTTACATGCTGACATGTTAATTCATTAATAATTCATTAATGAATTGCGACACGTTTTATTTCAAGCAGTTACTATATTTGTTGTTATATGTCAATTCTGTGAACCTTTGTGCGTGAACCACTGAAGGAAAAGTCAAGAATGACACAATTTAAATACTGATGTCGTGTTTGTTCATCATTAATGAATTGTGACGGATCTTTTATCTCAGCAATCATATTTATGCATGACTTGTTCATAATTTGTACTTCAGTAGTAACTGAGTTATTACAAGATATTTGTTGAAAAATAAACTGCAGTGTCCCATTATGAAGCAATGCAGGACGTGATTTGTCCCATGTTCTTATATCCGGACCAAAATGCAATTCAAACAAAACAAATTTTATCATTGGGAACCTGGAGGATGGTGTCCCTTATTTCCTCAGATTGAAAGTGCCCAACCTAGTCACCCATGCTTGCGGGTTTTGGGAAAATCCCTGTGATTTGTCCTCCCTTCTTTGAATTTTTCGATAAATACTCAAAATAACCAACAGAGCTAAACGTACAAAAAAGTACGTCAGCTATCAATTTTCTGCAAGAAAGTTACTCGTGCTGCTGGTGGTGCATGAATTTTTAATGCAGTCAGTTGTTTGTCTACAGGACATACATGTTTGTTTATTAGTTGAAAGAAAAGCCCCTGGTTAAAATGCTTAGTGCAATTTATTGAATTTCTAATTTTCAATATGAACAAGACGTCCTCAAGTAGATGCGTCGCAACCTCAAACCTCTGGCGTAGTTTCACTTAATGAGTAGAAGTCGTTTCCCGCCGAGTATTTAGGTTTGTTTGAAAAATCACGAGACTGCAGGAGATTGTTAGCATGCATCTGCAGAGCGTGGCTTCACTCACACTGCTCTTGATATGCTTCTACACTCGCTGCAGCTCGTGGGCTGTGCTGCCGCTCTGTGCTAACGCTTCGCCTTCTGAGAGCGCCGAACGGAAACTCCTGTTATCAGCGAGCTTGACGTGGCCTGAGGCTTTGATCTCAGCACAAGGGAAGAAGGACAGTTCCTTAATAGGCCTTTTAATGAGAAAATACCACAAAACCCCAAAACAAGGAAGGTGAGATAATTGGACTTTGCATGAGGATCAGTCTCTTTCTGATGCCGTCTGATAAGGGGAAAAGGTAATTTTTCTTATCGTTAGTTAATGGCCAGGATTCGATAAGAAGCATATTTTAATAAGCCCAAAGCTTTCATTGTTTGCTTACATAATCTGCCTGTTTAATTTAATATATACCCTCCCAGTTAGTCCTTCTGCTTAGCAAACATATCGGTCGTCAGGCATTCGTTAGGAAACTGTCTGCTGATTAAACCCATAGCTAACGGCAGAATCCGCCTGGATTTCTCGTCAGATTTTTCATCCTGGCCATCAGAAGACATTTAGTCCATCACATCCGTCTTATTGGGAGCCGGATCTCTCATCCTGATTTTTTTTACTATCCTGAAAATAGGAAGGTCTCTTGGAAATCTCTCTCTCGGATTAGCAAGTCGGCTTTTGTTTGGTGAGTCGGCTTTTGTTCGGCCTGCTTATCTCCGCTGTCTGGCTCATCCTTTACCTGAGAAGCCGTCCCAGTGGCTATAGCTTCACCTACATTCTCAGCCTGTGAAGCACGGTGGATTGGGGATGGATCTCGTGACCAAGAGGAGCAGCTTTCTTGGGATGAAAGATGTTGGCCCTCAGATGACGTCCTGACTGCCCCTATTTCCTAGAATCTGTTGCTGCTCTCATACAGGTGCCCCATTAAAGAGCGTCAGTGACGAGATGGTGAGAAAACAATGTGTGTGTGCTACAGAAACAAATAAGCATTTGGGGGGAAAAAGAAAAGGGGGGGTGTCTGAGTCATCCTGCAAAAAGATGGTCTGCTTGGGACCAATACCCCCCCCCCCCCCACACACACACACACACACACACACACACTGACAGAACTTGGCCAGGATCCCGGGAAATCTGCAGAGAGAACAGGACACTGCATTTGACACTCTCACCATAGATCTTTACCAGAACTTTCTGCTAGGATCAAGAACACACCTCCCTGCAGTCTTTGTATCAGCCTCCTCTTTCCTCTCCTCCTTCCCCTCCCTCATTATCTCACCCTTGCTGCTTCACCCTCGTTAAAAACTCAGAGTCTGGAGTCGTTACTTCCTTCTGATGAGGTTCTGCCATCGGAGTGCTACAGTAGTAACCAAGCTTAGGAACAAGCTAAACACTCTTCGGTAGCCAGTAATCACATGTGAAGAATTGAATTAAACATCTTTTCCAGGGTGTACCCCAGCCTTGTGCCCTGTGCATCCTGGGAAGGGTTCCAGCCACCCCCCCATGACCTAGTGTATGACTAGCCATCAGACAAAGGATGGATTGCTTTGCTCATACATTGCATCTGAGAGGATGAATGTAAACCTGTTTGTTTCGACCAAGTAGTTGAGTATAAAGAATCACAGTCACAGAGTACTGAACTGGTTGGTTGAAACAAAACCTTGGTCTGGATTTCTACTTTCTGTACCTGTACTTTCCACCACTGTGTACTGGTGTTCAGGAGCGGCCCGTCTTTGTTGGTTTGTCTGTCTTTGTGATGCTTAATTGTCGTTCCAGGTATCTGTGGTTAACCACCGTTATCCGTGTGTTTTCACATGTCATTAAGCCACCTGGGATAGATTAGCAGGTCGGCGGCAGTAACCTGGGAGGTGAGGGCTCGTGTCTGACGGCAGAGCTGCGGATGGTGGTCGTGCATCTCCCGGCACCATCTCTCTGCTCGCGGCGGGCAGGCGCCCGCTAATCTGGCAGCTTTTCCGCCGGGTTTATCTGTCCGCGAGCAGATGTTTCTGCCCAGTGTGTCGGACTGAGCAGTGTGCAGCTCTGCGGGGCGACATTCCTCGTATCGCTTTCCTTTTGTCTAGATTCCATTATGTTTTCACATGTAACCTTGCTGTATTATAAGTGGTGTACAGGCACGGCTGTGATTTCAATAGGAACAGCCATGCCATAAAAATCGTACATTTCTCCGTTTGGAATGTATAGGGGTCTGATTAAGACGCGGAAATTCCCCTGCCTCTTGGATCCGGGCTCATGAATCCCTGTATGCTGTACCCGAGATCATGCAGCACGTCGTGTCTCTGAGTTTTAAAAGATTTATAGTGTTCCATGCAGAAAATGTTCATTTAATATGAATTATTTCCTCTTGTTGTTTTTCAGGGTTTGTGTCTTCAACCGTTTCTTTGATCGCCGGGGCGGGGGCGGGGGCGGGGGCGGGGGGGGGGGGGTACTTTTATCGTGCTGTCAGGTATAGCAAGGTCTCTGTGAAGAGTGTCTGCCTGTGACCGTACTTTTAAGGGTCCTCGATGTGCTTCGTGGCCGGTGTCATTAATCACGGCGCATGTGACGGGGCGGTGTAAACACCTGGCGTCTGTCCGGAATGAGGAGATGCGCAGGTGCAGGCCTCAAGGGCGAGATGACGGCCGCTTCCAGGACGCTGGCGCTCGGGGCGCCGTTATCGCTGTGATTCAGGGGATGTCGCAGCTGGTTGAGTGTAAGCAAGAGAACTCTGCTACCCAGCGCGTATCGTACATCACGTTACGCTCTCCCTGGAGATGCCAGGAATCCAAATCCGATTTGTCGGGCAAAGGTACTTATCAGAGAGCGTTTACATTTGCAGTGAAACGCTGTCAACATGCTCCTAACTTTGGATATTAAGTCAAATAGTGACCTGCATCTCATAATTTACTGTAACATTGATCTGACTCGCGGTCTGGCAGTTTTCGGTGAGACAGAGAGCACATCGCAAGTACCCAGTTTTCCTGTCACGACTTATATCAGCGGGGCAAATGACATCCGAGACTTAGTGTTTTTTACTTGTGTTTTTAAACTTTTATTTTTATTCGCATGGATTTCCATGTACAGTGTGCAGCAGCTGGAGTATATCTGCTCTATGGTATACTGTATAGTCGGCATAGAAGGTAAATCTGCTTTGACAGGAATGATCACGTTATGTGACACTGCAGAGTGAATGATAATAGGGTAGGACGCCGTAGAGAAATAGCAGTAAGTGCCGAAGACCTTAGTCACATGATTAAGGGCATGGTGGCGAATGTCTTGTATTTCCCACAATGCACCAGTGGTGTTTGTTTTAAAATGAACCATGTTGACAGATTTACATGTTCTTTTTTTTGGTGCTTTTTCAGTCCTCTGTTCAGCCCTGAAGCCTTACCATACATTGCTATTATAGAATGGGATCACTGGTTTCCAAACTATCATTACACAGACCCCACGTTCCTTCTACATGGGTGCCCTTTTTAAATGCTCTGTTTCTCCTTAAAATTACAATGAAATGTGAAGATTCACTCTTCAACCACGCGTCTGGACACACAAACACTGTACTGCCAACTTCTGACAAATCCTGTCTTCTTATGTAATTTGAAGTTTCAATAGGTTTATCGAGCCTGTCGTAACAGCAAATCGAGATATCAAAGATGGTTGCAGTCCATTTGGATACTGCCGTAGTTGCTTCCATTCACAAGTTGAATTGTGAACGCTGGGTGTACATTTAGCCTTTTAAAATAAAAGTTTGTACAGATTCATCATGCCTTTATTGCATGTCCCATTACCCATCGTGATGTATGCCTGTAGAAAAAAGGAATAGATCAGTCCTGTAGATGTGAATGTGATGCTTTAATACTGTTAGGGATGTGTGTGTGTGTGTGTGTGTGTGTGTTTGTGTGTGTTTGCATGTGCATGGATTATGTTTATATTACATTGTGGGGACAAAATGGCCCCCACAATGAGATAAAAACCTACTATTCTGATCTGTGAAGATCTGTGAATGCCAAAAGTCTCGTATTATGTATGTGTGTGTGTGTGTGTGTGTGTGTGTGTGTGTGTGTGTGTTGCAGGCATGTGTGTTTATTTTCCCTCCCCCTCAGTATTCGCCCACCTGTCGGTTACCCTTGCCATGACGCCCCCTCAGGACACTAGGAGATAAATATTTCCATCATTTCTGAAACTGAACTCTCATACCACCCCCTGTGGGTGAGCAGGGAGGAATTTCTGAGGTCTGCTATATCAAGATATGTGCAGATAAAGACCTACTATTATTTAACTGGTATTGTTATCTAAACAGACTAATAAATCATTCCCTGTGTAATATCTCCGGTCTGGGTACACCCAGTACAGCGACCCAGTTCCTTATCTAGTGTGTCTCTTGCTGTGTCGCTAGTGGGCGGCATGTGGAGAGCATGTGGAGAGCGCCACCTATCTGTGTATTACGGCACATCGTGTGTTCCCGGCGAGCCGCTCTGTGGGGGCTCCTCCGGTCAGCGGTGTGGGTCCTGGGGGCTGGTGGAGCTGCCGGAGTCCATTCCCGATACCGTGGGGGAGGTCACAATCCCGCCGGAGCCCCTCGGACGGGACACGCCCTGGCTGTGGGTTCTTTAAGTGCGAGGCGAGCTGCTGGAGGCGAGCTGCTGGAGGCGAGCTGCTGGAGGCGAGCTGCTGGAGTCTCACACTGCGGTCACCACTGCCCACAGCCGGAGTCCCCGACAAGGCTGTGACTACATCCCCACCCCCCGCTTGCCAGCGCATAGCACTCTCTCACTCTCATCACGCACCAGATGGGGTGGCTGTCGTTTCCAATGCTTTCACAACTGTGTTGTGGTACTGACGGGGATGGGGTGTGGGGGGGGGGGGTGGAGATTTCAGGGTGTATCCCCCCTCACCACCCCCCCAGCCACGGAGCTCCAACAATAGAGACTGTTTCCTTTATTGGGATAAACATCTCGAGGCAATTTCCCAAAAATGTCCATGACATCTGTGTAAATATTATCAAACGTTAAATGGAGGCACCACAGTGGTTGTGTGTGTGGATCAGGACACTCCTCTGGCAGCACTGTAGTGTAAGGGATCCCAGAGACAAGCCCCCACAAGAGAATCGCAGTCCGTTTACTTCCAGCAAGTCTGTGCAAGACCCCGCTCCCCTCCCCCCCCTCAACAGGCAGTTAAAACTTAGACCACTCATATGGGTACATTTCCCCAAAACATCCCAGGATTTTTCGCTTTGGGGTGGGCAGATGGCTGTGAGTTATGGCAAGGCGTTGGCGTGAAAGCACTCTGAAATGCTTGTTTACAGACGTGTCTGTCTGTGATGCGGGGAGAGGAAATTAAAATTTGGACTGGGGTAGTATGGGGGGGGGCACAAATTCACATGAACACTGGGTAACCAAATCCGATTTGTAGGGCAAAGGTACTTATCAGAGAGTGTTTACATTTGCGATGAAATGCCGTCAACCTTCTCCTAACTTAATATCCAAAGTCTAATAATGAGTTGCATCTCATAATTTATCATTCATAATAGCGTTCCATTTTATCCAACCATAACCATCCTATAATCCAGTGCCGGGATTTGGGCCCTCCCGGGACGCAGGTCCTGAGGTAGGGGATTCCGGGATGTGACACCAATCCCTGTCGGGGTGGAGAGCAGGGCTCTCCCGGGACGCAGGCCCTGAGGTAGGGGATTCCGGGATGTGACACCAATCCCTGTCGGGGTGGAGAGCAGGGCTCTCCCGGGACGCAGGCCCTGAGGTAGGGGATTCCGGGATGTGACACCAATCCCTGTCGGGGTGGAGAGCAGGGCTCTCCCGGGACGCAGGCCCTGAGGTAGGGGATTCCGGGATGTGACACCAATCCCTGTCGGGGTGGAGAGCAGGGCCCTCCCGGGACGCAGGTCCTGAGGTAGGGGATTCCGGGATGTGACACCAGTCCCTGTCGGGGTGGAGAGCAGGGCCCTCCCGGGACGCAGGTCCTGAGGTAGGGGATTCCGGGATGTGACACCAGTCCCTGTCGGGGTGGAGAGCAGGGCTCTCCCGGGACGCAGGCCCTGAGATAGGGGATTCCGGGATGTGACACCAGTCCCTGTCGGGGTGGAGAGCAGGGCTCTCCCTGCGCGAGATGCCTCACCGTCACTATAAATTATCCTGCTCTTTGTAATCATGCTATATAGTACTTCTGGGCACGAGCAGAGGTTAAAGGTCAACCTGGATTTGACACACGAATGCCTGTGATTTATTGCGGTTGGATGGTTACAGGCCAGGAGAGGTGCCGGCATCGGGAAGTGGGATTAATGGCAAGGCGGTGCTGGGCATTTGTCATACATGGAAGAGTGCTCCTCCACACCCCAGAAATGCCTTTTCCCCTCATGTGTTTATATATAGCTATTTTTCCCAATTTTGGTGCAGTAATTTCCTCAGCTGACACGATCTTCAGCAGCTGCCGAATGCTCCTCTCTCCCCCAGGTTAAATACTAGATATAAAGTATTTTTCCACAGGGAGATTTCGGTGGAGGGAGGTTTGAAGATAACGCCTATCGTGCTGTAGAAGTTATTTTATATTATCGTTGTTTAAAATGGTGCATTTCATGCTTGGCAAATTATTAAGAGTCAATTACAAGAGCTAATTGTGAGCCGGGACTGATAAACCTTGTGCGTAATTGAAATGCCACGAAAGGCAGGCCTAGCTACAGCATCGGTGTGCTGAACTGTGCGCCGTTCCTGCGTAATGACGCAAAGGCAGCCCCCCCCCCCCCCCCCCCCGCCAGGACGGACACTTGCGCCCATGTGTCCCTGCCGGAATAGGGACGCGGTTTCTGCTGAGGGCCGTTGTGTGATGAGGGAGCAGTGATTCCCCTTTGATTAAAGGTGCGGTGAGACCGTATGAATGGACGCCGCTGACGATGCAGAGCTTCCGGGCTCCACACGAGCGTGTTTACCGCGCACAGGGGGCCGGCGTTCGAATGATCTGTCATCAGAGCCGGCACACAGGCTCCCACGCACGTGTGCGATCCTGCCGGCCTGGCAGCCGCCTCCGTGCCAGCGATCCTTTATAACTTTTTCCAAAACGAAAGAAATTAATTCATAAGCGAAGCCGTCACTGTTAGTCATCGCGGCGCCAGTGTTTTCGCAACCTGCTGTTTTTGTGGGCTTGTTGGCACCTCGTTCGGTCCCCACAAAGACTGCCGAACCTGGACGTGGACACCAAAAAGAGGTTTGGTCTGGGCCCGTCCAGACCCCATGGCTGATGACTGACAGGTGTGTCACACGCTGGCTGGTGACACATATGAAAAATTCAGAGCTGATGACAAACGTGACTGACACACGAAGAGCCGGCTGACACGGGACGGCGAGCATGACGTCTCATTGACATGTCCCTGCCACTCCATGATGAGTGAGGCCAGCCTCTGTTGATTTTAGATAAATGTGGCCCTGATAGGTGCTCTGCCATACTGAGTGCTATCTCCCCGTGTTTGGGCGCCATCTTCCCCCGTCAGGCTGTGGCATACCTCAGATGTCAGATGGCAGGAAGAATGGTGAGACTGGGCCAACTGAGGCCCAGGCCTCACTGAGGAAGGAGGGAGCCTTTACCTTCCTGCTTACCTGCCGCAGGTGAGGTGTAGGACGTGCCGCTCTTTTGGCCGGTGGACGGAGCAGATGAGCCGCCTGTCCAGACCCCAGGGTCACCTGACCTTGAACCCGCCGCTGGCATTGATGCGTTCTGCACCCAGGTCTCCCTTTCATTATGCTGAGTGCTTCCTGCTAAAAGTCTCATTAATCACCAGCGCTGACGTGATTTGCGGTTATCTCCGCCGCCGAAATCCGCTAATTGACATTTTTCACTATGGTTGCACTTTAACGCCTGCAACGAGCGTGCCCTCGCCGTGGATACCGCCGTCACCGCGGGCGCCGCCGACTCCCGTCGAACCGCGGCTATTAAAATGCATTATGTAAGAGGCAGCGGTGCATTGTGGGTACTCTCCATTGTGTGTCTGAATCCTTTGAGCTCTGATAGCGGGAACCGGCATCTCGGAACGGATGAGGAACAGTGAGTTGATCCGAGACATGAAAGGGCGTCTGGCTGTACGTTACATAAATGAGTGGTTTCTGAATAATTAAACCGAAGTGGACAGGAGGGGCCAACAGCGCCTCCCAGAGGCCACAGAGTAACCTGGCTTTTTGTTTTTCCTTTCAGTTAAGTTTCGCCCCGAATTACACTGCCCCCCCCTGCCCCCCCTTTGACATCGCTCCTTCAGAAGCAGTGCAGCTTCACCGCCTTTAATGGGTTTGTTTTCCCCCACGAGGGGGCTGTGCCCCCCCCCCCTGGTCGGGTGGCCTGAATGCCACTGCGCCACATTTAATCTGGCTCCGCACCCCCTCCTGTACGCACCTGGGCAAAAATTGCAGACCATGTCACAGCCCCCCCCCCCCCCCCCCTACACACACAACCATTTCACAAAAACGGTTGTGTGTCTGACCCTAGGGGGGGCATGCCCAAAAAAGAAGAGAGGCGTCCTCATGCTGGGGGGGGGGGGGCTGTGATTTTTGCTGAGGTTCCCTGGTTTGTGGAACCGCAGGTACAGTTCCGTGTTACCCCAGAAACTCCCATGTTGCATCACATCTCTGTGATGTGGAGCTGAGCTTAATTCAGAAGCATGTCTGTGTGTCTGTCTCTCCGTGTGTGTGTGTGTGTGTGTGTGTGTGTGTGTGTGTGTGTGTGTCGTCTTTTTGTGCATTATTTACTACTGAAGCCTCTACACCTTATTAATGCTGCTCGACTCGAAAACATTAATTATGCAGTCGTCAAACGCATGCCTTTCTTCAGGATGGGAGTTGGCGGTTCGTATGTCTCTACACAAAAATAATATGACACAAAACACCGGGTGGGATAACATAGCATTCCTGTTTTTTTGCTTCTGTGCTTATCCTGATTTTTATTGAACAGTGAAAGCTTGTAGGGGGCTATGGAATGACCCTGTAATCTTTGTGTATTTACTGCATGGCGTTTGTCCAGCTGACTGACCCCCGTGCGTGAGTGTGGCGGGATCACTGACCGTATCAGTGCTCCGTCTTCCAGGTGCCTGCCTTCCTCATCAGGTTAAGTGTAAACAGGGTAAAGGTGCCGTTTGGGTCAGTAGGGTACGGCCAGCGTGGTACATGATCCGTTTTCATTTGCTGTCGGTGAGGCTGTCTTTAGGACAAAGCGTTTCATGTGTGGAGGATGCTGGGAAACAGTCCAGCAGCACCAACCAGGAATATATCTCCGGTCGCGGATCTACGTCCCCCGCGCGTCCGCCCTGGTTTTGGTCCGGCCGGGACACACCAGGGCCCTTCGTGCTGATGATGCGTGGCGACGTGGTGGTGGTCACGCTCAGGCTTATCTGCTCTCTCGCAGGCGGCCCTTTGATCGGCCGGGAACTGCAGGCCGCCTCGTCACACGGCAGATAACGGGGGCGGCGGTAATTTCCAATTTGGACATGTCTGGACCCTGTGAAGAGGCACGCGAACATCTGTTAGAACCCGAGCTAGCCTTCACGCGCCGCCACATAAAGGCGGCCGGGCGAGCAGCCAAGCACGCTGCCTGACATGGCACGCATTTTAAAGCCAGCGTGAGCACTGCCGGTGGGGGGGGCCCTGGTGCCAGCCACCACCGCTGGTCACATGACAAGCGATGGCAAGTTGAACGAGTGATACATGTGGCCACGGTGGCATCCGGAAGAGAGCGGCTGCCAAGCTGAAGATCGCCCTTCCAGTTCTCACATCACTATTCGCACAAATGCAGGTGCTCCTTCCCCACCTTCTGCTCAGTGCCAGGCCTGGTGCGAGAGAGCGCCACCTACAGGTCAGATCACCTGTCGCTAGTGCTTAATAACCCTAACTGTCACAGCTCAATAGCAGCGCATGTGGGCAGTTACCCCGAGTGGTTGATTTCAGGACGATGGGCCCGAGGCTGAAAGGTGGTGAGAATCTCAGATTTCGGCAAGCATGATGATTCAAGATCAGCTCCTGGTGATTAGCATTCCCTCTGTGCAGTAGTCTTACGATCGGCCATGAAGCCAAGCATCATTTGCTGTCTTAAATCCCCTTAATGAATGTGAAGATAAATAAATAATAATAATAATAATAATATCACTGTAACATTAAGAATAAAATGGTCAAACAGTAGCCAGAGCTAATTTAGCATTTATGAGCCGATTGCAGCCCCCAGAGCCTGTCATACACATTATTAGCTGCTCCGAAAACGGTGATGCTTCTCTTTCAGATGATCAATAAACTATCATGTCTCTCGATGTTGTGAATGATTCGAATAAACATCTGAATCAATATAAACATTGCAGGACTATAGACTGGCATAATTATAGTAAATATACTTCATAGCATATTTTGACTATTTTGATCATTTTTAACTCTGTTCCATATCAAAGCTTCTTAATGTAATGTGTGTAAAATGCGGAATGGGTTTCACCTGTTAAGTCGAATGGTTACTTGTTTACCGCACTGTGCTTAGGGGGTGTGATCTCAGCGCCTCTTTACAGTCAAACATACACTGATGTGGATTTCCTCTGCCCTAAACCATTTGCAGGGATGAGGGCAGAGGGATGAGCCATTTGCAGGGATGAGGGTATTCGTAAGGCTAGCTGCGGATTCCATGCACTGTATGTGTTTGTGTATTTAATTCATCCTGCATTTTATTTCCTTGTTATTTAAGGCGCCGTATCTGTGCCTGTTTCCGCAGCGCCCCGTGAAAGAGGAGAGTGCTCGTTTCCGTGCAACGGGCCTCTCGGGTCTCCAGCATCACAAAAGGCGCACAAGCACTTTTAGAAGCTCCGTGTCCTCGTTTCCGCGGCGATGCTTTGCGATATGGCGTCTGACTTTGACAGTGCGGGGCAGTGCGGTAGCGTCCTCTAGTTCTCTGGACCCCGCGTGTCGCCATGGCGCCGGCCTTTCTAGGGGCGGGTCATTCCTCAAATATCAGTCCATGATTGGTCGAGCACCTCCATCACACCAACAGCCCATTAGCTTAATCTCCATTGGGCATTTCCCACAGCAGGGCACAGAGCCTGTCTGGAGGGCCTGTGTTGTTCATGCCTAAAAATATTCCAAATGACAGTGCTATAAAAGGCTGTATTTGGGCTGATGACTGTGTCCAAATTTTACATCTATCCTGAATCTGTCAGCATGGTGAGACCCAGCTATGGTCAGGACACTGAATCCATATGATCCAGCCAATAATCCCCAAGACACTGTGTGCCGTGATGGAAGCAATTAGTGTAATCCTGCTGGGGGGGGGGGTTGGTGAGAAAAATGATAGAAAATAAAGAGGAGGGGGGGTCACAAAGATGTCCTTTTGATAGTGGCAAGTAGCTGAACGCCGGATTTGTGGAAAGATGCTGTGATGACCCATTTATCTGAGTTGGAAACTGCGGATGAGATGCATTTTTATTTACAGATTAACACTGAAAATGTTTAACAGAGAAACAAATTTCTCCAAATTAAAATCATAGAGAAAAAACAGCAAGATGTAAATCTGCTGCATATTAATCTTCTCCTTTATACAAACAGAACTAGAGGCCCAAGTGATTTGATTCACGAGCCTGTCAGTCAGGCAGCTGCTTATTCCAAATGGAGATGCTTCATTTAAACATGAAGAATGCCCACATTCATATTTAAATCATTTCTGTAGTGGAGATGATGCCACCCCCCCCCCCTTTGTTATGTAGCCAGATGTTTCTGCAAAACAAATATTTAGCATTAGAGATGAAGTGACTTGAGGGGCAGCCCCGCGTCGGAGATCGATTCCCAGCATGCTTGGGGGTGTAATTGGCCAGCCCCCCCTCCCGGCGGAGTCTCAGCCTTCTGCGACCTCGCAGATAAACGGGTTTGGCGGCAAGGTCGGCCTACGGAGGGCCCCCGTCCTCGCCTGCTGTGAACGCCCCCACGCCGCTGTGCTGATCACCCCATGATACTTTCTCCATGATTCGTTCTGGGGGGGGCGGGTGCTCTCAGCGGACCCCCCCCCCCCCCCCAACAGGTGGGGTTCATTCTCTCCGTTCCGCAGTGGAGAGCAGCATTAATGTGGGCTTTCTCTGTCGTCAGTCTTATTTGCTCCATCATTGGATGGCAGAATAAACAAATTATTATCATAAATAATATGCGCGTCAGAGGCACCGTGCTGCAAGTGTCTTCACGGCCGCCTGGTCGTGTCAACGATTTAACCTTCACGTGCGGCTCACCGCCCGCCCGCCCGCGTCCTGTGGGGGCTTGTAGGCTAAGCTGTCACCTTGGCACCATTTTCCTTATGCAGTGGTTAAGAGCTGTTTAACCGCGAATCCACCTGGGCAGGGGGGAGCAGGCTCTGCTTAATGAAAATGGATGGATGTCGCAGGAAACACATTTGCATCTCCACCTGTCACGCCAAAGCTTCCTGCCAGGAAGTCGCTCGGATCCAGCGTGTGAGCCCACCGCTGGATTTAGGAGCAAAGCGTTTTACCCCCGTGGCATTAAAGTCCCGTACGTAAGCCGCTTTCCGAAGGGCGGACGTCTCCAAATGAAGATCAAACACAGTCAAACTGATGGACAGACGTGCTAGAGGCCACGCCCTGAGTGCTAGAGGCCACGCCCAGAGTACTAGAGGCCACGCCCTGAGTGAACGGGCCAGAGTGCGATGTGAAGCACACATTTTAAACGGTTCCTTTCCCGTACAGCACATCTCAGTGTGGACCAGCAGGTAATGAGAAGTTCAGGGAGGCACCGTGTCTCCCTCCCTCCGCGCTGCTTGTTTGGGACCTTAGCTGTCTCCTTTTAGCGAGGGAGAGAGAGTGTTCTTCGGAAGGGTGTAGCACTCTGGCTGTGTGTGTGTGAGAACCTGAAATGACACACTCTGCAGTTCAGAGCCCGGTGTTTCAGCATGACCGCTGTGATTTTTACCCTTTACGTCATGTTTATGCAAAGAGGAAAGGTCAGACCTGCCTTTGATCATTATTACCGCCCAGCCTTGGGATTCGCGCTGGCGTGCTCCCGCTTTCCCGGTAAGCGTTGTGAGATCGTGGCTGGGCGAGAGGCCCCTTCGGCACCAACGTCAGCCGACCTGACAGCGCTGGCACTGGATGGGGCCACAGCGCCGGCTGTAGGTGATAATTGGCAGTTTATCGGGCCGGAGTCTCCTGGCGGGCACTGGGTGCGTTGGAACATTCTTTCGCTGCTTTTGTTTTCTTCTGGCCGAGGGGCGTGAGGATCGCGGTGCTGCTGGCTCTCTAGCCTCCCCTCTTTGGGGCCACACAGGGGCCCTGCTGTCCGCATGCCTGATTCTTACCTGTGATCCTAAATGAGCATTTTGGCTCATTTACACCAGTGTGGTCCCATCTGCCACTCACATTATCCTCAGCAGCTACCACCCAATCTGCATCCTTTCTCCTCTCTGCTGCTCACATGGATGCATGACCGCCCCCACGCCCCTCCTCTCCAGCCCCACCACATGCCCAGGCCTGGACGCTCCCCAGCATGGTCCTGGATGCCTGGGGCTGTCAGTCTGAATCCCCCTGGGACTTGGCATTGCCAATAATCCCTCCAGAGAAAAGGCCCACTTACAATACAAATATAAATCCCATCAGTCAGACCATCAAGATCTCCCATTTCCACACTCTTCCTGGTTGCATTTTAATGCTTGTATAACAATACACATTTCTGCACATTCCTACGTTGTTTATATGAATGCCAGCTCTGTTCTGTATCTCTGAGTTCCTCCTCTATGGAGGAACACTTTGGTATGTGAAGCCATTTCCCCGCTAGCGAATGTTTCAATCCCCTCTGCTGTAAACGGTCCGGCCGTGTGTGTAGCTACAGAAAAGCACTTCCCTCGTTTTCCCGTTAAGCTGCAGCCGACCGCACGCCGGCTGTCTTGGGCTCTGCCTTCCCGCGCCGCCGCTTACCGCCGTTTTGTCGCCTGGAGATGCTTTAGTGCCGTGACACACGCACAAACGTTGCTGCTGTGTTTTGGAAAGTCTGCAAAGCACAGTAAGGGTGTTTTTAGTGTATTTTTATTCTCTTTGATGCTGCTGGTAACCCTTTTTCTTCCCCTGCCTGCGAAGCACCGTGGTGCCCGTCTGATGAGCCGTGATGGCTAGCTAACTCCCTCTCCTGCCTCCGGGAGGGGAGGGGAGTCCTGCCAGGTGACTCAGCCTCCTGTGTAGAGTGGCGGGGCATATCCCTCCTCTCCTACTCCGCTATCGGCCGACGTGAGTTGCAGATCTGTGACCTGCGGTTGTAATCCATGGGATAAACATCCTCATGGCAGTTAAAATGAATGCATTATGTAAGTGGATCTTAATGCTCTTACCGGTGTCATATGGAGGAAGGCCAGTGAAGCTTCCATAGCCAGGAGGATCGGTGCCTGAACGATCTTGGCCGCTGGTTCCTTTTCCAGGGGCCGCGCCCCCATCTGTGCCGCAGGGCTCGACTGTTAGAGGGCCGGCTGCTGCGGAGACGACAGAGACGGCGGCTAAACGTGCAGGAGAACACAGGTCTGCGGCAGACGCCATGTCACCAAGGGGTTAAGCAGGGTTAAACGGAACCTAAACGGAGTCTTAGAAAAGCAGAAAAGTTAACGATAATCCTTCGTCGGAACGGAACCACTTTGGCTCCGCGACATGCTGAGATGTGCGATTTTCGAGGCCAAAGTGAGTACAGAGCATCTCTGAGGAAACACAGACAGAGAGCTTGAGAGATTTCTGGCCAAACGCTGGAGTTGGATCCAATTTCCAGGTTGTTCTGTTACTGGGGGGAGAACCGGTCTTGGCCAAATTCCCCCCATAAAATATTAAGTCTCATTCTCTGTTACACCTCCTTGCCAGTCTGTGTGATGTTTTATCCTCCAGTAGATGACACACTGCCCGACGTAGCAGGGCGTCTAACGCACTGATGAAAGGTGTCTGATGCAAGCCCACCTGCTCTCCTGCTTCCTGTTCGGCTCACTGGCGTATCACGAGATCACAAACAGAGCCTGTAGCTTAATCTGCTGCCATTCGTCACTCCGTTTATATGAGGACTGTCGTCTTTGTATTTTTAATTAGCACTTGTGGCCCCGAACGCTCCTTTCCTGGTGCGAGCATTATTAATTTAAATTTAATTTGAAAATGCAGTTACGTGGCGGAGGAAACAAATGCTGGCAGTTTGCAATATGAGGAAAATAAGGAGGGAAAACAATCAATAGCGCCGGAAGAGGGGGGAGGAGGAGGGACTGACAGCGACGTAAATGAGGGGATGGAGCGGCAGCAGGTGGGTGTGGAAACCACAGTGACGCAGTGACGGTCTCTCATCATCCTGTCAGGCGCCCACTGCATCTGCCGTCCCACGAAGAGCGACGAGACTCTCCGTCTGTTTTTATTTATCTATTTATTAAAAATAACTTTTTAGACTAAGAAGGAAAGTTCAGTTCTATCATAATGTTTCACGTTGTTTCGATCTCAGGCTGGTACTGCGGGGGTTAAGCATTAGTAACATCCATCCCAATCCATCCATCCATCTTCTGCAACCGCGTGTCCGATTCAGGGTCTCAGCGGGCCTGGACCCTATCCTGGAGGCTAAGGATGCAAGGCAGGGAACAACCCAGGATGGGGCTCTTTGATGATGAGGTGACACGTGGCTAGTGCCTTTGACCGCATGTCATGCATTTCAGCCAGTCTTTACAGACACAGACAGGGTTAATATGCTCCTTTAATCATTGCCCCTTTGGAAATGTGAGAGTTTGTCATGATCAAGGTGAGGCGATGCAATTCCCATGGGAAGCCATTGTGGATTTCTGCGTTGTTACAGCAGCAGTCTGCAACTCATCCCTAAGGTCGACCCTCTCGATCAGTGGCACTCCCAGGATGCCTTGCTGGGGCGGGACTTTGGGTGTTTTGGGTGGGAACCCATATTTAAATTTCATCAGAGGCCTTCGGGCGGGGGGTTACCCTAGTGGGAAGTTTTTGGCTAGGAGATGGGATGGTGCAAATTGTCAGTTGTGGGGGGGGGGGGGGGTGTCATCAATTTGGCAGTCTGCTGGGTGGGAAGATGCTCTGTTTGGGAAGGCCAGGCCCACCAGTGGCCACTCCCACCCACATGTTGCCACTCCCACTAACATACGGCCACGCCCACCCATATGTTGCCATGCCTACTAACCTACAACCACGCCCACACACATGTGGTCATACCTACCCACCTACAGCCACGCCCAACCACATTTTGCCACGCCCACTAACATACGGCCACGCCCACCTATATGTTGCCACGCCCACTAACATACGGCCACGCCCGCCCATATGTTGCCACGCCTACTAACCAACAGCAACGCCCACCCACATGTGGTCACACTTACCCACCTACGGCCACGCCCACCCACATATGGTCACACCTAACCACTTACGGCCACGCCCACCCACCTGTTGCCACACCCCTTCTGTAAATCCTTACCAGCACCTCCTCTGCTTTATGCAGGTTTCGTCACTTCGCATATGCAAAATGGGTGGTTATGACCAGCACAACCCAATGCTGTTAAATCCTCGTTTGCAAATATATTCCAATATCCAAGCCTCAAAAAATCATATACGTGGAAAAAAAAAGTCACATCAAACACAGGATCAAACGAGTCTCACAAAAATGAGTTTGAAAAATGTGTTTTTAAGTACAAAAACAATTATTGCCCAGCAGACGTGAGGCAGACAGATGAAACGGAGGCTGCTGCTGTGATTATTTTTTCCATTCTGTAAAGTTGTCTAGCTAAGCGGTTAATCATGCAGTGTGACAGCGACATGTGAAGGGCCCTCGTGGTCGTTCCCATTGCAGCCCCTCGTCCCATGTTACCGTGCTCTACCTATTCTGTCGTGATGAGTCATGTGACTAGCGTTTCTACCCAGCCATTTTGCCTGCATTTTAAGGCACATCTCTCTCTGTGAGCTTTTTAATGGACTGAATGGGACTACCGGCCCTGTCTCTGCCTCCAATGGACATTTGCAGTCAGCTGACTCCGGGTTGCTCATTCATCTTGAGTCAGTGTGCAGAGGAGTATTTGCTCTCGCCTATGTTTTCCTCTAGCTGGTGATGTCTCTCTCTCTCTTTTGGCATCTTGCTTCCTCCTGTCACCACCAGCCAATCACTCCCCACCACCTTGACGATAATAAGCAGTTGTAAAATGGATGGAAGTTGATCAGTCTTCTCACCGAAGGTCCTGTCAACCACAATCCAGCAGTCATCGCTCTCTCTAAGTGGCTGAGATATGTTCTATATATTCTAGGCACGGGGCAGCATTTTATACACACCCCAGAGTGGTATGGCATATTAATTACTTAAACACATCTTGGTAGAAGCACACACTTTCAATAATTTATATTTGACTCATTTACTGAAGAATTTACTTTGCTAGGTACCTGCCTGCCATCTTCTGACTGCTGATCATGGTCAGGATCACGTTAGTTTCCTGTATTTTGAGCCAAATTTCAGAAAACTGGTCCTGAAATTTCAATAATTACAGAATCAGTCTTGTCACCCATTAATTAAACCTCAAAATGCTGATGATATGAGCTCACAGCTCCTGTGGTTCTCTTGTAAGTTAATATGAACCATAATGTCTGACTGTAATAGGTAGTGTGTCACCTTGAACTGCGTTTTGAAGTAGAAGTAACGTAGAACATGGTCTGTGGAAGCAGGGCCTTTGCAGTGCAGGCAGCCGTAAAACATCAGCTTTGAATGATGCGCCGTCTGAGGAGAGCGATCAGCCAAGGCCTCCGTCAGCATCCTCCGCACCTCTCCCAGGCCGCCAGAGTATCATCAAGCCCTGGGGAGCGTCTGTCTGAACTTTTTAATTATTCCTTGAGCGTGGGACTGAAAGCCCCCCCCCAGTTGTGGAATAGGTGCTGCCAGCTATCATTCAGTGCTAATTGACAAAATTACCCGTAAAGTCAATTTCACAACACTGGTATTTTAACACGTACTTACCTGCTCTCGAAATTGTCTCCTCCTAAGAGCTAAAGGCATTTTAGGTGCGCTGTGTTTTTAGTAAACCGCACACTGGGGCTCTTAATGCAAGCGTGCTGCTGTGCTAAGACACTTTATGAAAATACAACCTGTACGCATTTGAGATAAAGCACCTATTAATTTGGACTCTTATCTCTCCGATATCCGTGTCCTTGCAATACGACGGCCTTTGTCACGTGTGCATCTGCCATTTATGATGCATCGTCGCATTGAAACTGGAAGGCAGAGTCAAGGATTAAACCGGTTTCAGCTTCACTTCATTTATTCCTGCAATTGTGGCCTTGTGGTGACTTGATTATTTGTTAAGGGGGAAGGTTTGTCCGTTAGGAACGTCCCTCTGGCCCATGGCATCAGGCCAAGCTCCTGTCAGGGTGAGACCTAACCTGGGTTTGCAGTACTTTGGACGCGGTGCTGGTCATCTGGGCCATTGGTTGCCCGCTTGCCTGATTAACGGGACGCTGGACGGGATGTAAATCACAGGCCGCCAGCAGCAGTCTGAGGTCACCATGCCGTCTCTAAATAACATGGCATCTGAGTCAAGGCTCTGCAGAATTGCTGTTTTTAACAAGGCACAAATCGACTTGGCCACAAAGTGGGTGGCTGTCCCGCTTCTTCTTCTTTTTTTAATGATTCAGCCAGTAGGAAGCCCACAGGTTTCTGCCCAACGCTCTGTGCCACAGGGCCTGAAATAGCACCAAATTCCCAGGATGTGCTGGTCAGCAAAGCGGATCAAGGCCCCAACCCCACCCCCCCACACAGGACTACATGCTGAGGCAGCTTCTGCAGCAGCAGCCTGGGGCATCGCGGCCTCATCCACAGCTTGGGATGCAGAGGGGGCGTCCTGGCAGTTTTGACTTGTTCCCGGCATCACGACGTCTTCTGCAGCATCTCCACGGGCTGTGATTCAGCGCCCATGCGTGGGCGGCTCTGTCTGCCTGCCGTATTCCTGGCTCCTTCCCAGCATAGATGCCCACTATGTACTCTCCCAAAAGTTTCATTGCCCATTACCACTCAGCATGATACATTGCTTAGTGTATGTATGTTCTGCAGAGGTCTTTCAGAAGTGCCCAAGATGGACAACACTTTGTAGAAATGTTGGTGACATGTTACTTAAAGCTGTCATCCATAACGCACTATAGATACCTTCATAATACATTATGATGGTCAGTATAAGAATTAATAAAGCATCACATCTTCTATTGACGGTCATAAGGCATTAT